>NC_143581.1:215801111-216112862 GCF_048544385.1 Mastigoproctus giganteus
ATACTTTGGGCCTAAATGCACCAGCAATTCGTTCGATTCTGCAAGATCATTTGCACGTGAAGAAACTTTGTTCTCTCTGGGTGCCGCATCAACTGACTGAAGAGCAGATGACACGACGTGTGACTTGGTGCTGGGAGATGTTAAAAAAGTTTGATAAGGGACAATCTCGGTATGCGAACAACATCGTGACAGGTGACGAGACTTGGCTGTATTATTACGATCTGCCGACCAAGGCTCAAAACAAAGTTTGGGTCTTTGATGATGACGACACACCCGTAATTGTCAGAAAATCCCGATCTGTAAAGAAGAAAATGATAGCTGTATTTTTCAAATCGAGTGGAATTGTGGAACGTGTCGTTTTGGACACGCAGAAGACAGTCACAGCTAAGTGGTATACTGAACAATGCCTGCCTAAAGTCATTGGATCTATGAAGAACCTGCGGCCAAAGTCAAGAATGGACACCTTGTACCTCCATCACGATAATGCTGCAGCTCACCAGGCCAAAGCCTGCACCGAATATTTGACCACGACAGGACTGAAACTTCTCGAGCACCCTCCCTACAGTCCAGACCTTGCTCCCTGCGACTTTGCACTGTTCCCGCAAGTGAAAATGAAGCTAAAAAGGAGGCGGTTTTCCAGTGATGAGGACCTTCTACGGGCTTGGGACAACGAGTGTGCTTTACTCCCTAGTGAAACTTGGCAGAACTGGTTTAAAGATTGGTTTCGGAGGATGGAGAGGTGTATTGAATGTAGAGGAAATTACTTTGAAAAAATTAAATAAACAAAGCTGTATTGCAAAACTTTCCTAGTGCCCTTTGTAGTTTAATTGAGGGGGGGGGATTGCAATATTCGTTAATACTGGGGCTCTGTATTTCTGTCACTGAGGTTATTTTTAGTATGGAAGAGGAGTTACAGTTTAATGGCATCCTGTTCTTACCGAAGAAAAACATGCTGGAGAAGCAGTTATGTAATCAGTTAAAAAAATTACAGTGGATGTTTATGGCAAATTATTAGAGATCTAACCAAAGAAGAAAGCTTGCGAATCATGAATTAATTGCAGTAGTCTGGTTTCTCAATAACCAACATATCAGAGTGAGGAATGAACTCAAGAGCAAAGGTGAATTGTTAACACTGCTATGGAATCTGCTAATATGAATTGGTATCATTGATAGTCTAACAAAGTAATATATGATTTCACAAAATCAGGGTGCCTCCTTAGTCAGGTGGGCAGGAGCAGCAGTGCGTAGCACATGCTTCTTGATTAGACCGTGGTTCGAGCCTGTGACCACCAAATACGGAGGATCCAGAAAGGTCAGGGAATGACCACCGCATATCCCCGGAGCAATATGGCCTTAGTTGCTAATGCTCCTAAAAACCAAATAACAAACAAACACAAAATCAGCAATACTCTTTTTTATGTGACGATTATCTTACCAGATAAGAAGCAGTGAGTTACCTATATTATCACAAGCAGTACTGCATCATTTACTGCATGATCTCAGCTTTGCTCTGTAAAATATCTGCACGATCTTAACTTTGTGCAATACTAACACCTTTCATTTTTAGGGGAGGGAAAAAACATATCTGAAACGTCCTATACAGTAGGTTAATATTCAAAATACAGCACTAGCAGACATTGAATATATGTTTTACACATTCTAAAATACACTGAATGATCACTCAATTATGACCACCCCTATGAAAACTGAATGTGACCCGTTGACCATATGAGGTACGAGAGTGTGCAGTTAGTCAACCTGCGTAGCATAGATAAGGTGTCACTAGTTCAGTAGATAGTAAAATTCCGAGCGTGATGGGTAAAAGGAAGGATTTATCAGACTTTGATGAAGGACAGATTGTGGGAGCTTGACAAGCTGGTGCCTCGATTTCCCAAACGGCTGAACTGGTAGGGTGTTCAAGAGCTGCTGTAGTTCAAGTGTACCAGTACTGGCGTCAAAATGGTCAAACTATGACCCAACGGCAAAACTGCAAAGGTCGGCAAAAGGCTGATGTTAGAGGTGAGCGCCGGGTTCGACGACTTGTACAGGCGCAGCACTGTTGAAGAGTTGACTATCCAATACAACATGGGTCAACCCGGAGCAAAATCTGGCACGACCATGAGTTGCACACTCACACGTATGGGCTATACCAACAGATGACCCCTACAGCATCCTCTTCTAACCCCAGTTCATCGGCGTAAAAGACTCTCCTGGTGCAAAGAGCATGCAAGTTGGACATTAGAAGACTGGAAGAAGGTGTGCTGGTCGGATGAGTCATGTTATTTACTCCACACTGTGGATGGTGGTGTACGGATTTGGCTTCAACAACATGAGGCTCTTGATCCATCATGCATAGTATCAAAAGTGCAGGCCGGTGGAGGCAGTTGTATGGTATGGGTCATGTTTCACTGGCAGGAACTTGGACCCCTGGTGCATGTGGAACAACGTATCACTGGTCTCCGCTATTGTCAACTGCTTGTTGACTGTGTACACTCCGCTATGTTACACTTTTGTCTGAATAACGATAGTGTCTTCCAAGATGACAATGCGCCGAGCCATCAGGCACTTGATGTGTAGGAATGGTTTGAGGAACATAGTTCTGACTTCCAGCATATCAATTGGCCTCCGAACTCCACCAATATCAATCCCATAGGGCACATGTGGGACACTATGGAAAGGCATATCAGGTGTCTGGATGCACCAATCACCTCCATACCTGCATTGCTAGCCGCATTACACACAGCTTGGTTGGCCCTACCTCCCGAATGCTTCCGACATCTTGTTGAATCAATGCCACATCAGATAGCTGCTGTATTGAAGGCAAAAGGAGGACCTACAAAGTATTAGGTAGGTGGTCATAATTCAGTGATCGCTCAGTGTATAAAGGGTGTCTCAAAAATACATGACATAACTTCAGGAATGAGTTCCTCATATGTAGACAATAAAAATATTTTTTATCAACATAGCTCCGGAAATTCTTGGTTCCCGAGTTATTAACTGGAATGTCTTATCTCCCGCAGGTGATTTCCTTCATCACTAGGTACTGACAGAATCTGGTGGTTTTCCATTCTGACCATGTACTCAAATCAGGAGCAAGCGGATATGCACTTTATGTACGGTTTGGCGGACAGCAATGGTCTGGAGGCTCATCGCTTGTACCACGAAAGGTTCCCAGAACGAAGATGTCCAGACAGGAAAACGTTTGAAGGTATCCATTGCCGCCTTTGTGAACATGGGACCTTTACACCTCATGCTGCCGACAGAGGAAGACCAAGATCTACGACTTCTGAAGTAGAGGAGGAGATTTTGGATGTTGTGCATGCCACTCCTGGAATCAGCACATGCAGAATAGCAATGCAACTGGCTGTTCAACATCCGACCATTTGGAGAGTGTTGCGACAACACCAACTATATCCTTACCATCTGTAACGGGTACAGGCCTTGTCGCCAGCAGATTACCCTGAGCGGGTAATGTTCTACCAGTGGTTCTTGCAGCAGTGTGGTACAACTCCTCACTTTCCTGCCTTAGTGATATTCATAAATGAAGCACAGTTCACACGAGACGGAACCCAAAATTTTCACAATCAGCATGTATGGGCCGAGGAAAACCCACATGCAATTCTTCCATCACATTACCAACAGCAGTTCAACCTCAACATCTGGGCTAGCATTTTTGGTGATAAGTTATTTGGGCCCCATGTACTTCCAAACAAACTCACAGGGCAGGCGTACAGAAACTTTCTAGAAAACAACATGCCTGATTTCTTGGACGACACGCCACTGATCATTTGTCAACAAGCACACTTCATGCATGATGGCATTTCTGCACATTTCAGCCACCTAATCTTCAATTATCTGAATTGAAGGTTTCCTGGTCGGTGGATAGGTAGAGGTGGACCAACTGCCTGGCCTCCATGTTCACTGATTTAAACCCACTAGATTTCTTCTTGTGGGGTCATTTAAAGTCATTGGTGTGTTCGACTCCGGTAGCTGATGTGGAAACTCTCCGCAATCGAATTGTGGCAGGTTGTGAGACAATACAAAACATGTCAGGAATTTGGCATCGTCTTCGCGATTCCATGAGACATCGAAGTGAGGCCTGTATTCAGGCAGAAGGTAGACATTTTGAACAATTATTATAAGGTGATGTGAATAGTTGTGTCATAGACAGACCTTCAAAACTCGGAAACCAAGCATTTCCGGAACTATGTTGATATAAAATATTTTTATTGTCTACATATGAGGAACTCATCCCTGAAGTTATGCCATGTATTTTTGAGACACCCTGTATATTGTTGGCCAGTTCATTGGAAAATTAGATGTTACAGCATAGGTATACAATTTTGAAATGACATTGTATACAAGATAAAATGGCAAAAATTTATTAACTGGTTTAAATATGACACTATATATTTTTTTGTTATTCCTGCAGTTGCTATAACTGAGGTTTTGTTACTTTCAAGGTTGCTGTAACCAAGTTTGACTGTTCATCAGTTTAGATTCTACATAAAATGGTGTGAAATCACAAAATTACATTACTGCGTGGATCATATTAGCATGTTTAATTTTCTGTAGATGTAAATAATATTGCTTTATAGCAGATTAAAGTACCAAGTAATTAAAATAATTTATAATTATATACCAGCTTCAGGCACCTCCGTAGCCAGGTGGGAAGGAGCAGCAGTGCGTAGCACACACTTCTTGATTAGACCGGGGTTCGAGCCTGTCACCACCAAATATGGAGGATGCGGAAAGGCCAGGAAATGACCACCACATATCCCGGAGCAATATGGCCTTAGTTGCTAATGCTCCTAAAAACCAAATAACTAACTAATACCAGCTTCATTTTATTAAAAAAAAAAAAAAATACAGTCATGGGCCACTACTGGTATTTGTTATAATGTGACATAATTAGTGAAAGGTTTTATTAAGATTTCTTTACTTCTACATATATATAAAAGAATCTCTTTGTTTTTTATATTTACAGGAGTTCTCTAAAGCTATAAAACAGCTACATCGATGTTATTCTCTAAATCGCAGGGCAAAAGCTCCAATTCAAGTAAGTTAATTTAAAGCTTTTATTTTGTAGAAAATTTTAACTCTAATATTTATTTGACAAAGATCTAGTTGTATATTGGTTGAAATTCTTTCTAACTGTATGCACATATTAAAAAAAAAAAAATTGCAAATACAAACAATACTTATACTTTTGCATTGAGTTATATTCTGCATTGTTATCTTTTGAAGAATTTATAAGAATTAATCAGTATACTGTTTGATATATAAAAGCCACATCATTATAAAATATCATATTTACATGAAAAAAATATTTATAAAAAGGATGTCTTTAAATTTTACAGGAACAACATTATGTGGAAATGTTTAAAAATTAATAAAAAAATGAAATATTATGTATCACATAGGATCAAAAGGGTTAACTACAAAGTTTACCAACAGAAAGTACACTCATTTGGTTAAACTAATTAGCTCTTAGGTGATATTTCTGAATCACCTTTGGAATTTTGTTATTAGGCCAATTGCTGAAGAGATTTATGACTGTAATTGGGTAAAGACTTACTGGTCCCTCCAACTGTTGGCCTGATGATAGAATTTCAAAGTGGATTGGAAACATTATCTAAGAGTTAATTATTTTAACTAATTGTGAGTGTATGTTGAGATGTTGGTATAAATCAGCAATTAATCCCATTCTTTGACGTCCAATAAACTAAATAGTCCCACATGGTGGATTGTGTTTTATTTGTTATATTAATTGTTTATTCCCCCCCTCCAAGTCTTTTTAAAGATTTTTAATTTGTGTTATTCAACTTTTAGTCTTTCCTATTCATTCTCAAATGAAGTTTTCTCAAGAATTCATTTGTGGTAAAATTTTGATTAATATGTAAAGGGCATATGACTCCACATTCCAGGTTTAGTGTTGTTGGCTCCAGTTCATATATGTTTCTTTTTTTCTTCTCTAATATGCTGGGTGGAAAGGTATTCCTATGTATGTATGTAATGCAGATGATGGAATATGGGTTTAAAATTTAAATTAAAAAATAAAATTTCAAATATGTAAACAATTAAAAAAAAAAGGGTTTTTTCTTATTATGCTGTTACATTAGAGAGAAGCTTGAGAAAATACATGTGCAGGTTGAAAATGAACACTACCATCTGTAAAATCTTGCCAGTGTTCATTTTAAGTTCATATGCAAAGAAATAGCATGTTAGCTATTGCAATTTGTAACTTTGTGTTTGATATGTAAATATAAAAAACATAAATAGATTTTTGGCTATTTCCCGTGTTGAAATCCTTTCTGTATTTTTGTTAATGTGTTTTCTTAAATGTGTCTGTTAGCTCCAAATTTCTCTGTTTTCAATAAGCAGTTTTCTAAGACTATAAATCAGTAGTGCGTTTTGTGAAGTCCCAAATATACTAATACATAGAAAAAACAATATTTCTTGTAATCAGAACTTTGGTTTTAAAGGGATGCAAACTGCATATTGTTTTCCCCAAAGATTCCCTTTTTTAATTCTCCTCTTGAAATCTTGCAAGAATCTTATTGATGTGCAGTGTAATCTGAATGCTTAGCACTTATCAGTAATGACAACTGGATAGCCTCTGGTGAAACGACCCTAAGGATGGTCTTGAACTGGTTGTCATTACTTATTTTTTGTAACTTTCCACATTGGATTGATATTTAGCTAACCTTGCCTCCACCTCAGAGAACTGTTTGAGAATTATCTGGATGGTTTTACTCTCACCATTTGAAAAAAAAAAGTTGACAATTTTCATTCAAAAAGATGAAATAAAGGTCGATTTAAAATACCCCCTATTAGTATTATTATTGGTATTAGTAGTGGAAATTGATGCAAGGAAGCAAACTTATATGGTATCAGCCAAAAGATAAGAGAAAAAAAAAACTACCCATCTCATCTCTCCATTCCCCTCTAATCCTTCCTTAAATTTATTAAAACTAACCACTTCCACAATGCAGATTGAAGTTTATTCCAACAATCAATTATTCTCTAGTTGAAAGCAAATTTTTGCATAGTATTAGGATATAAAATAATATTTGGAAATTTAGAAAAATCATTTAGAAATTTGTATTAATTATAAGTTCAATTTAGAGTGTAGATGGTCTGGGCTCCAGTTTGCGCCTCTTCCTCAGTAGCCTAAAATAAACAAAACTAAATTGTTGTAAAATATAAATAACTTATTTTGGCAAACTGATATACTCATACTTCATACATGGCTAACTGGACCATGATTGACAAAGAAATGGTGTTTTATCTTAAATCCTAATCATTATTATTATTATTATTATTTATTTTTATTTTTTTGGTTCTGTCTTCTGATTGGCTGGATTTGTGTGGTGGTTCTAGTGTCTATAAAGAGCTCCTGTGTGTGTGGTATTGCATCTGATTGTTTGCTATTGTCATGTTCTTTTGTGGAATTCTGAAATCTAGTTGACTGAGATTTAGGGGAAATAGCTATTTCTTGGAGAATTGCTCTCACTTCTGGTTTTTTCTTGGAGGTTTCTGTCATTCTGCTTTTGTTGCTGTTGCACAAGGACCTGCTGGTGTGCTTTTGGATTCTGAATCTTAATTGGATTGTTTGATGTCATGACTCTTTCAACTTTGTTTTTCTATGAAGCTTGTGGACCTTAGAAACTGGGTAGTTGGTGGTCCACTGGGCGAGGACACATAAACTACCCAGTATGTGTGAGGGAGAAATTACTGCATTTGTACCAGTGGAAATCTTCAGATTTAAGTTCTCTGTTGTGATCTGTGGTTTGGAGACCACAACAAACAATCAATACCCTCTCCCACCTAAATCCTGTCTGTCCTTTCTGTACACATTGGACTCCCCATATTCAAGTTCTGCCTCCCCTATTTCTGAGTGGCACCATGTTTCTGATATCCTGATTTATTCATATATTTATAGATGCATTATTTGAAATGACTTTGAAAATTGTAAATAAATTCAGATTTATTTACTATGCTCTTAGTAACCCTAAGAAAGAGGAATTAGTGGTTGGAACCACTAATTCCTCTTTCTTCCAAACCAGTCTGACTACATGTGTCAACTAACTAGTGTCCATTAATGGCTCATCTCCACACTCACTATGCCAACTGTTTTTCATTTAATCCCTCTATTCTGTTCTCTGGAGCAACTTTCTTTAGTACACATTTTGTGACAATTATAACCTATAGAATTACAAGCTCAAGATCACTATGTTTATTCTGGCTTCTTAATCCTCATCTCTTAGATTCTATTAACTTTTCATGCTTAGGACCACTATAAAAAAAAAAGTTTTAATACAACATTTTTTGCACTTTAATATAACTCCCCCCCCCCTTTTTTTAAGATTCTTTTGAGTTTCTTCTTAAGATTTACAAAATAATTCAATTTTAAGAAATTAATAAATTTATTATTGTGATAATTTAATTTATTGATTTTTATTCGATTAGATGCATATTACAAGTTTTACAAAACCAATACAAGAAAGAATGGCTTCTACCACATGTTGCCTAAACTGGGATGTAAGTACTTAGAAATACAGATCATTAGTTTTCTTAGTTTATAGTGTATCAGATTAGATACCATTTAAATTACATTAAAATGGAACCATTCAGCTTATGACCGTAAAAAGTCAGAATGTACTTAGGCACTCATTGTCGGGGGGGTTATTATTTGTCTGTATGTTATTCTTGCTTATTTTAACAACATTTAATTTCATTTGCAACATTTGTAAATTTGATTTGGTTGGAAGTTGGTCATACTGCTTTCACAGATCACTCCATGTTTGGCCTGAAGATGTGAATCTCACAAGAGGTTTGGAAAGCCACCAATAATCTAGGTTACAATGGATGTGAAGTGCCTATTCTTACAGATTCAATAAACCAAATATTGTGATATTTCACATAGTAAAAAGTTTCTTCCCATTTTCTTTTCTTAATTTAAAATACTATGCATTTTAAATATCCTGTCCCATCATATTAAATGTGATAATTTTATTAAAATAATACAAGGCTCAACAGAATTCACTCCTGATTTTTTGGCCAGTGTTTTGATAATTTACAAGAACTTCTTTATATTCTTTTTGAACCATTAGCATTAAAAAAAAAAAAAACAGAAATATTCATATACAGATTTCATTATAAATTATTTCATTATATATTTCATCCACACATCAAGTAATATTAAAAACCCTTAATCCTTCCTGATATATGTACATAAATTTACAATTTTTATACTGGGGCAGGCTATAGTGGAGTAAGTAAATTTATTTACAATTTTCAAAGTCATTTCAAATAATGCATCTATTAAAATATAAATGTCTTATAATCTTCTAGTATGTTGCCATCTCTAATTGTGTTTTCAACTGATAGTAGAGTTTTACACCCAAAGGGATCCACAGACAAGTTCATGAGAGTTTGCAAGAAGGTCTTTCTGCTTCTTTATTGCACAACAAATGAGTTACATAACAAAAATAGATTCAAGCTCAGCTGTCACATTAATTAAGAAAGATAAGTTGCCGAGACTTTTTTTGCTAGCATTTTTAGATGCTAAGGCATGAAATAATAACTGAGAAAAAAGTGGAGGAGAAATTGTTGAAGTTAAACATAAGAAAGGCACCTGGGGTAGATGGTATCTATCCAGTTATATTAAAGGAGGCAGCAAAGGAAGTAAGCAAACCCTTAGCCATAATTATGAGAGCATTCTTGGACTTGGGGGGGGGGTGGAAGTCCCCACAGACTGGAAATGTGCAATGTATCTCCAATTCACAAAGGGGGATCAAAGGGTGACACAAGTAATTACAGACCTGTTAATTTGACTTCTGTTCCAGGGAAAATAATGGAGTCAATGGTTAAAGAAGCATTGCAGGCTCATCTAGACAAGGCAGTAGTAATAATTCAGACACAGCATGAGTTTGTCAAGGGGAAGTCTTGTCTGACCAATTTGATTGGATACTATGATGTGGTCACAAAGGAACTGGATGCAAAAAATAATTTTGATATCAAATACTTGGATTTCAGGTTACTTTAGATACTGCTGCACTTGGAAGACTACTGTACAAATTGGAGCAGAATGCATTAAGGGCAAGTTGCTACAATGGATAAAAGGATGGTTGAGTGGGAGAAGACAGAGAGTGGTAATCAATGGGTATTGCTCTAGTGTGACTAATGTTATTAGTGGTGTCCCTCAGGGTTCGGTGTTGGGTCCATTGTTGTTTTGTATATTTATCAATGATATTGATGAAGGTATATCAAGCTTTAATGTCAAAGTTTGCAGATGATACAAAGGTTGGCAGGGTTGTTAATAACAGTAATGACAGTATGCCGCTGCAACAGGATCTGGAAAAGTTAGGTAGATGGGCTGAGAAGTGGCAACTGAAGTTTAACATTGACAAATGCAAAGTACTGCATATGGGTAGCAGTAACCCCCAGAGAAATGTACCACCTATGTGGTGTTAATTTATTAATTGACAATTAATTAATTAAATTTATTGATCTTATTAAAGAGCAGCAAAGCAACGGGCACAAAGTGGCAGGAGTGCTGTGACTCTGGGGAGAACTGAGGGGTGCAATTCTCCAGTGCATCACTGCCTAAAAAATGTGCAAATTGTGAAATGTTTGCCGAACTCTCTGGAACAGAACATGATCTAGCCAAGCAGGATGTCTTTGTGTGTGTGTGCCAGGTGCAGAGAGTCTCTAGAAATTAGGCATCAACTCAGTGTTCTACTGGGCATCTATGAGAGCTTGAAGTGTAGGGTAGATGCCCTTGAAGAAATTAATATGAGGGGCGCATCAAGCTCTCAGCTGCCCAATTCAACATCAGAGCTCACTCCTGGGCATCAAGCAACACAGCGGCAATCTCCAAGGCAGAATGGCTTGTCTCAAAGGAACTAGTTATTGTTGGTGACTCTATTGTCAGGGAGATGGAGAATATATTGTGTAAAAAGGATGGATGGAACAGGACCAGGGTATGTGTGCCAGGGGCAAACGTTGATGATGTTGTAAAGCATATATCATCTTTTAAGGGCACAAAGGGTGATATTGTTATACACATTGGCACCAATGACATTAAGAGTAGGAGATCTACAGATTTACTTAACAAGTAGAGGTCAATATTGCAAAAAAGTTGCGAGTTAGGGTTAAATTTGAAAGTGTCTGCAATTCTGCCCAGACACGATAGGAGGGAATACATGATGAGAGCCTTGTCAATCAATTCGGCCCTGTAGGGAATGTGCAAGGCTCAAGGGGTAGAAATTTTTTCAGCATGGTCTGTGCTTGTTAACAGGAGAGACTGCTTCTACAGGGATACACTTAAATAGAAAGGGTGCAAGAATATTTGTTGATGCTATCGAGCCAGTGTTTGGTGGGTCGGAAAACTGCTTGCTTGGGGGGGATTCACAGACTAAAAGGTTAAAAGTAGCTGCAGGCAGAGGTGAAAGTGATTCTTGCACTACTTCTATTAGAATAAGGAATGGCGTGGAGCAAGGGGTGTTGGGGGTTCCAGGGACTGATGGCAGTCATGGTGAAACAGGTGGGTATATGGGATGTGTCAGGGTAACTAGGAATAGAAATAGGTGCATGTATGCTTGCATGTATACCAATGCTAGAAGTATAGTAAATAAATTTAATGAATTTGAAGTGTTGGTCAAGACATCAAAGGCAATATATTGTTGGGATAGCAGAGACGTGGTGTCACACAGATATAAGGAATGCAGAACTGGAATTTGGGGAGTACAATGTGTACAGAAAGGATAGACAGGATAGGAAAGGAGGCGGTGTTATGCTGTTAATTAAGAAAAACATAAAATCAAAAGAAGTGCATCCAGTTGATATAGATGAACAGTGCACTGTTGAGTCAGTTTGGTGTGACATAAGCACTGTGAAAGCAAAAATAAGAGTAGGAGTGTGTTATAGGCTTAATGACTCGAATGAATACAATGAACAATTGTACAGAGAAATAGATTGGGCTTGTAAATCAGAATGCCTTATAATGGGGGATTTTAACTTCCCAGATATTGTCTGGAACTTGTAGGTTGGTCACTCACACACTAGTAAGACTTTTGTGGATTTATTGGATGATTGTTTTCTGTAGCAGCATGTTCCAGAGGCAACCTGAGAGAGTAATACCCTTGATCTGGCTATCAGCAGTGATCATTCGTGTATTAAGAATTTGCAGATAAAGGAACCACTAGGTAGCAGTGATCACAGTGTACTGATGTGGGATTTACTTAAAGATATAATTACCATCAGGGGTAAAGGAAAGGGTTTTTGCTTCTGTAAAGGTGAGTACAGTGGTCTCAGACAGTTTTTAAATTCTGTACAGTGGGATCAGGCACCTCCGTAGCCAGGTGGGAAGGAGCAGCAGTGCGTAGTACATGCTTCTTGATTAGACCGGGGTTCGAGCCCGTCACCACCAAATACGGAGGATGCGGAAAGGTCAGGAAATGACCACCGCATATTCCCGGAGCAATATGGCCTTGGTTGCTAATGCTCCTATAAACCAAATAACAAACAAACAACAAACAGTGGGATCAACTGACGATGTTACCAACAGTAAATTTTAAGTGGGAAGCATTCAAGGAATTAATCGAGGATGCTACAAAAAGTTTCATACCTATTAAGAAATATTGTTCAAAGTTTAGGGCTAAATGGTTATCAAATGAACTAATGAGAATCGTGACAGAGAAGAAAAATACATGGAATGCATATAAATTATCAAGCGAGTCAGAAGCCTATAGCAGATATAAGCTAGTCTGTAATCAGGTCACAAAGGAGGTTAGGCAGGCGAAGGCAGATTATGAGAAATCCTTGGCAAAAGATGCTAAGAAAAACAAAAAGGATTTCTTTACTTATATAAACTCTAAAAGGAAGGGGATGAATCTTATTGGTCCACTTAATATCAATGGTTCGACTGTTGATGATCCTGCTCAGATAGCAAACAAACTGAATGAGTATTTTGCATCTACATTCACACATGAGGAGTTATTAAGGTTTGAAAATGGCAGAAGGTTATCAAACTCTAGCAGGGAGCTAAATGATTTTGTAATAACTGAGAGCAAAGTGGAGGAGAAATTGTTGAAGTTAAACATAAGAAAGGCACTTGGAGTGGATGGGATCTATCCAGTTATATTAAAGGAGGCGGCAAAGCAACTAAGCAAACCCTTAGCCATAATTATGAGAGCATCCTTGGACTCAGGGAAGGTCCCCACAGACTGGAGATGTGCAAATGTATTCCCAATTCACAAAGGGGGGGATCGAAGGGTGACACGAGTAATTACAGACAAGTTAGTTTAACTTCTGTTCCGGGTAAAATAATGGAGTCACTGGTTAAAGATGCATTGCAGGATCATCTAGACAAGACTGCAGCAGTAATTCAGACACAGCATGGGTTTGTTAAGGGAAAGTCTTGTCTGACAAATTTGATAGGATATTATGATGTGGTTACAAAGGAACTGGATTCAAAAAATAATTTTTATATCATATATTTGGATTTCAGGAAAGCTTTTGACACTGTTGCGCATGGAAGACTATTGTACAAATTGGAGCAGAATGGTGTTAAGGGTAAGTTGCTACAATGGATAAAAGGATGGTTGAGTGGGAGAAGACAGAGGGTGGTAATTAATGGGTGCTGCTCTTCGTTGACTAATGTTATTAGTGGAGTCCCACAGGGTTCGGTGTTGGGTCCTCTGTTGTTTTGTATATTTATCAATGATATTGATGAAGATATATCAGGCTTAGTGTCGAAGTTTGCAGATGATACAAAGGTTGGCAGGGTTGTTAATGACAGTAATGGCAGTGTGCTACTGCAACAGGATCTAGAAAAGTTAGGTAGATGGGCTGAGAAGTGGCAACTGAAAGTTTAACATTGACAAATGCAAAGTACTGCATATGGGTAGAAGTAACCCCAGAGAAACTTACCAACTGTGTGGTACTACACTTAAGGTGGTAGAAAATGAAAAAGACCTGGGAGTAATTATGCAGTCAGATATTAAGTTTTCTGAGCAATGCAGACAGGCTGCCAGGGCAGGTCATGGGGTTTTGTCAATGATATATAGGGATTTTTCTATCAAGGAAAAGGAGGTGATTTTCCCTCTGTATAAGGCAATGGTCAGGCCAAGTATTGAGTACTGCATACAGGTGTGGAGGCCTCATTTTAGGAAGGATGTAAATTTGCTTGAGTGTGTACAGAGGAGGGCAACAAGATTGGTGAGGGGAATGAATGAATGGATCCTCTTACCAAGAGAGGCTTAAGTTCTGCAAATTGCAGTGGCTGGAGACTAGGCACCTGCGCAGTGATCTGATTGAGTTGTATAAGGCCTTGAATGGGTTGAGCACACTGAATTCTGATGGGATCCTTCCACTTGTTCAGATTACGAACCTAAGGGGGCCATAAATTCAAATTAAGAAAGGACAGATGTAGAATAGATATGCGGAAATTTGCCTTTAGCCAGCGGGTGGTTAATTGCTGGAACAAACTTCCATCTGTCGTTGTGGAAGTTGATAAGTTAAATAAATTTAAGGAGGAACTGGACAGGCATTTGGAGGGAATGGTGTGATTTTTTTTTTTTTTTTTTTTTTTTTCCCTTTGGCTGATGCTGCATAAGCTCATGCACTTGTTTCCTTGCATCACATGCCACTACTACTATAATCAGGGCAGTGGAGAATGAAAGAGACCTGGGGGTAATTGTGCAGTCAGATATGAAGTTTTCTGACAGTGCAGACAGGCTGCCAGAGTAGGTCATTGTGTCTTGTCAAGAATATACAGGAATTTTGCAAGCAGAGATAAGGAAGTGATTTCCCTTTTATAAGGAAATGGTCAGGCCAAACCTTGAGTACTGCATACAGGTCTGGAAGCCTCATTTTAGGAAGGACGTATAGTTGCTAGAATGAGTACAGAGAAGGGCAACAAGACTGGTGAAGGGAACAAAGGGGTGCTCTTATGAAAAAAGGCTTAAGTTCTGCAAATTGCAGCTTCTGGAGACTAAGCACCTGCGAGGCAATCTGATTGAGGTGTATAAGGCCTTGAATGGATTGAGCAGGCTCAATGCTGATGGGATTCTTCCTCTTGCTCAGATTACAAACCTTAGGGGGCATAGATTCAAACTGAGGAAATACAGTTGTGCAATAGATGTGTGGAACTTTGCCTTTAGCCAGCACCAAATACGGAGGATGTGGAAAGGTCAGGGAATGACCACCGCATAGTTGCTAATGCTCCTAAAAACCAAATAACAACAACAAGACTTTAGCCAGCAGGTAGTCGATTGCTGGAACAAAATCCATCTGTTGCTGTGGAGGGTTGATTTCTTAAATAAATTCAAGGCAGAACTAGACAAACATTTGAAATGAATGGATCGGTGAAATGGGAAGGGTGTTTTTTTTTTTTTTTTTGGCTGATGCTGTATAAGCTTGCTTTCTTGCATCATATGCCTCCACTAATGCTAATGAGTGATTATGTATTAAGCAGACTTCATACAGACATATATTTATTTTATTTTGAAGGGCAAATTTTGGAGGCGGGTTAGAAATATTTTTGTTGGTCAGTGTTCTACTGAGAACAATAAAACGAAGTGATATTTTAATTGAATCTAAAGGGATCTGTGGCTGAAAAAGCTTATGCAACACTGATATAGAGAAATTACCACATCAAAAAATAATTTTTTGATTTCGATTTACAATTTTTTTTTATTTAGATTTGATTTTTGGTAATAATTTTACTCTAGCATTGTGCAAACAGTTCAAAATAAAAACAATTAATAATTAAAAGTATTTATGTACAAAGTTTTCATTTTTATGATTTTTTAAAAATTTGCTCATAGACAACTCAAAGAGTTGTCTATGGCATATCTGAGTTGTCTGTGGTGTATTTCCACCGATATTATTTAGTTAGTTTATAAATAGAAGTATTATGTACTTTAAAAATCTGAGCATTTGTTGAAGGGCTGTTTTTCTATTATTAGGTCTATCTCAAGGAATCATCATATGCAGAGGTATTTAACCATGAGAGTATTATTTATTTGACAAGTGAGTCCCCTAATGTATTAGAAACATTGGATGAAAGCAAGGTTTATATCATTGGAGGCCTGGTAGATCATAATAGACATAAGGTAAAGTTTCTAAAGTGTATACCAGAATCCACCAGTTGAAAGCCAAATAGCATATCACTATAATTTACAGTACTTTCCATTGAGACTATCAAATTTTTTTGATATTCTGATTCAGCATTTCTCAATATTTTAAGTCATTCATTTAGCCTTTTTTATTCCAAGTACCCCTAACTCCTGAAATAAAGAAATGGGATATGTTTAATGTTTGAATTTTCTTTTTAATTGTTAAATAGTTATGTATCTCCACCATGGTTTCTGTATTATTTCCAGTTATCCATTTCTAGTTTAAGATTCTTGGTTTCATAAATCTGGTGAGTTGTAACTTCATCCATTTATTTGAAATTTTAACCAAGTAATTCCAGAAGAATCTTATCTTTCCATAAAAATTGTTGGTTAATGAACTGTAAATTTCTCTATGTTTCTAAACATAGAAAGTTTTGCCAGAGTAGTTTTTGTAGTGAAATTTTATGATTTTTGCAGAGTAATTGTGCAAAAATATCCATGAAACACCAGTATTAGCATTCTTGTAACTTTTTTTCTTGGTGGACATGCTGCACCTCTAAAGGTGTCACTCCAAAAAATATGTATATACACACACACACACACACACACACACACACACACACACACACACACACACACACACACACACATGTGCATGTTTTGTCTATATTTGTATACAAATTCCGTACTAATTTTCTCCTTAGGGTGGCTGCAATTATTTTTGACTTTAGCTGTTTGGTTTTTTAGCTAAAATAATCCATTCCTGTGTTCCAGCATATTTATGCTGGAACACAGGAATGGATTATTAAAACATAAACGTCTATTTAGACGTTTATGTTTTAATATTTATATATAATATACAAGCAAAAATATGTGCAAATGTATAATTTAAAAATTTTGTGCAGTTAATGGTTTTATAGACTTGAAAGTAACTAATAGCATCTATATACAGTGAAATCTTGATTTAACAAACTATATGGGGACAAAGCCTGTCCACTAAATTCGATTGTCTGTTAAGCTTAAAAGAAATGCATATACTGAAAACTCTCATCATAACACTCTTGCTTATCTTCTGGCCTCACGGTAAATCATGCAAAGTGCCATGCCTTTTATAATGTATATAGTACTCCTGTTTAAAAATTGAAGCTTGCTTGCTTATATCGCCTTTTAAAGCCACTACTGGTGTCGAGTAACCTGACATGCAACCCTCAGAAAGAATATTCCCACTTTAACTGTTAATCAATGATTAAAAAGTTGAAGTTTTTTCTTGCTTTCTAAATATAAGCAAACTTGTGCTGCAGTAGTTTCCATTGTGATTTTCTTTAGGTTTTCTTACAAAAACTGCATGCAAGAACCATTGATGTCACCCACCACCATCTTTGTAACTATAAGGTTTGGCCTGACCATTTAAGTGCTTACACTGTGTTTGTTTATAGTTTCAGGTTACTTGTTTTTCTTCTCCCACTAGTTTATAAAACATCTACAGCAATGTTTTCCAAACTTTTTTAGTCATGGAACACTTTTCATCTCACAGTATATTTACGAACACTTGGGAAACAAGTTTAGCTGGAGCCAAAGAACTGTTTGCTAATATTTTACTACATACGATGCACAATGCATCAGGAGCATCTTCATTTCCAACACATGTAAAGCCAAAATTCAAATAACTGTCATCATACGTTCATTTTGGTCTTTTATTAGTTGCTTCCTGTTTTTTCACTTTGGATTTTTGGGAACAAAAGAATGCGATTGTTCATCCTCACTTTGAAGTGTGACAATATTGTGTTCATTTTCATCGACTACAGTTGCACTACTAGAAGTACTTGCTTCTCATTTTAAAGTTCCTTTTTTCAACCATAAATCATTGGTCATTTATTTTAATAATAATTAGTATTTCAAAATACTGATAATTATCAAAAAAATTTATACAAGGAAGTGAGTTTAGTTATTATATATCGGCATGTTTCCCCCCTCTCCTTCAACCCGTGTACTCTAGGCTAAATTGCATATGAATTGCATATTAGACCACTACAGCGCTACTTTTTTGTAGATGTCATTACCTCTATGCATACTTCTTTATGCAAAAGCTTGCCAAAATGAAGTGTTCCGCTGTCTATTTGATTATTAGTCTATGCCAGTATATTAATAATCGGGGAGGAAAAAATGTTAAAAATTATAATGATACAAAAGTGGTGTATACTACAAATATGCAAAATTTATTTTATTTTATTTCTTTAATTACTAATTACGATTTTTCATGGAATACAGTTTGAGAAATGTTGATCTACAGTCTTATCCTAGTTGTTTCAGTGCCACCCAGGCTAGCCGGGTGGGTAAAGTGCCTGCCTGGCAACCCAAAGGTCGCGGGTTCAAATCCCGCCTCGGGCTTGGATCAAAGTACTGCAAAAAACCTTGGGAGGTGCACAATGGCCACAGAAGCCGATGCGGCAACAACTACCAAAAAAAAAAAAGTTGTTTCAGTAAGATTTATTATTGTTTTTGTATAGTAAACCTGGGAATATGAAACCTGATATTCTCTCAAGAGTCTCTACACTGTGGAGAGAGGATATGTAATTTCAAATTTTATGCACTATGACATATGCCAGATTTGAAACCTGAAAAATGGAAGTAACTAGTAGTATTAATACAGTGGATGCTGCCTATTGTAATTAGACACAGCTTAATTGATAACAATAAACAAAGAAACAGGATTGCAGCTATTCAGCATTGTTTATTGAATGCAGAGTGATAGTGGACAGAAAGAAAACATGAAAATCAAGCAATATAAAATACTTTAATTTGACTGTCCACTATTCCTTTGAGGAGGATGCGGAAAGGTCAGGGAATGACCACCGCATATCCCCCGAGCAATATGGCCTTAGTTGCTAATGCTCCTAAAAACCAAATAACAATATTCCTTTGAGAAAGTCATAAATAAAAATGAAACTCATAATTGTTTTGGAAATCTATACAAAAAAAATAAAGAAGATATTGAAAAAAGGTTAATGCTTTATTGAGTATAGATACAAGTCACATTGGTAGGAGTATAGATACAATATTTTTTTTTTCACAGAATAATGACACTAAGAATTATACGAAGCAACGGCAGTAATTGAACATGCAAATGTTGGAGTTAAAGAACAAATCGGGTTGATCTGTAATCACTTCCACTGCATATGTGTAAACTGCAATAAGACAAAAAGTGATAATATTATTCAACCCCAGGGGCTCACATTTGGTGAGTATGGGCTTGGCACACCCAGGGTCCTGAGCTGGATATCATCATTCTTCTCTTCTCTTCTTGGTGATTCCCTTCTACTTCTCTCTCCCTCTCCCCCCCCCCCCCCCTCTCTCTCTCTCTCTCTCTCTCTCTCTCTCTCTCTCTCTCAGGGTAAGTCAGAAATTTTTTTTTTTTTTTTTGACTGGTGCAGCATAAGCCTCGGGCTTCCTTGTACTATGTGGCTAATAATGATAAACCGAAGTGTTGATTGCAAGAAATGTTTTTTTTTTGTATACATCTATACATTTTTGTATCATTGGTATACATCTGTTTGGAATTTTATAAAAGTGATAACAAGGCTTTTTTTTTTTTTTTTTTTTTGTAAAATATAAACTTACAAAGTGGTAGGGAAATCCCCCAGGAAAGGTTCTCCCCAGGAAAAAAAAATTTTTAGAAAATTTGTGTCAAATGTGCCAAATTTTTGAATTTGGGGGATTTTTAGTCTTGAACAGTTTGAATGATTTCTCATTTTTTTCTTCTTTCTGAGATCTTTTATATTCTGAGATCTCAACAAAAAATTATTTCATCGTTTTGGCCACTTGTTACTTTTGCTGCTCACCCTGCATTCCTACTTCTTTGTTGCAGTGTGTTTAATAAAGTCACCTTTTTCCTTTACTTGATACTTCAATAATATTATACTTAATACAATAAACAGTATGCGTTCTTGTTTCCCAGTGATGCTTTTAAATAATGGTGTCATAAGCACTAATTTTACATTTCAAATTACAAAAAAGTATAGTAAATTGAACAAAACTAATTAATAAAACCCATATCATGTTTTAAAATTTTTAATTCTTTATTAAAACTTGAAAAGCACATACAGAAATACTGCAATTCATTAAGAAAAGATGAAATAGAAAATATAAAAGTGAACTTAGTTGCTGAGAGCCTTGACTGTGGTCCCAATACTTTGAACTATGTGGTTAAGTTAACAAAAGTAGCATAAATTAAGTTGCAACATTGCAGATACTGCAAGGCAATTAATACCAGTGCACAGTAAAAGGAAAATGTACCAGCTAGCAGACAGTGGTTTTTGGAATGGCAAATAGTAGAAAGAGCAGGCAAAGATAGAGACAGACTGAGGAAAAAGACAACAGGAATTGCTTGAATAGCTGTAATCTTTATGCAGGTGCACCTGCATGAGGGCTGCAGATTCTAATCATTATTTCCACCATTACTAAGATGGTGGTATATTAATATCAAGGGAGCATGAATCTTACAGCTGTATTTGAAGTAGTGTTTAGTCATCCAAACCAGATAATTCCAGCCCAAGAAATGGTAATCTGCAATTAAAAAATTCAGTGTGAAGTGCAGCTTGGCAATACATATGCAAATCATTTTTCAGCATTATGAAAAGGGAGATTCTCTTTATTTTCACTGTCTGTGATAGCTTTCCTGTTGAATGACAGGAAAGCTATCACAGCTGCCAAATTCAGTACTATTATTGGTGTTGTGTTCCGGGAGAAACATAGTTAGTATTCTTTATTCTACAACAAAATGAAGAATGTTAATTTTAATATTCTGACCTGTACTTTGATTGCTAGTTCTAAGATCTTTGTACTCACTCACTTGGTTGTTTGTTCACATCACCACATGGTAAATCTTATGAGAATCCTTTATAATAATAAGAATTTTAGAGAAGTTTTACACGTTAAATATTTCCTGCCTGTTTTGCATATTTTCAAGATCTGGTATTTTGAATAAATTTATCCTTAAATATATTTTTAAGCTTTATTCTTCATGTTGTCAATATCTTGTAAAATAATATGACTATGTCAGAACTTTCTCTGTACCATTTTAGTAGCTTTAAAGCTTAAAAAGTTTTTACATCTGGACTATGCAGTTTAAGAATAATAAATTGTTGCAAATATTTCATCTCTACAATTTGCTTCTGTAATATATTATTTCCTGAATAAGAGTTTACTTGATTACATTGTTGTTGTACTTACCAAGAATATATATATTTTTTAAAGTGCTGGCCTTTTAATCAGACAATAACTACACAATTCGGCAAAGGTAAAGAAAGTCAATATGAGACCCATGGGAGACTTTTAGCCATCAAACAAGTTTCCCGGTACCGCAGCTTCTCCCTGTATTCTGGGTAAATAGATGGCGCGTGTTATCAATAATGGCAGTAGAAGTCGATAACGATGTATTGATTAGTTGTTTCTCATTATTAAAAGGAGATTATTGGAGTCCATGAGTGTAATGCCTTCGTGGCTGAAATTTACTTACAGGTACACCCTCCAGACTGCCTGTCTTAGGGTCTTTATCCCCCCTCTTCCCGCTGTTTTAACCCGATAGGAAAACGACTTCTACTGCAACTACCAATAACACACACCATCTGTAGGAGCAATTTTCATATCAGGTTAAAACAGCAGAATGTGGGGATAAATACCCTAAGACCGAGGCAGTCTGGAGGGTGTACCCATAAGTAAATTTCAGCCCACTTGTGAACTCCAATAATCTGCTTTTAATAATAAAAAAAAACTAATCAATATATTGTTATTGACTTCTACTGCCACTACTGATAACATGTACCATCTGTTTACCGAGAATGCAGGGAGAAGCTGCGGTACCGGGAAATGCTTTTGACTGGTTAAAGTTTCCCATGGTTTTCGTGTTGGCTTTCTTTACCTTAGCCCACCATTCTTGTCATTTCTATCATTGTGGAGCTCTATATATATATATGTGCATTAGTACTATCTCTGTTTGTGTGCTCCTTCATGTCATTTTCATCTTTTGGACTGATTATATCAGAGAGAAAAGAAATAGACCAATATATTTCACCTGGTAGTGGTGTCTGGTCTTACAGACCCCTTGGGTTTTTGCTGTAGCTGCTTTCCTAACTATACACACAGTTGTGTATAGTTAAGAAAGTTATTTTCAAAGCAATTCATTATTGTTTATTCTGAATTATATGAGAAGGTGCCTGTTCTGTTAGATCAGACACCGCTATCTATTTTATTATTTTTTTCTCTTCTGCTCCGTGATGTTTTTCATCAAATCATTGCCACTGCTGCAGAAGTTAGGTACTCTTCATTTTATGTTTAATTATTATTGAAATGGTTTCTTTGCCTTCAATTATTATTATTATTTTTCTTTATTTATGTATTTTTCGATAAATCATTAATACATGTGCTTGAATAACACTGAATTTTAATGAACTAAACAGTTTTAAGAGGTTACAAATGGAAAATGGTTTGTTTTATACTTATAATTTTTTTTTTTTTTTTTTTCCTTTTCAGAAGAATTAGTTTTGTTTCATTGAAAATAACAAGTTTAAAAAACACATTTTAAAACTTTTTAATTTTTCATTAAAAAAATTACATTTTGTAAGCATTACAGTACATTAGTAAAAGGTCTAACATTTGTATAAAACAAGCAAAATAAAAAAAAAGCAGCCAAACTTTTTTTTTTTTCAGAAATAAGGAATATGTGGAATTTGTTAAACGAAGCTCCACTGTTATATAACAATTGGTGGTGCCACAACTATCAAGTTAATTTACCTACTATGTCTATTCAGCATTTTCCTCATTTTACTTAATATCTTGGTCAATGTTTGAAAGCAGCCCTAGGCTCTGCAGTTAATATAATAATAGATATGCAAGGTAAGTGTGGGGGTTCCTCTGCATTCTAATATTGTTATTGGCTTCATTCCAAAATTGGATGCCGACCGGGCTAGCCGAGTGGGTAAAGTACCTGCTCGGCAACCCAAAGGTCGTGGGTTCGATTCCCGCCTCGGGCTTGGATCAAAGTACTGCAAAAACCTTGGGAGGTGCAATATGGCCACAGAAGCCGATGCGCCAACAACTACCAAACCAAATCAAATCAAAACCAAAATTGGTTTGATTTTTTTTTTTTTCCCGTCTTTACAGCATCATGGCTAGAATTTTTTTTGTACCTTTATATCATAAATAATAAATGCATATCTTTATAAATCTTTTGTAATGGTTTCATTTTGTAAAATTGAATGA
The DNA here is from genome assembly GCF_048544385.1 of Mastigoproctus giganteus. NCBI lineage: Eukaryota > Metazoa > Arthropoda > Arachnida > Uropygi > Thelyphonidae > Mastigoproctus > Mastigoproctus giganteus. The sequence continues at coordinate 215,824,496 of NC_143581.1, forward strand.
AAAGATTAATAATGGTCAAAAACTATAATTTATTTTTCAAACTCAATCTAGAAAGTTCAGCTCTTAATTGAAGTTTGCTTTTATTTTACTTTTTTTAAAAGGGTATCTGCTACAAGTTGGCTGAACAGAAGGGAATTGCTCATGCGAAGTTGCCTATTGATAATTTCTTAGTAATGAAAACTAGGAAGGTTCTCACTATTGATCAAGGTATTAAAAACCTGTAACAGTAAATTACATCTTGAATATCCCTTTACAATTCTTCAGCTTTATTCCATTAAATGTGATCATTGCTGTTTTTTGTGTGTAAATTACAAATCAAAATATATATATTAAACCCTCAATAGTATGGAAGTTAAATGAATCATAACTTTAATTTTTTTAAAATTTTTTACATGCGGGTGCACTATAACCAATAAGATTGTAAACCTATAAGGAGGTGCTTCTAAAATATTCAAGATATGTTATTTCATAATTTTGAAAATAAAGTCACCCATGCATTTTGCTTAACTACTGAAACCACTATAAGAATGATGTTTAAATATTGCAGTGAAAACAGCAATATTTCTCTCAATTAGTATATATTTTTTTATTACTCATACTGAGATTACATAATTCCTTGAGATAATAAAAATTTAATGCTGCTGTGTCAACTTGATTATTATTAAAGTTCTTCAATGTAGTAGCAGCTGGGCTGATTGGTATTTTACATTAATCTTTGAATTTTTGTTCTGCTTCAGTTAGAACCGAATATGCCTCATTAGTTAAATTTTAATTTGTAACTTTTATAATATTTTAAAATATAATAAAAAGTTAGGCATTAAACACATTATAAAAATGCTGGAATCTATATGGATATTTCCCATATACTGCAATTTCCATAGTTCAGGGGAACAGGTCATAACTCATGTAGCTCTTTATATGATGGTGAAGGGATGATAACTTGAAATTTGTCTTCCTAGGGCATCCTGTACATGTTCAGTAGGATTTACATCTGGAGAACTTAGTGGCCACTCTGTTCACTTTATATCATTATTCTGCACTCTTCCACCAGTGGCACTCTAAGAGGGAAAAGCATAATTATTCATAAGAAAGAACTGCAAGTACCTGCCTAAAAATCTCACTTAGGGTTCAAGGATTTCATTCCTGTACTCCTCAATAGTCACAGTTTTCCCTTGATATAGAGCTCTATACATGCATTATACATTATGCCTACCCAGACCATGTCTTCCATGGCCCTTTCGCTGATGTTTCTTAGTTTGTTTTGGGTCCACCCTTTCTCTCCACGGTGCTATTCAGTCTATGGTACCATTCTCCAGATGAGAATCATATACTATAGACTGAATCTGGACCATTTTTCTTGAGTTCAATTGATGCATTCAAGACACCAGTTGTAATAAGGTCTCTGTGATGAAAATGACACAAATCACCGGTCACCTTGAATACAGACCCTATCCTATGAAGTTTATAGGATATGTTTCAGCTGGAGATAATTTGTCCTAAGATGGCTAGAGGTACAGAAGAGAATTTACTATAATCTCCCTATGTCATTTTTATGGTTAGGTTGGTGTTAAAATTCTTGGTCAACAACCTTGTACTGCTCTTCAATATACATCTCTCTCTCTCTCTCTCTCTCTCTCTCTCTCTCTCTCTCTCTCTCTCTCTCTCTCTCTCTCTCTCTCCCTCCCTCTCTCCACAGTCGAGATACCACATTTGGGTGGACATACAAGGCACAATCTACCTCCACTTGTGATTGGCTTATTTTATTCAGCTGACCACTTTTCTCCACAATGAATCACTCACATATAGTAGAGGCATATGATACAAGAAAGCATGCTTTAATAGCATCAGCCAAAAAGGGGGGAAAAAATCTTTCCCATTTCATCCATCCATTCACTCCAAAGGTTTGTCCAGTTCTTCCTTGAATTTATTTAAGCTATCAACTTCCACGACTGATGGAAGTTTGTTCCAGCAATCAACCATCCGCTGGCTAAAGGCAAACCTCCACACATCTATTCTACAACTGTCTTTCCTCAACTTGAATTTATGCCCCCTCAGGTGTACAATCTGAAAAAGAGGAAGAATCCCATCACCATTCAGCTTTCTCAAACCATTCAAGACCTTATACATCTCAATCAGATCACCTCGCAGGTGCCTGGTCTCCAGACATTGCAATTTGCAGAACTTAAGTCATTCTTAGTAAGAGCAACCTGTTGTTCCTAATCTCGTTACCCTTCTCTGTACTTGTTCTAGTAGCTCTACATCCTTCCTAAAATGAAGCCTCCAGACTCAAGATGTGGCCTGACCATTGCCTTATACAAGGGGATAATCACCTCCTTATCCCTGCATGCAAAATTCATGTATATCATTGACAAGACCCCATGAGTTGATCAGAAAACTTCATATCTGACTGCACAATTACCCGAAGGCCCTTTTCATTCTCCACTACCTTGAGTGTAGTACCACATAGTTGGTAAGTTTCTCAGCCCATCTGCCCAACTTTTCTAGATCCTGTTGCAATAGTAGCATGCTGTCATTACTGTCATTAACAACTCTGGCACCCTTCGTATCAATATCATTCATAAATACAGAAAACAACAATGGGCTAAACACCGAACTGTGGAGGACTTTACTAATAACATTAGTCCACAAAGAGCAGTGTCTATTGATTACCACTCTCTGTCCTCTCCCACTCAACCATCCCTTTATCCATAGCAGCAACTTTCCCTTAATGCCACACTTCTCTAATTTGTACAGCAGTCTTTCATGTGCAACAGTATCAAAAGCTTTCCTGAAAGCCAAGTATATGATATCAAAATTATTTTTTGCATCCAAACATGGTGTACTTTTGCTATTGAACTACAAAACATTAATTGCATGTGCTTTTTCTCAATGTAAAATTGCACAGTCATCATTCACTGATGAACCCTCCAGCAGCTGTACATCCCCCGGAGGGCCAGGACTGATATGTCCCTCAGATCTGATGCGATCAGCCCTAGAGATCTTAAAAGGGCTTCAGATGTTCGGCATCACACCCCTCTATGACAGTTATAGAGGACACAATCAGTTTAATTCCAAATTACTTTTCAATCAACTGTTTTAAACTACTATTACTATCATAATAGTAATAGTAGTTTAAAACAGGTAATAGGCTTCTAAGTCATAACCTGATGATTCAACAATCTGCACATCCAGAAGGAACAGGGAGCTAACCCTAATAAAAAGAAGGTTCAGTTTTTGGACACCCTTCTTGGGTGTTATAACGTGGCTCCTTTAGAACTACCCATCCTTTCTGACTTATAAAGGCGCCTCCGTAGCCAGGTGGGCAGGAGCAGCAGTGCATAGCACACACTTCTTGATTAGACCGGGGGTTCAAGCCCGTGACCACCAAATACAGAGGATGCGAAGAGGTCAGGGAATGACCACCGCATATCCCCGGAGCAATATGACCTTAGTTGCTAATGCTCCTAAAAATAAAATAACAACAACAACAATCTGACTTATAAAGAATTCTCTACACTGCTAACCACAGCATCATGGCGTTGGATACAAATGCCATGTGTCCTATAACACTTTTGAGCCATGTGGGCAAGAGACTCGGTTTCCAGACATCCATCCCTGCAATTTCTCTCCCAACTACATCCCCCCCCCCCCTTGATGTTCTAGAAAGGTTTGGGAGAGCACTGATTCTCATTCTTACTAAATCTATTTAATTAATAGATATCAGAGCTGCGATGGCTCAATATGTTCTATGTTATATATCAATCAGAAAGAAAAGGAGGAATTACCTCTATGATGTCGTGTAGAACCCATCAGCAGGTCATCCAGGGAGGTACTGACCAAAGTCTTTCCAGAAGGAGTGAATTCTGCAGTATTTTCTTAATGGTATGTATCCGTTCATGGCTTTTGTGATTTTTGCTTTAAGGTATTCCATAATTCAAGTGTATTTGCTCTCACTCTACAATCCACCTAATTAATAGATGCCATATAGTGCCTTAAACTGTCAAAGTCCCCTCTTCTGAAATTAAAAGCATGCCTGTACCTTTAACTATTGCAACATCTTTCTTCATTTTCCAACTGATGACTGTGTGATCACTATCTGCCAATGGTTTTTGTATTTTAAGCTCTGTGATGTCATTTGATTCATGAGTAATGAAAGGAGGGCAAGAATACTCTCACTCCTAGTATTATCTCTGACATGCTGGTACAAATAATAATCATATACATGCAACCCCAGTATAACACGGTACTTCTACACGGTTTCGCTCTTACACGATTGATAAAATTGCAGCAATCCTAGCACAACATGGTACTTATATAACAAGGTTTCGCTCTAACATGGTTAGAGAATTTTGGTAAACCTCACATAACAGGGAATTTTTGTGCAGGGGAAGCCCTGCTATTATGTTGGATGCAATTTTTCAACATTTTCACTCTTTTTGAATCTCGCTGTTGACTCACTCGTCAAAAACAATTATTGAGAAATTCCTGTATTTTATTTTGTTTGGAAATCCCCGTGTTAGGTTCTCTGCTACTGAACTTGTGGAAAAATCTAGATTTCAAAGTTTTATTACTATTGGATAGCACACCAGGCCATCCAAAAGATTTAAGTCATCCAAATGTTGAGGTTATGTTCTAGTTGTACAGTTGCACTAGGTTAATACAACTTCTTTCATTCAGGCATTAGATCCACCTTTAAAACTCATTACATCAGAAAATCGTTACAATGGATTTTGGAAAAAATTGATTCCGAATCTATTGAAGTAATGGAGGCATGGAAACATTTCTCAATTGTGAACTGTATCAGAATCATAGCTTTAACGCTGAAAGAAGTAAAACCATCAACATTAAATGAGTATGGAAAAATGTATGGCCAGAGTCAATTCATTCAGGAAATATGGTCGAGCCAGCAGAAAACAGAATTGGTGCAATAGCAGAACTTGCTACGTTGGTAGGAGGAGAAAGTTTTGATGATATGACTACTTGTGGTAGCACAGTTGATAGAATCGCCCTCCTCCCCAAACTGAGTGGAAAAGACCTGAGTTTGAATCCCGTCAATGACGGGGATAAATTTTCATGGGTCTTTTTCACAACATGGCTGAGTTGGTTGGGCTCAGGCGAGGGTAGCATGGTTTTTTCTCCCGAAAACTTGCGTCCAGCAAAACAGAAAATTGACCTCAGGACACACACAATTTATAGACGAGATACACAGAATAACATGGCCTTAGAATAAGGTCGCCTATGCTCCTAAAAAAATTAAAAAAAAGATATGATTACTGAAGACATTCAAGAATTACTGGTAGAAAAAGAGGCTGGTGAAGCAGATTTGGTGGAAATGGCATCAGAGGTAAAACCAAATCAATTGAGAGGGTGATAGCACAAATGAAAATTCTAAACTTCCAAATTTTACACTAAAAAGCATACAGGAAGGCATAAAGTTAGCTGAGCAATTAGAACCTTATTTTTTAAATGCAGATTCTTCAATGAAAGGAGCCCAAAGTTCAAAAGGGGGCTTCAAAAATGCTTAGTTCCATACAATGAAATTCACAAAGATTTATCAAACAAAAGCAAACAAACCCAAATTACTGATTTTTTTAAAGAGAGCAGAAGATACAAAAAATCTAGAATGGTGTACTTTTGTTAGTTTTTTAACATTTTTTAACGAAATAGCGTATTTTTGTTAGCTTTTGGAACATAACCCCCCCCCCCTTTTTTTTTTCCCCGTACAACACGGTTTTGCACAACACGACATTTTATAGGAACCTAACTACCGGGATATATGAGGGTTACCTGTCATTTAGAAAAATTTTGCCCAAGGTGAGTTTCCCTCCCACTTATTCCAATAAATCTGGGGCATACTGAAGTCACCCATAATAAAACATTTGCAATTGGCTGCCCATGCCATTTGCATGTAAAGGCTCATCATATTCTTTACAGTTTTTTGGTCTTTGGTTTACTCCCACTCTCATTATATCTTTGCTTCCAACTAACTCACCCTACACAGATTCTGTACTGGCAGATGTAATTTCAGACTCAGCAAAAAAAGAGCTCAGGTTGCTTTTGATAAGTTGCATTACACTGCCATCCTTCTTGTCTTCCCTACCTTTCCTAAATACATTATACATACCATAGTGGTAACTCGACTTCCCCAATTTCCAGGTGGCACCACATTTCTGTTAACCCTATTATGTCAGCATTAGTTTTCCTAACCAGGAGTTAAGATTCATGACAACACTTGTAACATTACTGTAGACACAGTTAAGACTAGGTATTCTTCTATAGTTTATTACCCTAACACACCCCTTGAAGTTTAGGCTTGTTTCCCTATCTTTTATATCCCGCTCATTTGAAACGTTGATACTTTCAGAACATCTTGCCAACATCAGCTATTATGGCAACAAACCAGAATTCCTGAGATGAATGCAAGCATTACTTTGACCCATATCATCAGATAAACGCAGATCTATATTACCCTTCTTCCCCCCTAACAAGCAGTTTCCCTGAACTCTTAAGGTATCCTCATTTGATACTGACAAAAATCCTTGCACCACCTTTGTTCAAATAAATACCATCTCTACAAAATAAAATTCCTTCTGCCTACAAGTGCAGGCCATGCTGATAAAAACTTCCCCGCTTAAAAGTTTTGAAGATTCCCTCAAGTCTCGAGTTAATCCACAAGATTGGGAACATTTGAAATGAAAATGGTATTATTGGTAAAATAGAATTGCAAAGATAACTTCTTTTCTGTTATTTTAAAACTTCATGGCAATTCAGACTTAGTTTTTCCTAACTGTTCCTGGCATTTAACCAAAATTATAGGAGATAAAAAAATTATCACAAGTTAGGTCATGCCCCTTCAATGACTATAAGATCTCTCAAACCTAGATTTTTAAAAATGTATTTCTGGCTTTTCCTTTTTTTTTTTTTTTTTTTGTTTACCCTTTCTAATTTTCCATTTTATACTTGCACACTTTAAGCAAACACATTTTGAGAGTTACAAACTTCATATTTTTAGCCTACATTTTGTGAGGACTTGGCATATATTTCCTGAAAGGGTAGTTGGTCCTAGGAACTAGCTGTTTGTTTACTAGTACATTTTTATCATCTGATTGTATACTATTGGTAAAGCTGCAACCTATCACTCCTACAGATCTCGTGTATTGGCTAGTTTGATATTGTTGAAGTCATCTTTTGCCGTAATTAATTTATTATTTTTGCTGTAAAAAAATAAATCGAAAATGAATTTTCTAGTTTCAGAAGGATGTAGCTATTGAAACTATAAAATCTAGTTTCAGTTTATTATTTTTATAGCAAAACTAGGATGTAGTTTGTTGACCCAGGTTTAAAACTAATAACATATTTTGATGGAGATGTACTTTTTTGTAAAAGCTACCATGTTAAGAGCACAGATCCATTTTTATAAGTCACATAGTCGTTAAGATTACTAACTCTTTATGATATAATCATTGAAGGACAATCAAAAATGCATTCTTGCCTGTCTTTTGGTTTTTCTTGGCCCCTTTCAAGTAAGTCTTCCTTACAATCATCTGCTTCAGGTTTTCTATTTTTTGAAGTATTATTGTATGCATATTAAGTTTGTCTCAGCCATTGCCATTTGTCAGAAATATTTTAGAATGCTTATTTTATTAAATTTCTGAACTAATGAACTAATATGCTTTAGAATGTAAACAGGTAAACACTGAAACTTGCTTGTGTGCTGTGTTGGCATTTTTCTGCACTCCAAGTTAAAACTGAAATGCGCAAAATAAAATAAAAGTCTTAATTTTATGCAAGAATCTTTTTTTTTATTAGCTGTGCAATTTTTTTCTGATATTTTGCACTAAATATGCATACAAGTCATATTGATCCAACATAAGTGTAACTAATACGATTACAGAAATGAGTAACAGGGAAAATATTTCAGTACATTTAAATATTTTCATGGTCATACTGACAACAATGCAATATGAAAAACTTACTGTAAATAATGTCAAGATTGTTTTCTGAGGTGTTCCAAAGTCTTCACCATTTGTATCTTTACAACTTTCTCATGTTACCTGCTATGAAAAGTTCTTTTATTTTAAAAAAGACAGTAGAACATAGAAAGAGAACAAAAAAAAAAATAATAAGATTTGCTTGTGACAGTAAACTACAAGTAGTTGTGTTATATGTATCTGTATAATACAGTGAATTCCGGTTATTTGGGCCACCGGTTAATCGAGGCAGCCGTTTATTTGAGACTAATCTTAAAGAACAGAGTCCAATCGAGAAAATAGCCAAGGTTTACTTTGCTTAATTGGGACAACGTGCCGTTTAATCGTAGGGTAATCCTGAGTGCTGCGGTCTCCTGCCCCGCAGGAGACCGCAGCACTCAGGATTACCCTACGATTGTCTCCAACCATACCATGTGGTTTGGTCGGATTTCTGGAGGTCACAACCATAAAACAATAAAAACGATTAGCAGATCCCTGTTTATTGGGCTTTTCTGATTTTCACGTATCATTTAATTTTTTAATTGGTAACGTAATAAAGTATAAATTTGTACTTAATACAGTATATATTTACTTTTATAGCCTGTGTATAATATTCCTCCTATTTTCACCTAATTTGAATCGCTGTTTAATAGAATTAAACTTTAATTCACAAACGTGATCACAATGACTGGCGCTTACTACATATCGTATAGCGAACAGTACTTTACTATGATGAGTCCATCGTAATGTGATTTGATTGCACAGAAAATCAATCGTAAAGCTGTATTTTTAACTATTTATGTGAAACTTCGCATAATTGGGGCAGCCGCTTAATCGGGCCAAAATGCACTAGTCCCAATGTGTCCCAAATAACCGGAACCAACTGTATATAAATTCCATATATTCCAATAAAAACCAACACAAATACAAAAAACACCATTAGGCAGTCATCTTTCATATGACATATGAGGATGTACAAATATATAATGCGTAAATTTACCACAAAACATCAAAAAGTCATAAGTTACATGCTACTAATACAATTTTGTGTAAAGAAAAAAAGTTTTGAATACATTGTCAACTGAATGTTCTTCTAGCAGTGAAATCAAGGCTACTAATTAGGAGTCAAAACAGTAATAGAGCTGATATTCCAGTGACTCTTTTTGAGTTTTGAGTGTGACAAATTTTTTATCGAGGTCCGGTTGTTATGCAGCCACCAGCTTCTCTTTTCAATTCTTCATTCTGGTGAAATTGTTAGTAACTCTAGGTATATCGAATTGTCCAAAGCCCAAATGTACTGTAAATGCCTAGTATATTAGAGGTGATCACCCAGGTGCAAACTAACATAAATCAAGGTGAGGTGTCCAGATTGCACAGGTGAATACCAGATAATAAATGATTCTTATTATCCAGTGAACTACTATCACTTTACTTAATGTTGAAATATCCAAAATGACCATTGCCGCCCTGAGAAAAGCTCCAGCTACTCTCTTCCCTCCTCCCAGTGGTATCCAGTCTCTTCTACCATGTAATATGAACTATGCATACTATGGTTATGATGAGCATCATGGTGAGGTCCATCGTTCTTTATGTTATGAGGGTACAACTTTAAAACAGTTTTTGCAGGACAGCTTCTAGATAGTCCACCAGACTAAACCTGTCGGTAACATTCTAGGAGGCATTGTAATCAAGTGACCTTAGGGAAATGCTTCTTGGTACAAATGTGTAGCCTCAAGTGCACTGCCGTTGGCTTTACCACACATGAAGTGCATGTCCGCATACGCTTTGTTGCTGTAACCTCTTTCCATGTTGACTATCCTTTGTCAAGTACTAGTATGCCTGCTGCATCTCAGAGCATTGAAAGAGGGGAAAGGGAGAGAATGAGCATAACCTAAACAAACAAGTCAGTGGTAGATTCCAACTCTGTACAGTTCACCTTGTCTGTCAGTGGTGGACCCCAACTAGAAATGTGCAATATCTTGAAAACGATTCACATTCACTTAAGGGCCCATGTTTACTAGGCTATTTTTGCATATTGTAGTCTGTACAGTTCACCTTTAAATTATTGACCATCACTTTTGAAACACCCTGTATATTACATGTTAGCAGTGATACAATAGTCAAAAGATTGGAGAGCATTATAGACTGTATTTCCCTTTGATAGTTAAATTCTATGACTAAATGAAACTGAAAAAATTGTGCAGTCACAATAATTTAATTGGTAAGTCCTTTTAAATAACTTCGTTCTGGTATTTTATACACCTGTGTGTCATATTAAATATTGGTGTAGATACACCATAGATAGCTCGTAAACAAAACTATGGTAATAGTGTAAAGGCATCGTTTAAACTGTATCTCATATTGTGCTCATCTCACACAATGAGTTACCATGTATTGCACCATCTTGAATAAGTAACGCTTCACTAATAAAGAAGATTATTGTTACTTATTTCCGGTGGGCACCACTACACAGACTGCACTGTTTCACAGCTTGTTGGCCTTTCATCAGTAGGTGGTCAGGTAACCTGGTATTGCAATCATAACAACCCAGTTGTGAAGTTAATTCCACAATATGAGAGATGCCAAAAGGTGTACGTGATAATACTGTAGATAAATCCAAATGCAACGAGGCATAATATTATAAGAGCTTAAAATTATCTATTCAATATTGGTGTAGATATACCATAGATAGTTCTTAAATGAAACTATTAAAATGAAACGGAACTTAAATCGGTAGTGCAATACATGGCAACTCGTGGAGGATGATCACAATATGAGATACAGCTGAAATGATGCCTTTACGCTACTACCGTAGTTTCATTTAAGAGCTATCTATGGTATATCTACAATATTTAATAGATAATTTTAAGCTCTTATAATATGGATTTATCTATCTGTGTATAATATGGATTTATCTGCGTGTCATGTAAATTTTTATAAGCTCAGATTTTATTACTGTTTTTAATTCTCTTGCCAGTGTTTGGAAAGTTCAGTATTCTGCTTTTTTAGTTTCTAGTTCATCAGTGAAGCACCAAATATGATAATTATGATTTTCAAGAAGAATTCATTGACCTGGAAAGTTCAGCACAGGTCCTTGGAAATGGTTGAATGTCTTTTCATTTTACCAACAAAATTTTAGAGATATTTTGCTTTTGCTGACATAGTCATTTACAAAAATATAAAAGTTATATGTTCATCCACATTAATTCAGTCTTCAAATAAAAGAATATGACAAACTTATATCGCCGACCGGGTTGGTAACGTGCCTGCCTGGCAACCCAAAGGTCGCGGGTTCAATTCCCGCCTCGGGCTTGGATCAAAGTACTGCAAAAACCTTAGGAGGTGCACTATGGCCACAGAAGCCTATGCGCCAACAACTACCAAAAAAAAAGACAAACTATATTTTTGTATTATATATACAAAATGTGATAATCAAGTTCTGGAACTTGATTATCACAGCTTGAAAGGCTGGAATATTGTATAAAAATGAATACTAATTACCACCAAGCTAATGCAAAAAATTCATGCTGCTATTGGGATTATACTATCAATTCTACCACCCAAATAGCAAGATACCTTAATATTCAAAATAAAACAAAATTATAAAAGTAAAAAAAAAAAGTATGCAACCCCAGCATTACAAACCCACAACTCTGCCCAAAGGAGATGCACATTCTACCCATTGAAGGAGGAATATCACCTCCTCAATAAATAAAACTTAAAATACAATGAAAAATAATAATAAAAAATTATTGTTTTTAAATTTAATTTATTATTTTTTATATTTTATTTATTCTGGAAATGGCACTCTTCTTTTGATGGATGTGAGCATGTGCCTCCTTGGACAGGGACTTGTGTGTTTTCATGCTATGGGTGTGTTGTGCCCTTACATCTGCAGTGCAACTGATGTTACAACTAGCAAAAGACAGCAGTGTACTTTGTGTAGGTACTGTAAGTGTAACGTAGGTTATGTTGTATACCGGCTCTCTGCTACCAGGGGTAGCAACCAAAGAAAGCCAGCCCCAGTACCTGTCTCTAACCACGAGAAGGTGGATCAGGTCTACTATTTCTGACATGGTGCCAAAGCAAAATCTTTGTCAGTGATCTCCAAACAAATGCCTACTTGTTGGAAGAAGCTGGGGGAATCCCACATCAGAAAATGCTCCTCTCAATAAGAAAGGAGAAGGATTTATAGTTAAAGAGTTGGATGGGGGAAGAACTAATAGATGAGGATAAGAAAGACAGAGACATCCCCGACCTGCGGCGCCTCCATAGCCAGGTGGGCAGGAGCAGCAGTGCATAGCACACGCTTCTTGATTAGACCAGGGTTCGAGCCCGTGACCACAAAAATACGGAGGATGCGGAGAGGTCAGGGAATGACCACCGCATATCCCCGGAGCAATATGGCCTTAGTTGCTAATGCTCCTAAAAACCAAATAACAACAACAAGTTTCCCCGAACTGCCTCTGCAGGAGGAGGCAGGAAATACCCACATAGAAATTGCTAGTAGTATGTATACAACTCTGGCCATGGTATACTGTCTATATTCGTGTATGTTAGTTTAACATTCTTTATCAGTCTGTGCCATATATATCAATCTGTGCCAGCCTGTGGTCTCTCCAGTAGTGTAAATCAGTAAGATTTCCAAGAAGATCATGTCACAGAGGAAAGCAATTGACTTGTCATACTTGAGGAATGCCAAGTATATATATTTTATTATTATTTTTTTTTTCTATATCGCTTCATTTAAATGGCTTCCTGTAGTTTTCCTTTGAACTTTTCAAAATGTTTTGTCTGGAAGTGAGTAAAAGTTTAATCATAAAGTATCCTTGAAAAGCAGTGGTTATATAGTCATCCATGCTAGGTAAAGATAATGGAAACATTACCATTTTAAAATACTTTAACCAAAATATGTATCATAGCTGTTTTCTCCAAAGAGTGAAGTTCCCCATAGAATGTCATGGGAAGAATATGATAATCTTGAAGACTGGTTCAGTATTAAAAATGTTGAATATCTGGGTTCTGCTCTCCCTTATGTATCATAGCTGTTTCCTCCAAAGAGAAGAATTCTCCATAGAATATCATGGGTTGAACATCTTGAAGACTGGTTCAGTATTAAGGATGTTGAATTTCTGGATCTTGAACTCACCTAAGATATTAAGTTAAGTATTATTAGTAAGACACCACAAATAAAAGTATAAAGCCATTATGGCAAGTAAAGTAATCATACTTCACATCATAGGTTTTCTATGAGATTTTTTTCCCATAGGTTTTCATTTACAGCCCTATTTACATAGGGCTGTAAATCTTGATGGCTACTTTGAGTTTGAGACAAAAAGGCAGCTATATCTTAGCAATCGTTTGTCAACCCCCCCCCCCCCAAACTTGCACAGCAGACATGCTTGTCTGTGACAAATCCAAAGATGGCTTCAGCTACTCTAGGGATGGTCAAGAAGCTGCAAATCTTTGCATCATAAGTTTCCCGTTGGACTAACATTGGGCCGTAAATCTATCTCAAAGGTGACTTCAGATTTTAAGTAATAAGATGGCTATATTTAAGCAGTGGTACTAAGATGGCTAATCTGAGCAATAGAGTAGACACTTGTTTTTAGGTTTCTTATATGGTAGCACTGCTCTACCATATAAGATTCTGCAGCAGTTTTCCATAGGATTAATATTGGCCCATATATATTGAAGAGGCGCTTCCGTAGCCAGGTGGGTAGGAGTAGTGCGTAGCCATGCTTCTTGATTAAACCAGGGTTCGAGCCCGTCACCACTAAATATGGAAGATGCGGAAAGGTTAGGGAATGACCACCGCATATCCCGGAGCAATATGGCCTTAGTTGCTAATGCTCCTAAAAACCAAATAATGAAGACAACTTCAGATTTAGAGCACTAAGATAACTATATCTGAACAACAGAGTATATACACTTGTCTTTAAGGAATCCAAAGATACCCTTAACTAAGTGGGATGGTCCAGATCAAATAAGTTCTTAATCCAGGAGCCAGTTTAGGATTTACAAATGTCACATTTTGTATGAACTGATGTGTTGTTGGAGTTTTTTTTTTGCTAAATGACAATCCCCTTAGTGATGGGAGACCCAGTTATATCTATAACAAACAACCTAACATATACGAATTAAGTATTAGTACATATCATTACATTTAAAAAATAGTTAATAAATTTGCATGATAGTTTAATATTTTTTGTTATCTGTGGCCTTCAATATGTGTACTTCAAATATAAAAGTAGTCTGGAACTGAAAAGAGATTGGAAGACATTGCTTTAGGATCACCTGCTCAAAATGAAAAGCATAATTTGTCCTTTGCAGTTTCTTTTTCAGTTATGTATCTCTTGTTTTTAGCTCATGCAACTGGCAAAATATTATAACTGCTGTTTTTCCGTGCTACAGAGGAAAAGTCTTAGTTTGATTCCCACTGGAACAGAAGAAAATCTGATGGACTCCTTTTCCCACCAAGTGAGTCAGACATGGGCAAGGAGTGATTCTGAATGGAAAACTCAGCCTTTTCATCCTGAAAAATTGACAACCTGAAGAACACACACAACTATCTTTTATAATTGTATTAAAATATTGTATTATATTATATATTACACTCAGTGATCACTGAATTGTGACCACCTATTACCGTATTGGGCCACTGTTTGCACATTTAGCAGCCACTATTCGCCTAGGCATTGACTCCACCAGATGTCTGAAGACATCCACAGCAATGTCTTCAGCACCATGGAAAGCCATGCTTGCAAGGCTTTCCATGGTGTTGGAATAGATGACAATTGCATGTCCACATGCCTCATTTCCCATTCCAGAATATCTCACAGGTGTTCAAATGGATTGAGGTCAGGCGAATTTGGAAGCCAATCAAGATGGGTGATATCCTTGCTGTGATCCTCAAACCACTTGTGCGCAGTGCAGGCTCCATGACATGGTGCATTATCATCTTGGAAGATCCTATTTCTGTCTGTGAAAAGCTGCCGGTAGGCACCTCACCAGTTCAAATGTTGGTCCATACCATATGCACCAGGGGTCCTAGTTCTTGCCAGCAAAATATGCCCCATATTAAGCAATCATTGCCAACTACCTGGATAGTGGACACCATGCACAATGGGGCCATGAATTCATGTTGCTAATGCCATACACAAAAAGGCACCAGTCAGCATGTTGGCACAAAAAGGCATCAGTCAGGCACCACAGCATTTGCTGTAGATGAACAGTGGTGAGGAGAGGGTGTCTCTTGGGTCATCTGCTGAGGAACCCATGTGTCTGAGTGCGTGGTGCCTCGTCATCTGGGATATTGTTCTTGCATTCCCCATATTGTATTGTGATGTCACCTGCTGCACAATGACCTGCCATTTAGCCTGTATAATGCACTGCACCCTTTTCTCACCACGAACATCCACCTTGTGCTATCCTTTACAGTTCTGTCAGGTGGAAGTGGTTTGGCCCAATTGATACCATTCTTCATACACCTTAACCACAGTGAGTTATTAGCAACCAGGAAGACTTGCCATTTCCAATATGGAAGCACCTGATGCACCTCATGCGTCAGGTGCTTCCCACAATCATGCCCTCTTGAAACTGATATCTTTACTATATACCATAATTGCTACTTTATCACTTTGACTTACATGACCAGAAGACTTGCCATTTCCGACATGGAAGCACCTGATGCATGAGCTCCCATAATCAATGCCCTCTTGAAACTCTGTGTTATCTTTGCTACATACCATAATTGCTACTTTATCACTTTGACTTACATGACCAGATGCAAATTAGCACTGCTCTACCATACAAAGCTGTTTGGAATTTTATACTGCAAGCTTTGTTTGTTTGTTTGTTATTTGGTTTTTAGAAGCATTAGCAACTAAGGCCATATTGCTCTGGGGATATGCAGTGGTCATTCCCTGACTTTTCTGCATCCTCCGTAATTGGTGATATTGTTCTTGCATTCCCGGGGTTCAAGCCCAGATGGGCTTGAACTCCGGTCTACTCAAGAAGCGTGTGCTATGCACTGCTGCTGCTCCTGTCCTACTGCAAGTTATTGGCATAATCTATTACAGATGGGGTGGTCACAATTCACTGAGTGTATATTGTTTTTTATTAAAAGATAATTTATTTTTTTATAATTTATAATAGTCTTGCAGACAGATAATTTACAAATGTGATATACTGATACCCCATAACTACAACTGTCTTGATACTTATTCTAAACTGTCATGATGCTTATTGTAAACCAGCACAATTCAAGTGTGTTGTTATTAAAGAAGTACAAGTATTATTTAATAGTGACCGTGTGGTATACTTTTATATAGTAACAGTTGTGGTTGCTAATTTTTATTCTTCTAGCATTGTATAAATTTTGTACACTTTCTGTATCATTTTTAATATAAATAGCATTGAATAGTGGCATCTGCATTTTCTTTTTCTTACAGTTTTCTTGATACTATTGAGGAAAACAGAAGGTCTCACTTGGGAGCAAAGTTTTATGTGTAATCTTCCACAAAGGAAAGGAGCTGTGCCAATAGGAAATCAAAAGGACATTAAAGTTACACAGGATGCAGAAAATTGTGTGTTACAGACTCCAAATACAGAAAAAAAAGAAGTTAATGAAGTTGATAGGTTGCAGCAGTGTAGTGTAGAACTTGAAGAATCAAATGATATCGAGAACGTTGAACAAACTGTGGACAGTAGCCACAGTGAAGATATAATCACTGAAAATGTACAAGAAGATAACTAAAAAAAAAAAACCTGTGATAAATAAATAATTAAGCATTTGTTTTATATGTACAGATTTTTATTTTTTCGTTAGATATAAATATCCATTGTTGTAATTTTATATTTTTAAATATATAACTTATTAAATGAAAAAAGGTGCATTGTGAAAGCTCCACCAGAATTTTAGTCCTGAAAATATCAAATTATCGAGAGGGTTATAAATTTTCTACAGTTATGATGAACACTTATACAGGGTGTCTCAAAAATATTGGTACAAACGTTTAGGGGAGGTAGGTAACATCTAAAGGAATGTGAATCGCATAGGAACCAATAACCGGAAACGTCACAGGAAAGTAGTAGCAGAGGCACAAGAAACAGAAATGACACAAGACAGTAATTAGTGGCAAACATTTACTTGACATAATATTAACAATGGAGTACGAGATGGATGCATTTCATGATGTTACAACAGATGCTCGAAGGTTCCACCATGAGACGCGATGCATGCGTGACACCGATGCAGCATGGATTGGCGGACACGGTCGAACACACCTGGAGTTTCTTTGACAGTAGCAGCAGCGCGGATGAGTCTCGCCACGAGATCCATTTCCGTCTCCACAGGCGATTCATACACGATAGATTTGAGGGCCCCCACAGAAAGAAATCAAGGCTCAATAAATCAGGTGAGTGTGGGGGCCAGGCAAGGGTCCACCACGGCCAATCCATTGACGCCCAAAACGCCTGTTCAAATGGTCATGAACACACCTTCCATAATGGGCAGGCCCCCATCATGTTGAAACCAAATGTTGCATCTCACATTTGCTGGAACATCGTCAAGTAACCCTTGTAGAACTTGTTCAAGAAAGATCCGATATTTAGCGGAGTTCATTCGGGATGGTAAGAGGTATAGGCCGACTAATCAGTCACTGACCATACCTGCCCACACATTTATTGTGAAGCGATGTGCCGCATGGGGGCATACACCATGTGGGTTGTCATGAGCCCACACATGAGCATTGTGCTGATTGAATAAGCCTTCCTGAGTGAAATAAGCCTCATCCGTGAACAAAACATAGGCTGGAAAATTCAAGTCTTGAACACTTTCTTGGAGAAACCACTGCGCAAAAGCCACACGTGCAGGATGATCTTGGGGGAGCAGTAACTGAACCCTTTGGAGATGAAAGGGGTGTAACGAATCGTCGTGCCAGACACGCTGTACACTGCAACGAGACACTTCTAAGGCAGAGGCAACGGCACGTGTGCTGGTAGTAGGATTATTCTGGATGACATTCTACACACTTTCTTCCATGGCGGGAGTTGGCGCGAACGTGGTCTGCCCGCACTACTCCTGTTACCTCTAAATGACCCATACCCATAATCACACAAATTTTGATGCACACGCGCAAACAAACGGTGGTCTGGTACATGTCTGTCTGGGAAGCATTCTCCATAAATTCGTTGAGCAGCTCGTCCATTGCCCTCTGCTAATCCATACACTAGGTGCATGTCTGCCAGTTCACAGTTCGTATATCGATGCATGCTCTTCATGCGGCGACTACTGCTTGAATGAGTAAACCAGAAATTTTCCCTATTGCGAACTGATGAACAGCGCCGTGTACCGACTTACGGTGACATTTCCGGTTATAGGTTCCTATGCGATTCACATTCCTTTAGATGTTACCTACCTCCCCTAAACGTTTGTACCAATATTTTTGAGACACCCTGTAGATTAAAACCTGGGCTAAAAATCTTAATATCAAGTGGATCATTCTGATTCATCTCCTTCATTATAGAATTTATACAAGTAAAGAAGTCCTTGCTGTTTTTCTTAGCATCTTTTGCCAAATATTTCTCGTAATTATTATTATTATTATTATTATTATTAGCCATATGGTGCAAGGAAGTCTGAGAAGTCTGAGGCTTATGCTGCACTAGCCAAAAAAAAAAATTCCCAAGTTACCCTGAGAGAGAGAGAGAGAGAGAGAGAGAGAGAGAAGTAGAAGTAGAAAGGCATCACCAAGAAAGAGAAGAATGATGATATCCAGCTCAGGACCCTGGGTTTACCAAGCCCATACTCACCAGATGTGAATCTGCCTTCGCTTGCCTAACCTCCTTTATGACTTGATTACAGAGTAGCTTATATCTGCCATAGGTTTCTGTGTCACCTGATAATTTATATGCATCCCATGCATTTTTCTTCTCTGCCACGAGTCTCATTAGTTCATCTGACATCCATTTAGGCCTAAACCTTGAACAATATTTCTTAATCGGTATGAAAAGCCTAGTAGCTTCCATGATTAGTTTCTTGAATGCTTCTCACTTAGAATTTGCTGTTGGTGACATCATCAGTTGATCCCACTGTACAGAATTTAAAAACTGTCTGAGACCACTGTAGTCGCCACAGTATAGGCAGGTATAAGCATACAGGATGCCTGGAAAACAACTGCTGCTGCTGTCGTGCACTGTGCCAAGAATGATGTTCAAATGAGGCTAGGTTATGGCGCAGCTGTTTCTCGTGGTATCGTCTGAGACAGTTGGTGACAGTGCAGGGAATCGGGAACACTGATGCCTACCTTAAAATTTTGGACAATTCCATACAGTGGCCCACAAAGAAATTTTGTTTGGGGAGAGGGCTCATTCATCTTACATTGACAGCTTTTAGATGAGTTAACACATTACAGTACAATTAAATAATATAAAACTAAACGTTCATGGAATATGATGCCGTGCTCTCAACGATGTGACATTTCTTTCATTCAGTCACAAATTTATTTGAACAGGATATCCCATGGAACGCTCTGTGTAGGACAGAGCAACACATCCCTCATTGGTAGCTCAACTGGTTACCATTCTGCAGGAGAAATAGAGGACTATACCAGCTGCATGTTTTTTAGTTATTGTGCGAACCCAAGTCATGGCAGCCAAAGGGGACCAATATGCTATTGAAGTGGAAGCAGTGGCGTCATTGTGGAGATCCGGATACTTTTTGGAGGGTAGTGTATTTGTCAAAAATTTAATTACATGCCTTATGATAAAATACTAGTATTTTTTTGGTGTCCGTAAATTGGATTTTTATATTAGAATGGGTTCTCGGGCATAACAAAAGAAGGCTATTAAATTGAGATACTCTTAGCTGATGGTTTAAATTACCACCAAAGAAATAGTGGTAATTTCGTCTGGTTTACAATAGTAAAGTACTCTCATAACAGTTTACAGGCAATATCGTTACAAGCTTAGACTTGTGGGTCAAACAGAAAACAATAAACGTGACTATAAAGGTTAATTTACTTTCCTGCGTGGACTGTCAAGTTAGCTGTTAATTCAAATGCTTTTCTGTCTAAATATTAACGTCAGATTTTATCATAAAAATTTTACGATTTTGTTTTAAATAACTAATAAAGCTTCTGTTTATGCACTCTAGCATAAACATTTAAACTACAGGGCGGTCCATAATTTATTTGTGCGGAAAAGCGATATCTTTTTTTTTTTTATTTCTCTTTTTTCTTTTTTTTTTTTAATTTCCAGGATTGAAAGCTGTTGCTATCTGGAGATTTGAAGGTCCTTGGAAGAAGGAATGAGTTCATATGAACTAATTCCACACAAAATAACGAAACTACAAAATGGAAATCAAATTCAGTTAAAAAAGGAACTGTTAAGTCGCTTTTAAATGAACTGGAACATAGTACGTTACTTTTTTTTTTTTAATCAAAACTAAGACTTCAAATAGTTCATATTTTGGGCACCTCACTACTTCAAGGAACTTTCCAAGCACTACTCTTCCCATGTACACCAGTGCAGCAGTATGGGAAGGACCTTTTTTTTTATTATTTATTTATTTATTTATTTATTTCAGCATGACATTGCACCATGCCATGAACACCAGCCATTCTATGACACTGGTGTAATTTCGTACATTGGCCAAAAGAATCATTGATGACAATTCGTATTAAAAATTAGTAACACAGCTACTTGCAATAGTTACAAAAGCATTACTTGATTGGATGCCACTTAACCCAACAAAAAGAGCCGGAAAAAGTACTGAACAGTTTTTTTTTTTTTTTTTAATATTTTAAAAACAACAAAAACAAAAGAATCGGATTTTAAATCGCGCTTGTCTTCATCGATAATGTGAAATTAATTATTTCTTTTACAGCGCATGCATCAATACAGGATACTAAATTCTCCTAATTGACGCTATTAAAAGCTCATGGGATTTTGCATGATCTTTATCTACTCGTACTTCAGTCTGCTCCTTTTTTTTTTTTTTTTTTTTTTTTTTTTTTTTAGTTGTTGCGCATCATTTTGCACCTCCCAAAGTTTTTACACTACTCTGATCCAAGCCCGAGGCGGTATTCGAACCCGCGACCTTTGGGTTGCCAGGCTGGCGACCGGTTTTTCAGTGTCTGCCAGGAAGAATGGGTTGGCCTCGATTTCCGACTTCGAAAGTGGGATGATTGTGGGGGCAAGATGTGCAGGTGTCGGTATCTGGACAACAGCCAACATGGTTAAAAGGATCCCTTTTGTGGCATCACAAGTCTATTGTGATTGGCCCAACATCGGTCGACACAGCCCATGAAAAGCAAAGTGTCGGGGATTTCAAGCCCTACTGTGGGTCATCAAGAAACAAGCAAATACATGGGCTGTGTTAAGGTAACTAAGGCTAACAACAGTTGCATGTATACTATGCTAGGTGCACAGTATATAAATTTTATGAAATTGAAGTACTGATTACTGCATCAAATGCAGATATTGTGGAAATATCGACGACACGGAGTCACTCAGACATAAGAGATGCAGAATTTGAATATGAAAGTACAGTACAATGTGTACAAAAAGGACGGAAGGTCATGCTCTTAGTTAGGAAGCTTATTAAATCTAACGCAGTGCAACCAATCGACATGGATGACCAGTGCAATGTTGGGTCAGTTTGGTTTGACAATAAGCACTAGGAAAACAAAAATGAGCGTAGGAGTGTGTTATAGGCCTAATAACTGTTATGAGTACAACAAAATTCAACACAGAAATAAAGCGGGTCAGTAAATCAGAATATCTTATAATGGAGGATTTTAACTTTCCAGATATTGACTGGAATTTGTGGGTTGGTCTCTCACACAGTAATAAGATTTTTGTGAGTTTTTTTTTTTTTTTTTTTTATTTAAACCCCAAACACGAGAGGTATTAGAACCTATAGTACAGTGCTTGGGTTGGAGGTTGAGAAGACGAAAGAAGATATTTGTTGACATTAGACTTGAACTTCTGTAGACTAATTTTCAGGAAATACGTGTGAAGGAAGGTTGTTCCAGAAAACGGCAGTTGAATGAATAAACGAGGAAGATGAAAAGTTGGTTCTGTGAGTTTGAAGTTGGACAGTAAATGGATGTTGACTGGTGGCAGCACGTGTTCGGACTGTTTTGAAAGAGAGAGTGGGAATTATAGAAGCCAATTCTGAAGAACAGTGCCCATGGAAGTATCTGTAGAAAAGGCATGCAGCAGAAACAGTGCGTCTATGAGACAGAGAGTCGAGAGACTGTTAGAGAGGAATCATTAATTAACCTAACTGCCCTCATCTGAATTGAATCTAGAAGGCTGAGAGGGGTTTTGGGGGCACCGCCCCAGATGTGGGAACAATATTCCATGGTAGGGCGGATTTGCGATTTGCACAGAGTGAAAAGTAACGCCGAGAGCGAAAGAGAAAACCAAGTTTTTTAGATGCAGAGGAAACAATATTCATAATGTGCTTGTGCCAAGAGAGAGATTGGAAGTTAGGGTAACCCCAAAAGAGATATATCATTTTGCCTAGAAATCGGAGTGTCACCAAAGATAAGCATAGGAACAGAAGAATCCTTTTTGCGAGATATATTGAGTTTTAGAAGGATACCGAAGGATTGAAATCAACTAAGTTATCTTTGCCCCACTGGAGATCGGCATTTAAGGAACTGCTAGCGGATATTCGAGAAGTTGAAGCTGACTGAGCAGGGCAATATTTCTCAAAATGGAAAGTGGAATGCAATGTGCTATCATCGGCAAAACTATGGATAGGATTTACAGTCAATGGAAGAAGGTCATTAATATACAAGAGGAAAAGAACTGAACCTTGGGGGACACCAGCATTAGTGGAGAAGTTAGAAGACAGAGAGCCATCTACCATCACCCTCAGTGAGCGATCAGAGAGAAAACTGGATAATCAATTACAAAAACAATTGGCAAACCATAAGATGGAAACTTGTTTAGAAGACCTTTATGCCAAACACGATCAAATTTAAGATGTCAAATTTGAGATGTCATGAACAACTGCTTGTGTTTCACCAAACCTTTTCATTGAATTTGTCCATATATGGGTAACATATGCCACTGGTGACCGTCAGTGTCGATCACCAATGGATCGACACTGACGAAATCCATACTGGCGATCGTAGTTCAGACGGAAGGTTTCTAGGTAGTTTAAGAGTTAGCGGTTAATTGATTTCTCCATTACTTTAGAAAGAGTTGAAGCAATTGCAATGGGACGATAATTGGATGGGAGAGACTTGTCACCCTTTTTAGGAACTGGCTGTATATGAGCAAATTTCCAAGCAGAAGGAAAAACACATTTGAAATAAGAGTGAAAAAAGGCGGCAAAGAATAGGAGTAAGTTTAGGAGCACAGGCTTTGAGAACAAGTGGAGAAATACCATCACCATCAGGGCCTGGAGCTTTCTTAGCATCGAGATTCGTCAAAATCCTTCTGACATCCTTTTGACGGAAGACCACAGGAGGCATTGAATGGAACATGTTGGGAATGGTGGGAGGTGTTTTAACAACATCATTAATACAGGAGTTGGAAGAAAAACGGGATGCTAGCAAGTCCGCTTTATCCTTGGTTGAAGTGACAACAGAACCATCTGGGTTTGACAGAGGTGGGAGCAGAGATGGACAAAAGTTGCGGCCAATAGCTTTGGCAAGAGACCAGAATTCGCGGCTACCATTAGGGCAAGAAGCAAGTTTTCTACTCTTAACCTGCTCAAAATCTAGTTTGGACTGATTAATGACTGCTTTAAAATTGTTGCGAGCTTTGGTGTAGGCAGAAAATGAAACTGAAGAATTGGAAACAAGCCAATTACGATATGCAGCGTTCTTCTCTTGAACAGCCTTAGCACATTAATAGGAAAACCAAGGTTTCGATAAAGGACGAGATTTTAAAGTGGAGTGTGGAATAAAGGATTCCATTCCTACAAGAATAATTTCACTGACACAATCTGAGCAAACGGTGACATCAGAAGTTTTGAAACAGTAATCCGACCAAGGAAAAGAAGAAAAGAAATCTCGCATGTCATCCCATTTTGCATTCTTGTAATGCCAAACAATACGAGGTTGGAAATAGCCATCAGATAAAGGCTCCATTGGAGAAGAGATAATCTCCAAGTTATGATCTGAGGTACCTAAAGGACCACTCACCTCGACCGTGTACTTAGAAGGGTTGTTTGTGAGAAAAAGATCAAGCGTGTTGGCTGTATGGTTGGGATTGTCCAGTATTCTTGTAGGTAAATGAACAATCTGTACAAGGTCATTATAAATTGCAAAAGTCAGCATCTCGATTAGTTGGGTCGGTGTGACTAGAAAACTGAAGCCAGCTGGAGTTGTGAACATTAAAATCATCATGGAAAATTACCTCTGTTAGGAAAGTTGGACTGGAGAAAGTCAAGTTGCAAAGAGACAAAGTCAAAGAGCTCCAAGTGATTAGTGGAGTTGGAAGAACAGTAGAGACAAGAGATGAATTTGACACAATGAGGTAGAGAGATTTTAAGCCAGAGAAGATCGAAAAGAGGAGATTCCAATTTACCAAGACTCTGACAGGGAATATCGGAACGGACATATGCACAAGTATCACCTTTGAGTCGAAAGGAATCATACAGCGAATAATTTGGGCAACTGAGATGAGCAGTAGTTGAATCAACTGATAACTAGATTCTGTCATAAAAAGTACATGGGGTTTGGCAGACTGCAAGTGGAAATGGCCATCGTTGAGATTAGAATTGAGACCACGTATGTGAAATGAACTAGGAGGTTTAGATCTTTTCGAAGATAAGCTTACTCTGTTATTTTGACAATTCATGGTGTATTCAATAGTAAGGAAGGGGGGGGGGACATGATGTATGAAGTAATGAAATTTTTGGATATGGCATACACATGGTAAGAATATACCCAGATCCTTGACATAACGTGGCCTCGACAATGCCTCCCGCATACAAAACTACTCGGACTCTCTCCAGTCACTATCTGGCAGAGTAGAGGTAGCAAGATTATACACTAACTGATCCAGAAGCCTCCTTCCGGACCGAACCTATTGGTAAAGAGTTACCAATAGGTTCGGTCCGGTGTACTAACTAGCAGGCGGCCTGCGAATACCGTTTTCGAGCTGTACCCTCGAAATGTAAGGAAGATTAGATCTCACCATGATGTTCATCATAACCTCAAAAGTCATCAGTCATACTGCATTAAGGAAGAGATGGGGAAGTGTTGACCGGAACTTAGCTCTGGAGACTAAACATGGGTTCCACTACTTCAAGCTTCCAATAAGCAAAGTGATGGTATTTTACCGGTTGATGACAGTCATCTACCACCTATTGGATGACTGTTTTCTATAGCGACATGTCAGAGGGGCAACAAGAGGAAGCAATACTCTTGAGCTGGTTATCAGCAGTGATTTTTCATGCATCAAGAATCTGCAGGTAAAAGACCCACTAGGTGGCAGCGTTCAAAGTGTATTATTATGGAATTTAATTAAAGACTTAACTATTGTCAAGGGTCAAGGGAAAGGCTTTTGTTTTCGTAAGAGTAACTACAGAGGTCTCAGACAGTTTTTAAATTGTGTGCAGTGGGATCAACTGATGATGTTACCAACAGCAAATTCTAAATGGGAAGTATTCATGGAAGTAATAAAAGAAGCTACTATGCTTTTCATACCAGCAAATACCATTCCTCACAGACCTAAATGGACGTCAGATGAACTGATGAGACTTGTGGCAGAGAAAACATTGCATGGACTGCATATAAATTACCAGGCCTATGATAGATATAAATTAGTCTGTACTTAAGTCACAAAGGAAGTTAGACAAGCTAAGGCTGATTACGGGAGGTCTCTCACAAAGAATGCCAAGAAAAGCAGCACTAACTTCTTTATTTACATTAACAGTAAAATGAAGGAGTCGAATCATATTGGCTCACTTGATATCGACCAGTTTAACTGTTGATGATTCTGCTCTGGTTGCTTAATTAGAGATATTAAGTTGAGTAATTAGAGATCTGTTAGCTTAACTTCCGTTCCCGGGGAAAATAATGGAGAATCTGGTTAAAGAAGTAATGTAGGACCATTTAGACAGGAATGCAGTTATGCTGCAGTCACATCATGGATTTGTTAATGGGCGATCTTGTCTAACCAATCTGATCGGATATTATGATGCAGTAACAAAGGAATTGGATGTAAAAAAAAATAATTTTGATATCATCTACTTGGATTCTAGGAAAGTTTTTGATACTGTTGCACAAAATAGACTTCGGTTCAAATTGGAGCACTGTGGCATTAAGGGCAAGTTGCTGCTCTGGATAAAAGGATGGTCGAGTTGAAGCAGACAGATAATGGTGATTAATGAACACTGCTCTTCATGGACTAATGTTATTAGTGGAATCCCTAGGGTTCAGTGCTATTTTCTGTATTAATTAATGATACTGATGAAGGTATATCAGGCTTAATGTCTAAGTTCGCAGATGATACAAAGGTTGACAGGGTGGTTAATAACAGTAATCAGAGTAAGCTACTGCAATAAGATCGAAAACAATTAGTCAGATGGGCTGAGAAATGGAATGTGAAGTTCGACATTGATGACAGTGTTCCAAGATTAATGTACCAACTGTGTAATACTGTACCGAGGGGAATGGAAAATGAAAAAGACTTAGGAGTAATTGTGCAGTCAGTTACGAAGTTCGCTGAGTAATGCATGGGGATTTTGTCAACAATATACAGGAACTTTACTAGCAGGGACCAGGGATGTTTTCCTTTTGTACAAGGCAATGGTTAGGTACAAGGGAATCTTGAGTACTACATACAGATCTGGAGGCCTCATTTTAGGAAGGATGTAGATCTGTTAGAAAGGGTGCACAGGAGAGCAACGAGACTTTCCCCGTATGACGTAAAGGTTGGGGACTGTGATTAACTTGCATAACAGCACAGGGCGATGAAAGAAAAGTTTATTTCATTCTTTTCTAGATATGCTAAACAATGCGTAGATTCCATACCTTAACATAATAAACAAATAGTAATAATAAATAACTAAGCTTATTTATAAGCTTAAATTGTATATTTTACAAATTGATAACAAAAAAATTAATAATAATAAAATAAAATTTTTAAAAAAAATTTCCGATAACTGGAATTCGACTATACAATACGAGTATGAAATAAGTAATTGTCGCATTTCCAGCTGTCCGATTTTGATGAAATTTAGAATGGCTCGACAAGCCAAACATAAAATTCTGTGAATACGTGTACATTGGGAATCAAGTTGTTACATGTGGACAGACAGACGGATATGGTGAAGATGATAAGTGGAGAATGAGCCCAGTTTCACGAAGTTTTTAAAAAGCTTCCATAATGTCCCATCGTTTCATTTTATGAATAAATAAATTTTCTGTCACTATTCCAAAGTCACATAGGATCGGAGGAGTTTTACAAAACAGAGAATACGAAAACGTCACAGTATTTAGTAGTTACATGAACTCGAAGCACTGATCATGTTTTGATGTATCCGACAGGGAGGAGGGGATAAATGTGGCTGGAATGGGGTAAATGTCCGTGTCCTAATTACAGGGACGGATCCCTGCGTAGAATCCGTCCCTGTAAGGAGATGGGCTCATTCTGCTGCTTGAAAGATTACATGTCCGTGGGCGGAACGGGGCACTTCCCCACCAAGCAATCTCTGTTCCAATATTCCTAAATGAAGTTTTTCTGTATAAATGGATAGGTAAAGACTTGACGAATCCACCAACATTGATTAATTGGTCTCCAAGGAGTCTTTATCTTTCTCCAGGTGATAACCAACTCATTATGAGAAATTATCAAGGAATGTATGAGAGAAAAAAAAAAAAAAAAAAAAAGATGCTGAACAACGTCAGAGTTGCAGAAGGTTGGGAAGATCTTTCTAGACCGCGTAGAAGAAAAACAAGTCCATTATAATTTTTTACATAAAACTTTCAGTCCGCTCAAACTCAACTAATACTGGAGAAAACAATATATTGATCTTCTCTAAGAATTGGCAGATTGAGCACACATACGCTAAGCCCAATACTCTGAAATCAAAATTTAAATATTTAAATATTAATAGAGCAGTATATGTCATGAAAATTTTCATAAAATATTGAAATATATGAAAGGTAGAAAACTGCAATTTATAACTTACGAAACCATCAACCATCAGTGCACGAACATTCTGGTGATGGTCTCATGGATCAGAACTACAACGCTGTGAAAGACGATTTCTATGCTCGCAAATGATGCTACCTAATGCTATATTATGGCCCGTTTACCCCGTGAAGCTGATTGTAAGAGAACGGTTTCGGAATGATGCAGTTACACAGAAGAATGAGTCGATGGACAATTCAAGCCTATCTACTCAAATGAACATTGTAACAATGAACAAATTACATGTATTACCCAGAACACTAACTATTGTATAACTATCTAAGAGCGAAACGATAGTCCCCAATTTATATTCCCCAATATATTCCCCAATTTATAAATTTATTTAATTTTCTCTCCGTGTTGCGTAGAAAATGGGTATTTTTATTAACTCAGACTCAGTATAAGCAGTTGGAATTTCCTTTATTAAACAGTAACAGGTTAGATACGTGACAACAACTAATTATGATTTCATTGTGCGTAAGTTATCGTCAGGAATACAAAGATATTTTTCAGTGTGTTACTGTTTCTAGTTGTGTGTTCTGATAACGGCTTGCTGTTCGCTGGATGAAAAACCTGAGTTTCCTGGAGAAAAAACCATGAAATTCTGCCTGACATCGACTTCAGTTTTGCTTAAAAACTGCCCGAGAATGATTTTTCTCGTTAGTCAGGAAATAAACAGAGCCACTTTCAAACAAGATGCGCTAGACAACTCCAGTAGACCATAGAAATTAACAATGATAATAACGTTATAAAGCTGAACATCAATTTTTTATTTTCTTCATATAAAAGAGGAAGCAAACCATTATACTGGGTAGGAGTCATTAACTCTGAGATTCTTATTAATGCTACAACTATTATTACTGTTCTTTTTAGGCCACCCGAATAATTAAATTCATCTGCCAAGCTGTGTGTGTCTTATGTCTGTTAATTGCGTGTGTTCTATGGTCGATTTGTCTGTTTTGCTGGATGGAAAACCCCAGTTTCTGGAGGGGAAAACCTTGCTATCTACGCCTAAGACCGACTAACTCAGCTACGAAGTGAAAAAAGCCCAATAAAGTTCCTCTATTTAATTTCATTATTTAATGAAATCTTCATTAAATAATGCTTCACAGTGATTTGTAACGTCATAATAAACTGAAATATTTTTCCGTCCCGAATTTTGGTATTTACCAATCACAGGTTTCGCCGTCTCTCTCAAAACTATTTTTTAGAATATACTGTTGGATTTTGTGCCAAAGCAACTAAGGCTCTTTGCTGATAATGTCTGTATATCGCGTCTGTTAGCTGATAATGTCTGTATATCGCGTGTATCCTTTAGTTAGGTTCCATAGAGACTGTATATCCTCCAGCATATGGTGATTGTGGAATCGCAGTAGATGCAGCTGTCAGTATTTGTTTTGTAATGTGATCGGTAACGGTGTCGATAGGACAGCTATCAATGATCTGATCATCAAAAGATATATCGGAGGTGTACATTCCCAATCTTTTTTGGAAATTTTCCATTTTATGTGGTTTTTTGAGATTATCGAACGTTGTTGAATTTTACGTATTATTGGGAAGCGATCACTGTTGAGCGGATCGTCAAGAGCCGTCCACTCGATATTAGGGAAGAGGGTCAAAGAGATCTACTGCAGTGGTTCCCAATCTTTTGTCACTCAAGTCACACTTTAAGTTAAAATACAATTATTAACGGCACACGGAAATAGTTATTGCCATTGAACTCAATGGAATTTTTTCTAATCTCGTGGCACATTTGAAAAGGATCGCGGCACACCGGTGGGAACCACTGCTGTAGAGGAATGGATGTAAGTTGGCGAGCCAATATTTAGTATAGTTAGATTTTGTCTACCAGTGAGCATTTCAATGAGTTGTCCTCATCCATCTGAATTGGGAGAACTCCACAATAGATGGTGTCTGCGCGTGTAGCACAGTGGTATCGTCACCGTCCTCCCCACACCGGGTTCGAATCCCGTCGATGACGAGAAGAACTTTAACAGGCTTTTTTCACTCCGTGGCTGAGTTAGTCGGTCTCATGGGTAGATAACAAGGTTTCCCCCCCCCCCCGAGAAAACTGGGGTTTTTCGGCCAGAAAACAGACAAATCAACCATAGAACACACGCAATTAACAGACATAAGACACAGCACGACAGATGAATTTAATTATTCGGGTGGCCTAAATATAATAATAGTCAGTCCCAATAGATGGTGTCCATTGAAGTCACTCAATAAACAAAAAGGTGTTGGCAACTGTAGAATAAGATCATCAAGTTCATGAATGGTATAGAGGTGACTGAGCAGTAGGTAGAGAGAAACAAGTATGAAAGTAATACTAATCACTATACGTGTAGCAACAGCTTCGATGGAGGTTTGTGAAGGAATGCGTCTGGTGAGGCAAGGAGTATGGCTACCCCTCCATGAGCATTATTTGTAACAGTTGTCTTGCCTAAACAGAGCATAATTTTTAACTGAGAGATACATGCGGTGTTAATTTTGTCTCTTGTAAGCAGATGCTAAGAGGATGATAAGAACTGATTAACTCATGGATATCATCAATATTACTGCGAAGTCCTCTACAGTTCCAGTGTACGATATGGTGCATTATTTGATTTTCGTACTTGAGGGTGATTCTGACTATTTTTTATTCCCAGACTGTTTATAGCAATCAAGCTTCATCTTCTCTCTTCTTGGAAAGATTGGGCGTCCAGTGTCCATGTTATATTCTGCGTGAAGATCTAGGCCAAGTTCATCTGGGTCGGCATTGTTATCGATATCTATGTTTTATAAAGTAATACTGTTTGTCTTTCTAGTTGGAGCGGAATCAGTTTTTAATTTTGTAACATCAGAATGTCAATGTGTTGAAGTTGGCGGAACTGTGACTGGAGTATTGTTGGCTCTGTCTACCTTTTGTTACTTAGGAGTCTGTTTCGTTGATGAGAGCACAGATCGAGCCCAACCTGCAATGGATATAGTTGAGAGAAACTGAGACTTCAGTTTGTGTTGCCATTGATTGATATTTTTGCATTGCTGCTGCAAATGTGCTTTTGGGTGCATTCAGCATAATTTGCTTCTTTTCCTCTCGGTAAATAACTTTTCGTTCTATCCTATATTTCTGAATTTTTTTTTCTTTTCTTGTTTTCCAGAGTTCACAGGATTTGGAGTAGGCTGAATGTTTACCTTTGCAGTTTGAACAGTGTGGTGTTTCAGCATCGCAGTCTGTTTGAGTAATCTTTTTACCCACAGTTTGGGTAGACTATATCTCCTCAACAAGCCATTTGCGAGTGACCAAATTTTTGGCACTTGTAGCAACTTATAGAATTCTGAATATAAGGTTGTACTCGGCAGTTAAGATAGCCGGCTTTGACACTGGATGGTAAGATAGGGGTACCGAATGCTAGAATGAGTCGCGTGGGGGAGAAAAATCTCTATCTTTCCTGATTACAATGCGTTTGGCTTGTATGACTTTTCGGTTTTTCAATTCCTGGACCAGTTCATCTTCTGTTACATTTATCAGGTCCCTCTCTGCGATTATCCCCTTGAATGTATTCAATGTTGCATGTGGGATGACCTTCACAAGCAGTCCTCCAAACGTTGTTAGTTTCAGTAGGGTCTTAAAATGTTTCCGACTCGCTGTTTCAACCAATAGGTCGCCAGATCTTAGTCTTCTCACAATTTTGGGAGATCTCGCCACATTTTCTAAGCACTTTTGTATAAGAAATAGAGAGAGAGAGAGAGAGAGAGAGAGAGAGAGAGAGAGAGAGAGAGAGAGAGAGAAAGTGCTCATAGATTTGTCTGGTTGAGAAAGATAATGAATGATGAGCATTCCTGTTGTTGTTGCATATCCTTATGCCAGAATGAAGCCTTTTTTGACTTTGCACTGTCGTAGTCAATTTCATGGTCAGCTTCGCTAACAGTACCAAATGAGTACTTAGGCTACTCAAGTGCATGATAATCATGGTCATCCATGGTTAGCTCCTTTTTCCCCCCGGGGAAAAAAGGAACTAACCTCCCAGGTTTCCACCCCGCCACCGGGAGGCAGGAGCAGTGTCGCTAGAAAGCCAAACGGTTAGAAGAGTTAGTTGGTTAGTAAAGAAATTATATATATATATAAATATATATACGTATTATGTCTGTAAATCGTCAAGTATTTGCATGACTGTTCGCTGGATGAAAAACCACGCAACCTTCGCCTGAGACTGATTAACTCGGCCACAGTTTGAAAAAAAAAAAAAAAAAAAACAATAAAAGTTCCTTGCGTCATTGACAGAATTTGAACCTGGGTCTTTTCTGAATCGATGTGTTGAGGACAGTGCATCTACGCACTGTTCGAAACGCAAGAACAGGAAGGATGTTGATCTGTTGGAAGGGGTTCAGGGAAGAGCAAAGAGATTAGTGAGGGGAATAAGAGAATCAAAGCGTGCTCCTACCAGGAAAGACTTTAGTCTGCAAATTTCAGCGTCTGGAGACTAAGGACCTGCGAGGAGCCGTGATTGAGGTGTTTAAGGCTTTACAAAATTGCGAAAACAGATGCTGATGGCATGGTTAATTACTTTTTGTGGGACAATGCTGATAAGGGAACATAAATTTAAATTGAAAAGGATGGTTGCAGGAGAGAGATGTGAAAATCTGATTTCAGCCAGAGAGCGACTATTGGAACATATTTTCACCTGGTCCTGTGGAAATGGATAGTTTGAATAAATTTAAGAGAATTAGACAAATAATTAGAGAAATGGACAGATGGATGTGGTGGGTAGTTTTTTTGGCTGATGCTTCCTTGCATCATTTACTAACAGGAATGCCAATACTACACTCAACTACATAGCTTAATGGCTCAACAACTTCCTATGATTTCAAAGTCAAGAGGAACTGTGCCATCTAGCGCTGTGCAATACATCATCTGATGACATGCGATTATTGCATCACAGTATCGCCATCCGTTAGGTACACAACACACTAAAATCAACTGTTTCGCAATTGTCTGCAGTGTATTTTTGATTATTAATAATGCGGGAGTGTAGACGTTTTCCGATAAGTAATAATAATCCGCAGACATGTAGCAAATTTTGCAAAGTTATCGAACTTCTACATATTCCTTATGAGAAATCGCCTTCCACTGTAGCAGTTTTCTCAATGCTGCTAAAGGGAAGATAAGGATGCAATCTTCAGTGCCTACCGTTTGCAGCTACTTTGAAGTATTATACGCCTCTCTGATGCTTCCATAATCTCCTCTGTACATTAGAAGTGCGCACCAGCTGTGGCTCCCGCGTGTCGTCTTGTCGCTAGCTGGATGTAGAAACAGTTCTGCTCTTATTCTCTTATCTGAATATTGATGAACGTGTCGCGGCTTAACTTGGAAAAAAAAGGAATGCGCATTTCAAAAAAGAAACGTATAAGTGACACCTGCCATCTTACTACCAATTAGATAATCGCATATTGATACATCGATACAAGCCACCTATCGCAAAACTGTGAATATTAAAAATTACAGTGGATAAATCTTAAGATATTAGTGAAGTCCAGAAAGGAAATAAGACAGTGAGCCAAAAAAAATTGCATTCTTAACTTAGCAGCCCAGAAATGATGCCTTTTAAAAGGCAGTTTCATCTGTAATTTATCGGCCGAAGAAGGATACCTTTTAAAAGGCAGTTTCATCTGTAAATTATCAGCCGAAAAAGGATGCCTTTTTAAATGTCATTTTCATCTGTAATTTATCAGCCTAAAAAGCATGCCTTTTTAAATGTCATTTTCATCATTAATTTATCGGCCTAAAAAGGATGCCTTTTTTTAAAATGTCCGTTTCATTTGTAATTTATCAGCCGAAAATAATGCGTTTTTAAATGCCAGTTTCATTTGTTATTTACCAACTGAAAAAAAAAAAAAAAAGACGTATTTTTAAATTATAATGAAATTTTAAATTTCATCTCCAAAATCCAAATAATAGAATATTTGCATAAAAACAAGCGAATTTATTCGCAATCCAGCAACACACGAATATGACAAAAAGAAAAGATACAATTTTATGAAAATTGTTCATGTTCAAAACAAAGAGTTCAAACAGAACACGAATAATATGAAATTTTAAACAGTAATTAACATGTTAAAAGCTATTAACTATAAATGCAGTTAATAGCTTTTGTAATCAGACATAGGTAGCCCTTCCTTGTATTGTCTTCTTTAAAGAAATCTGAAATATTCCGTTTTCCGTTTTTTCTCACTGCTTCTTTCCGTTTTACTCTTCTTTTGTCACCTGCTTTTTTTTTTTTTTTGGTTTCTTTTTAGTATTCTCTCACTGCTTTTTTCGTTTTACCTCTCTTTTTTTCATCTGCTTGTTTTTCACCACTAATTTTCGTTTTTGCTCGCTGCTCGTTTTTATGTGGTTCCAGCCTCATCTAAAATTAGGTTGTATAAGAGTTGTTGTATTGGGTGGTAAGAAACGGTACTTGATAAAATTCTCTTGGGGGAATTTGCAGATAAACTAACAGTAAATGCGATAACGTTTTCATTCCTTTCACATTTTTATCTGAATGATTTCGCTTCTTTTACAGGGAGGAGTAGTGGGTACACCACAGCCGGGCACCCCATTGAAAATGGTCCAAATCCAAATAAAAAGGGACCCTCAGTTCCAAAAAGGAGAGCCGAATATTCCCGACCCTCTGAACTCTATGACGGGGCCTGGTAATTGTGAAACCATTCCGAAAAATGTTTCTGTCATTATTATTGTCTAGAAAAAAAAATCCTTTCTGCAAACAAAATAAAATACAGTCTGAATTAGTGTGTCTTGATGTACTTCTTTTTATTATTTTCCTTACTCCCTTTTATTTTATATAACTCTGTTCCCGAACGTTCTTAACTGACATCTAGAATGTAATACCTTCATTTTCCCAACTTCATTAATCATTTCATAATACTGTGTACAGAGAACCCGAAATTGATTTATCTTTTCCAATTACAAAAGGTCTGACCTTCCGTTTCTACAGTAAGAGGCGG
The DNA here is from genome assembly GCF_048544385.1 of Mastigoproctus giganteus. Taxonomy (NCBI): domain Eukaryota; kingdom Metazoa; phylum Arthropoda; class Arachnida; order Uropygi; family Thelyphonidae; genus Mastigoproctus; species Mastigoproctus giganteus. Next base: position 215,859,619 of record NC_143581.1, read on the forward strand.
AGCAGCAAAATAATAACAAAAAAAAAAAAAAAAAAAATGCAAGCTTGCTCTATAGCGAACGCGAGTTCTTTCTAGTTACGAAGTGATGGATTAATTGCATTTCCTTCTCTCCAAGCTACAACCTTTGACGTTACAGGTCTATAAATTTATTTTGTTTAGAAACGTTTCACAGCAACACCTGAGTGATTGTAGTAATCCAGGTATTTTTAATACTGCAGCCTTCAAGGGCCTGCACTACCAAAAATGCTAAGAATGTTCTAAACATAAGCAAGATGGTGAAGTGTGTTATAGGTGTAATATACGAAACAATTCTCCTATTTGATACACTGTTAACTTTTCCGTTTTCCCTCACTGCTCATTTTTATGTGGTTCCAGCTCCACTTTTATGGCTGGAACGTTTTACATCCGGTGATGGAGAACCCGCCAAACAGTCACCAGTGACATTCGATTTTATTTGTTAAATCTTCAAGGCTGCAAATCTAGTTTTTGCATCCTTTGCGGAAACAGTAAACTGTAACCACATTGGGCACCAGCTGGCACATAACAACCATAAACACACAGCACTCAATAAAAATATAAAATCATTCATTTAAAGATGAAATGCATTTTACACCCCAACCCTTTAAATAAAGTTATAAACATGCGGTTTCATCAGTTATAAACATGTATTTCATCTGTACACCGGAATTTTATATTTTTTTATTATAGAAATTCGGTGAAATACACCCCATTCTTTGTTCATAATAGCAAATTGCAATGAATGGTCGACCCAGACAGTACCGTTTCAAGGCTTGTTTGTATGTGTGTGGGATAATAACTCTATTATCCACTTTTCCCTATTAGACCAAGAAAAGCAAAAAGTCGATGGAAAGTTATAGGAGTGGAAAAAGAAAAGAAACGGTGTAGAAGAATGAAAGGGACAGTAACTCCTTCAACTCACACCACTCATCGAATAGGCAACGCTTCCCCAGTAGAGAAGACTGTTGTTACCTATTCCTGGAAACTCCGGGCAGCATCAGGCTCTCCCTGGTGACTGCTTCAAGGCTTGTTGGTCTTACATTGGTGAGTGGGCACTTACACTGGTGTTGCAATCATGCCAACCCAGTTATGAAGTATAACTCCACAATATGAGAGACGCCAAAGGGTATACACAGTAATGTTTACTAAGTAAATAAATGCACGAGGCATAATACATTATGAATTTGGGAATTTACTATAGAAAATTCGGTGAAATATACCCCATTCTTTGTTCATAATAGTAAATTGTTATTATGAACAAAGAATGGGGGATGTTCTATAGTAAATCCCCAAATTCATAATGTATTATGCCTGGTGCATTTATTTACTTAGCAGTTTTTTTTTTTTTTTTAATGCAATGCTGATAAAGGTTTTTTGTTCGTTGTTGCTGTTTCATTATATGACTGCTTCTTTCATTTCGCTGTCAGTGAGGATCGACTCTGGCCGCTCATTTTTCAGTTTTCGAAAAACGAGACAATCGCAAGGCGAGCCTATACGGACGAAGCGCATTCACTTCCTGAAGCAGTTTCTGGACAACCTCATTAGTGTGTCGAGTTGTGCGTGGTCGTGATCTGTCCTTTAACTAGTGACGCAATAGTCTCTCTCTTCCATTTTCTGCTGGAAAGAATCTCTCCGTTCCTACAAAATGAATAACACAGCATTGCGCCACCCTGTATGCAACCATCACTGTTAATGCCATACTGTCTCTGCTGCTTCTGCACATTGTTCTCCACGCATACATCGTGCCATACTGTTCAGTAGAAGCATCAGTACCAATCTCAGAATTTTGACAATAAGGAAAGCTGCTTTCTGCCTCAACAGTTTAATTCCAACTCTTACCTTTAAAGTAAGAGTTGAAATTAGGGACCGGTCCCAAAGGAAACAATTCCTGGAAACAATTATGTCACAGCTGATATATATATGCATCACAAATTTAAAAAAACTTACAATGCTTAAAAAGCAGAAACTTTGGTATCCTGGGTTTGGTGAGTACGGGACTGGGGTGGGTTTCTATACACTATCTGTCCCTTAATTTGTCATCTCTGGTATAACCCACTCTCTTCCAAACTAAAAATCAAATCCCCTGATTAGAAGGAATCCCAGTGTGCGTTAGATTAGGACTTCGTTGTAAACTTATGCTTCACTGGAAATATTCTCCCTATCCACAGTTATGACAGAAAATGCCATTCTCAGTGGATTTTTCTTTAATTAAAGATGGTCGAATAGTCTTTCATTATTAAATATATTCTGTGTTAATAAAAATTTCGTACGCTTGCTCATGCAAAAAGCTCAAAGAGCTCTTATTCGGCTATCTTTATCTTTTATTTTCAGAGACACGATCGATCAGCTAACAAGACAACAGTCGGTGTACATTAACAGAGCAGATTCGTGCCAATCTGTCACCAGGACAAGAAGATACTCGCAAAATGAATGGCATGCCGGCGGGAATGTGTCACACCGATCTATTTATCTAAGGAATAAAGTATGTCACGAGCACAAAAGCCACTATAAGCTAAGCACTTGATAATGATATCTAAAAATATATGGATTTTTTTGGATATCATAATCAAGTGGATTTGCAAGAGAAATCCACTTCCAAATCATCGAAATTCAATCAAAATTAACTTCCCGATTAGACATCGAAATGTCTAATTGGGAAGTTAATCTTGTTCCCGTTTTTGGGTCCCTTTGCTAGCGCTTTCTCGTAATCAGATCCCGTTTTACACCATCAGTGGCATATTCTATTATAATGTTCGTACAAATTGGAATAACGTAATTGTCTATAACTCTCTTATGCTTGTTCCTTTTGCTCAATTACACTCTTAACCTCACCTGCCTTCCAGTCTGATATCTTACGTTTATGGAATTTGACTACTTCTATTAACACGTTTGTGGCTCGTGCATAAATCCCTTGAACATTTCCTACAACATGTTTGTTTCCGACACCATACAGTAGTCTCTCCAATTAATCGATCCCAAGAAGTATCTCATTCTATTATATTCCCCTCTCTTGAAATTGAAACTCTCGCCTTATCTTTGACCACATAGGCTCCTTTAGATGAAACTCATTTTATGGTATTAAAGTAAAGTGTAAAGTGTAAAGTGTATTCGTGTCAAACGGCACCAGGGGTTTTCCCCCATCTCCGCGCTGTATACATTGTCATGTGAAACAGAACACTGAGGCCAGAGATTTAAAAGTGTATGGATTTTGTACATGTGTACCGTCGTGTACCGTTGTTCATCTGGTCATTTAGCCGCTGGACCCCTACTGAGGCCCAACGTTGCCCACACTTGGCCCCGTGGAGGCAGACCAGATACACCAATATTACAATTATTTACTCTGGCAGGCCCTGCCACCTAATTTCCTGAGATTTCAGTGTCTAGGGCCTATGTAAAAAAAAAAAAAAGGGGTTGACTAGAGGTTTAGGTAAGGCCGAGATAGGTTTTAAATGAAGGTTAGGTTAATTTTTCACATTGAAGTTTAGCAGCTTGCAGTGTCGCGGTCGGTAAAGGTAGAGTGGGGGAAGACTGAAGATTGGGGGGAACAGGTAGAAGTATGGGAACGAAAGAGAAGGCGATCCCAGGAGTGTCAGTGGAGCAAGCCCCCACCAGGGAGAAAAGGGGGGCAGGGGAGGGGATGAGACAGAGGCCCATCTCTTCCCCTTCCCTCCTAGGGATAGGGTTTTAAAAGTGAACTGGAAAAATGTGCCCAGTTCAGAACGCCAGGCGACGTGCTGCAGCAGAGTTGCTGTGGTCATGTGGTCCAGTCATTGCGTCGCACATGGGAGAAAGAGTCCCGTCCAGAGAGAGAGAGAGATCATTGTCTAGTAGGAGTCTACATGTATGGTGTCGGATCGTCTATCATTTGCGATGGATGTTCAATCCTAGGAGAGAGAGAGAGAGAGAGTGATGTCCCACCATAACGGCCATAGTCTGGTTCAGTTTGGATGCTCATGTGCAGGGAGCCCTGGGCTAACGGCGTGCATTATTGATTGTAATTTGTGTTCTCCTTCTTGCAAATAAGTCTTGTGCAAATTTGGAGAGCGCACTATATTCATCGAAGCTGTCCAGGAAATGGTGTTCCCGGTCCTGAGGTAAGTAAGTTAGTGTGGTGATTAGGATTCCACGTAGGTCGTCGTACAGTGGGCATTGGTGAATCAAATGTTGCCAGCTCTCGCGTTCCCCACATGAACAATGTGGGTCCTCCACGAGCCGAAAGGCTGCAAGTTTTTCATTGAAAGGTCCGTGACCCGTCAGGAGGTAAGTGGAGTGCAGGTCCTGGGTGGAGCCAAGGCGGTGATTTAGGGTACACTTTGTGTATGTCCGGAAGAAATTTCCTTGTCACTTCTCCTTTGGTGCTGTTTGTCCAGCGGGTTTGCCATTCTTGTTTTAGATGCCCCAATAATCGGGTATTTTCTGTTTTTCTGTCATTTGTAGGTTCGATGGTGTACCCCATGAATGTGACGGGCATCCCTTTATATAGGTAGTATGACAGGCCACACCTGACAATCTCCAGGTCCAGTGGGAGAACCCCCGCCAGCACCTGGAGCGCATGCGTACTGACAGTCCTGCATGCGCGGGTTATTGTTAGAAGGATTGATCTCCGGATTGAATCAAGAATTCTTTTATTTACGGCCATGGCTGTCTTGTGGAACCAGATTGGAGCAGCATATGAGATTGCTGGTATAAATGTAGCCTTATAGTAGAGAGAGAATGTTCGCTTTTTCAGGCCCCAGTCACGCCTTGTAACACGAGCAACCAGTGCAGAGTAGTTTCTAATTTTTATTCTTAGTTGTTTGAGATGAGGTTGGAAGGAGAGATTGTTGTCAAGGATGACACCTAAATATTTCATTTGGGTGGTAAGCTTTATCGTTTTTCCTTTTATTTTAATTTGCGGAGGTCTTCTGATATTTAGTGATCCTTTGAGAAGGATCGACGTTGTTTTTGTCGGTTCAATTTGTAGGAAGTTTTCTTCTGCCCATTGTTGTAGGATCTCTAGGGCATGGTTTGCCTGTATCTCCAGTTGGGCCCTGGAGTCTGCCGCCACCATCAGTGCAAGGTCATCTGCGAAGGCTTCACACCTTACTTGCCCCAAGTTGGTGTCAAGGAAGTCGTCGAAGACTATATTCCAAAGCAGGGGCCCAAGAACGGACCCCTGCGGGCATCCTCTATGGATATTTCTTGTTATTCTTTGGAAGGGCGCTACGACTTCAATTCTTCTTTGGGACAGGTATGCTTTGATAGTATTGTAAAGGTTTATGGGCACATGCGCTTTGCGGAGTCTACCAAGGACGCTTGGCCACCAGAGAGAGTCGAACGCCCTAGCAAAATTCACAGCGATCACCAGAAAGTATTTACTTTGGCATGCATTGGCAGTATTTATAAGGTTCCTGATGGCTTCGATCGTTGACAGTCCCGGCCTGAAGCCATATTGGTTTGCTGCCTCGAGGTTTGCTGTGAAGTAGTACTGTTGAATCCGCTTGTATAAAAGTCTTTCATAGAGCTTGCTCAAGACCGACAGCAAAGCAATGGGCCGATAGGAAGTCGGAAGAGTTGGGTTTCTGTTAGGATTTTTTAGGATTAATTTAGTATTGGCAATTTTCCAGTCCTTGGGGAAGTACCCCTGTTTCAGACAACAGTTATAAAGTCGAAGTAAGAGTCCTGGTGTTAAATCCACAACACGCTTAATGATTTCCGGTTCAAGCATATCCTTGCCCGGGCATTTCCTAGGTTTTATCTGCGCAGCAGCGCTCTGAAGCTCTTCCTGAGTGAATGGCTGTTCCTGGTTGTCAGTGGCGTAGTCATCGTTTTCTTTACAAAGCCTACATTGTGTTTGTGACTGCGGGTAAACCTGCTCCTTGAAGATGGAGTTGAGGATGTTTTCAATCGGCTCCTTAACGAAAACCAGATCCACGATATTAGCCGAGTAACCACCTCGTCATTATACTCATCAGAGTCATTAGGCCTATAGCACACTCCTACTCTCAATTTTGATCTCCCAATGCTTATGTCACACCAAACTGACTCGACACTGCACTGTCCAGCGATGTCCACTGGCTTCACTTCCTTGGATTTTATGTATTTCTTAACTAATAGCATAACCCCTCCTCCCTTCCTATCCAGTCTATCCTTTCTGTAGACGTTGTACTCCCCAAATTCCAGTTCTGCATTCCTTATATCTGTGTGACACCAAGTCTCTGATATCCCAACAATATCTGCCTTTGATGTTTTGAGCAATACCTCAAATTCATCAAATTTATTTACTAAACTCCTAGCATTGGTGTACACGCATGTATACATGCACCTATTTCTATTCTTAGCTACCCTAACACAACCCATGTGTTTACTTGTACCGCAATGACTCCCAGCAGTCTCTGAAATATCCTGAATCTTGTTTTTCAGGCTTCTTCTCATTCCAATAGAAGCAGTGCAAGAATCTCTTTCACCTCTGCCAGTGGCTACTGTTAATCTATTCGTCTTTGTCTCCCCCCAAGCTAGCAGTTTTCCGACCCACCTATTTGCCTCGATAGCATCAGCAAATATTCTTGCACCCTTTCTATTTAAGTGTATCCCATCCCTGTAGAAGCAATCTCTCCTGTTAACAAGTACAGTCCAGGCTGAAAAAAATTCTACCCCTTGAGCCTTGCACAATCTTTCCAGGGCCGAATTGATCGACAAGGCTCTCATCATATACTCCCTCCTATCGTGTCTGGGCAGAATTGCAGACACTTTCAAATTCAACCCTATTTCACGGCTTTTTTTCAACCGTGACCTGTACTTGTTAATTGTACTAAGGAAAGAGGCACACACACACACACACACACACACACACACACACACACACACACACACACACACACACACACACACACACACACACACACACACACACACACACACACACACACACACACACACACACACACACAGAGCGCGTAAGGAGTACCAGCGTCACAGAAATTGGCCACCCCAAGACGTTGAACAACTGCATGCCATCTACCTCGCTAAAAAGAACACCTTTACCAAAGCGGTTGCCAACAGGAAAAGACAAACCTGGATGGACTTCGTCAAGGACTCAGGAAATTCTAACCCATGGGGACTCCATTATAAAATATCCAGGGGGAAGACATACACCCCAGATGTCTTTGGCTCGGTACAGATTCGCGAACAGGAAAACCATAACCTGGCACGATTCGATCAGTGCCATAATTGATGAACTTTTCCCCACAGACGATCCAATGGAAGACCAGCCTGAAAAATTCACCCTACACATCAACCTCACCCGATGAACCTTTTACATTTCAAGAACTGGAGACAGCAATGAACAGAATCAACCTGAATAAATGCCCTGGCATTGATATTATTGAGTATGAATTCATACAAAGGGTATTCGAACTGAAACCAGAGCACCTTCTTCTCCTTTTTAACCGCTGCCTTAGAGAATCTCTCTTCCCTGAGCCCTTGAAGGTTGCACTTCTCCGACTCATTCCGAAGCCTAACAAACCACCAACAGAACCTCGGACACTCCGCCCCATTGCTCTCTTACCCAACCTTGGTAAAATTCTGGAACGACTCATACCGATAAAAATTGTAAGCATATTTCAAGACAAAGGACTGATCTCTCCTTTGCAATATTGGTTTCTGAGAGTCAGAAATAATACTGCATCTGGCTCAGCAATAATACTGCATCTGGCAACCTCCAAGGCCAAGTACAAACTGGCTGTCTTTATAGACTTTGAGGGAGACTTTGACCGGGTATGGTGGGAGAGCGCTCTGCTGATTTCCCACCACAACTCTACTGGTTAATCAGGAACTACTTCACCGACAGAACCGTTACAGTACAGGCAAGACATAGGCAACTAACACGACCAATTTACAGAGGATGCCCACAGGACTCCGTATTGGGCCCCCTAATCTGGAACCTGGTTCTTCAGGACTGGCTTCGCCGCAGCTTCGACAGTACCAAGATCATTGCATTCGCAGACGATCTCACCATCATCTTCTCGGGCCACTCTCGGCGAGCCCTTGAGACCACTGAAAACCACGTTCTTGACGACCTTGCCGACTGGACTCACACCAATAAGCTCCGAATCAAAACCAATATAATGATTCCTGGAGCCAAACTCGACCTTCGAAGGCCTCCCCAAGTTAAAATCCAAGGCATTCAATTACCTCTTTTGACCCAAACCGGAGTCCTAGGGGGTCATCATTGACCATAGACTTACTTTCCTCCCTCACCTTCAGAATCTCAACATAAAAGTAAGAAACTCTCAGCCTCAATAGTCAGGAGTAACTGGGGGCTCTCCAAGCCCACAATACTCCTTTACTACAAGGCGGTGTTCCTCCCCATAGTCACGTTCGCTGCAGGGGCGTGGTTTCACCGGGAAATTAAGTGTAATATTAAAGAGACGCTGAACTCTGTCCAACGGGGACTTCTCCTAGCCACCCATCGGATCTGCAGAACTGTCTCCACAGCAGCAACACAAGTCATTGCAGGGGTTCTTCCACTGGACCTCTTTGTAGTTTATAGGGGACTATGCTACAGAATATGGAGGAGGATTCCTGCAGCAATGCTAGGCATCCGACTTAATTTAGTTTAGACACGGACGTGAAAAGAGAGAAGCAGCGCTGCTATAATGAGCTAGTTCATATAGGACAGACGCGATGGGACAGAACCAACAAGACTAGTCACGAAAAACTTCATACCGGATGTTACCTTTGCAATGGAAAAAGCCGTTACGAAATGGTTTACTCTCACGATGGAAACCTATCTAGTCACAGGACAATGGTGCCTTCAATGAGAAATTGTTTCAATTTAGACTTTCAGAGTCAGAGCTTTGTTTCTGTGGAGCAAAGGAGAACTGGTTCCACATACTCTTCGACTGTGCTATGTATAATGAATCCAGAGAAAAGCTGAGGGATAACATCCAGGGATTCTCCTCAACTGCAGTGGATCAGCTAATCCAAACAGCAAGTAATCTTGCAGCACTCCAGGAGTTTGCAAAAGAAGTTTATGCTCGAAGGAAGAGGCTTATTCTGGGGGGCGAACCCAGTTCTGCCCCAAATTAATCAAATCTGAAGATAAAATTGGACAATAAGATTTGTTTCACCAAGAAGAAGACCTGGACAATACTTAGAGTTTAAGTCTGTTTTTGATGTTATGGATGAGTTGCTAGTGTAAATTTTATGCGTTTTTTTTAAAATTAATTTATATATTTTATGTTTTTACAATGTTGTTTTATTTATTTTATGAAAGATGTAAGATACTCAGTTGAGAGTTGTTAGGCGGATTTGAACTTATGTTCTGGGTGCCGCTTTTAGTTTTAATAAAAATAATAAAATACACAAGGTCATGCGTAGTTGAAATCGACGGACCCATCATGGAGGAAGCTCATCGGGAAGGGTGTTTCAGAGGTGAATATGTGGTGAAGTATTTGCTAACTTTAAGAAAAGGGACGGAGGGCGGGCTCTGTTAAGACTGTGCAACTGAATCTTTGTGATGAGGCGGGGGGCACCAGTGCGGCAGTTGTTTTGCCCGTTAGGAGGGGAGGTACACGGTGCACCCTTCTGTTCGTGCGGGTGTCCTTCCATAAGGGTAGTCTCGTCCAGAGATTCGGTTGAATAATCAGGATTTTTTTCTTCCCCTTAGGATTCTTGTGATTATCGATTGTAGGATTTACGAACCATTTGGATCGAAAGAATCGAAACACACGATCTGGTTCTCGTCATCGTATGTTCAACATGCAGCTGTTAAATGAACGAAGCATTAGGAAGAATCTTACAGTTACTGGCTCTACTCAGCATGATAATTCGCTTCTTCCCTGAAGAAAAGAAGGAACCGATGTCCATCTTTAAAATAATGTCACTGTAAACCTTTGTGGCCAGTTCGATTTTTCAAGTGCATCTGTTTTATTTCCGGACTGAAGAGAAAAATCTTTCTTCGGCTGTTTTCAAACAAGACTGGGTCGGTGTCAGGCAAGTTGCATGGTTTTTCTTCCCGGAAACTCGGGTTTTTCATCCAGCAAACAGCCAAGCCGATCCCTCGAAACACACGCAACTGGAAATAGTGACATATGGAAAAATATATCTTCTTTGTAATCTTGGACGATATCCTACGGACAATGAAAGATCGGTATTAATCTTAATTGGTATTCGTTAATAAAAGTGTTCTATTTACATACTCCACTTAATTTGAACACCCCAAACTTAGAAACCTGAGTCCATTTATTACATAATACAGGAGAGCAAAGGAAATAAATTTCAAATAACAGAATATAAAACACTTCATCTTGGCTTCAGGAAGCACCAGGAATTCACACAACACTGCATTTCCACTTATTCGCATTAGAAAAATTTTAACTTAAATTTTTTTCCTAAGTCAATTCCAATTACTAATGCAGAACCATCAAAACCGAAAATTGTTTCCACTCTAACACGGACATACAATATAAAGTGTCCCTATATTTATAGTTCTGTTCATATAAACATTTAAAATATGAAGTAATAAATATTTAATAAATAATTAGAGAAAGTGACCATAATTTTATGGTAATTAGTATAAATATCACAACTCTTATCTGTTGTAAATATTTTTATTGATAAAATCACTAGTCGCTCGATTTCATGATGGCTCCATTGACTCTAGATGACTTTTTAAATAAAATGGTATGATAGGAGTATTTCTGAAAGAAAAAAGGTCAATAGCGTCTGTTCGAACTGTTTCAGGCAGTACGCTTGGATTTTCGATACTCAAGACTCACTAGAAAGATTAATTCGAAACAGCCATCATCAAACTGATAGGAAGAATTGTCGTGTCACTAAGTTAATGGGAATGGTGCGTGTTATATTCTGGACAAATAACAGAAGCCAACAAGATTGCATGGGTCGTAAAACTAATAGGTCTAGATGGTTACAAATTCTTTCTGTTAATGACAACAGTTTGTCTAAACTGAGAAACCACAATCTCGCTAAGTATGTATCTACCCGCAAAATGGACCCACTTTCCAGAAGCGACAATAAAGGTAATCAGAGTAAATATGGAGGATTCAGTTGTCTAAAGTCGTGGTACACAGTCCTTTTCTGGCAGTCCAACCAATTCACTTGACTCGTTCGCTTCAAGAAAGTGAGGTTCACTGTACAGTACATGCTTTTTTCAATATATGGAATAAAAGAAACATAATGTGTCTGTATATAAATATACTTCAAAAGAAATTTTAAACATCACATACGCTAATTATATAAGAAAACAACTATTTTACATAACTCTCTCTCTCTCTCTCTTTGGATTGTGATTCTCACCGCCTCCAAAAAACAGAGTTTTTCATTTAGAAAAACAGATAACCCGAACATCGAATAGACTGAAGCCTCGTGGCCTTAATGAACGATCAAAGAAACAAACCAATAAGTCGCAATATGTATTATAGAAAATACTTAGCTGTAAGGAGGAACGGAAGGGCATTGGAAACATCATTGGAATTTTCCTAAAATAAAATTAGTCACAAAACAATATTTTAGAAGATTATTATGATACAAACCTCTCCAAAGAATTATCAGAGTATTTCATCGTGACTTCAAAAATGGCACCAACTGTTTCGATAACACACTGCATCTTCTTTTGTTGAGATCTTTGCTGTTTTATTGTAAAGAACGAAATTATCTGTCGCCCAACTCGGTAATTACAAGTTCTGCTTTAACACACCAGCATGATGAACCCTGACAACAAAATCCATCTACAGGATTTCTTCAGTGGGGCTGACCAAGAAGGACAACCTCGTCTACCAAGGATATACTGATCGGGCATTATCGCTTGGAACTCGTCAATACAACGGTTCACTGGACATCAGAGAACTGATGTACTCACAATTTCCACTGAGAGTATCGGATAAATGGTCAGGTAATGCAGATGTAACCATTTACAGCAGAACTATTTCTAATTAATACTCACAATAATAATTTGAATTTCCTTTGTAATTAAATAAACAATTCAAGCAACATATGAAAAGTCAGTATTAAACATAAATTGAATTAAATATGAGTAGTTAAATTTCGAATATTGAAATTACTTTTATCTATTCATTTGTGGTGATTATTGTTTGGGGGATTTTTTTTTTTTTGAGTGTTTCGATCTGATGGGCGATGGATGTGCTGGGCTCTAACTGAGCAGCACACTGCTATAGCGGATTTTGACGTTAGGAGATGCGGAGGATACGCCAAAATGGCGTATACGCCACAGGGTCATGCGTGGCTAAAACCGATAGACCCATTAAACAAGGCGCCTCCGTAGCCAGGTGGGAAAGAGCAGCAGTGCGTAGCACACGCTTCTTGATTAGACCGGGGTTCGAGCCCGTCACCACCAAATACGGAGGATGCGGAAAGGTCAGGGAATGACCACCGCATATCCCGGGGCAATATGGCCTTAGTTGCTAATGCTCCTAAAAACCAAATAACAACAAAGAAATAACAAGCCATCAAACAAGCTCACTGGGAGAGGGTTTTCAGGGGAAGGCATTAAAACAAGTGATGACGTATTTGCTAACTGCAAGAAAAGGGACGGAGGGGGTTCTCTGTTGAAACTTTGCAACTGGATCCTGGTGGTGATACGGGGGCACCAGTGCGGCAGTTGTTTTGCCCTTAGGAGGGGGAGGTACACGGCTCACTCTTCTGTTATTGCGGGTATCCTTCCGTAATGGTAGCCTTGTTCAGGGATTCGGTTGGATAATGAGGATTTTTATTTTTTCTTGCTCTCAGAGTCGTGATTGCCGAACTGCAGATAACTGACGTAGCGTGAGCGCAATGTAACGAAAGATTTGCAGAACGAGCATCAAAAGGATTTTGATGTTGAACCTGCTGCATCGAACAGGAGTGTCTTCAACGAGAATCCATGAATGAATAACTCCTACACAGCATATTGGTGAGTTCTGTTCTTGGAAGAAAAGAAAAAAGTCAGTGTTCAAGTTAAGTCATTACAAATTTCTGTGGCGTAGCTGGTTTGTGAAACGTGAATTAGTAAAGAGCTCTTTTCTACTTTCTGACTTACAGAAAAATTTTTCTTGGGCAATATTCAAGCAAGACTGAGTTAGTCGATGTCAGGCGAAGTTGCATCGATTATTTTCTCCTGGAAACTCAACGTTTTCATCCAGCAAACAGGCAAAGCTACCTCGGAACAAACATTTGCTGAAAGCGACACACACACACACAAACTCATCTGTGCTGTTTTTTAAAACGCCGGTTATATCCTGCGAAGAATGATGATGTGACATAGTAATAAATAATTACAGTATTGCTAAAGTATAAATAACGAGTCTGTTGTAATAATGGTTAAGTTCTTTGATGCCCTCCTTTTACTGTGGAGCACTTGTTATAAGATGGAGGCTCTTTCCAGTATAATGCAATGTACAAAATTTCCAGATGTTTTACTTGACATTTTATTATGCAGTCAATAGTGTTACACCTATATGGCTTCTTACGTCAGCTTTCCATCCGTTTGGAAAACGTGCGGTTTGATTTCGTGGCAGATCACCACGAATTAGCTCTAAAAGGTTTTACTTATTGGGGTAAGAAAGGGGGGGTTGCTGCAGCAGTTAGCCTATCACAAGCTAACTACGTGAAAAAACATTCTTATGTCTCAATGCTTCAACTGGCATTGTCCTCATTTCGAAAAATCAATCATAAAAATCAATTGTAGAACAAAAGAAATACATTTACGAATGATAAAATATAAAAGACATGCTCTAGGCTTCAGTCTTTCTGTTTGTAGTCCACAAATTTTCAGCGTATTCCTTCTGAAGTAAAGACTACTTGTACTTGTCACAAAACAAGTACATTGATCTGACAGTGAAATAAGACCACCTACCTTAATGGGAACAAGTGGACTTCGCCACCAGAATAAAAAATTGGCGGATGAGCCCAATCAAGAGTCGATACGTGGGTATGTGTACAACTGGTATATAGTGTTACAAGTGACGAATATGGGAAGAAGCCGGGAAATGGCAAACTTTCAAAGAGACATCTTTGATGACGATAAAATGCAATCCTTGATGCTACAAAAAAAAAAAAAAAAAAAAAAAATCCAGTGACGCAATGAATAACAACGCCTAAGAACGGCACTGAAGCGATGGCAGCTACAAGCTCAATTTCACATTTGTCATTTCCCTGACCCCCTCCCCCCTCGGTGTTAATCACCATGTTTGTTTACAGCAGGAGTGCATCCCCGCGGGGTAATAGTGGTTATAATCGTGGTTGAAAAGGCCTAAGTTCGAATCTCGCCAATGACGCGAAGAATTTTTATGGTATTTTTATTTATTTATTTATTTTTTGATGAATTATAGACCAGTATAATATGTATTCAAGGAAGCTCTCTAATAGCGTTTTAAAAGTAAACTATTACGAAGATGGGATCATATCTCCATAGGCGCCATTTTGACGTTTAAGACAATTCTTGCATAAAGCCTCTGTCATCAGGAACCAATAAAGAGTTCACTTAGAGGGTTTCATTCCTAAAAAACAAAGTTGAAAAACTCGAGTACTATAATGAGTTCAATAACCTTTCGATTTGGAATTACAAAAAAAAAAAAAAAAAAACCTTAGAGGGCGTAATCAACACAAGCTACCTTTCCGACAACAATAAATATGCAGTAGGTAACAACCAATTCCTGAAGGCTCCTGACACCATCAATCATGTAGTAATAATGATGAAACCACACGCTACGGGAGAAAGGATACAACTGGTTCTTAATAAATAACAAGCCAAGTCACGCATTGCGTGCAACATAAGACACGAAAAAAAAAAAATATATATATATATATATATATGTATCAAATCAACAAGCAAGACACAGTAACCGCTTAAGGAGCTATCATATATTCCAGTTAGCATTGAAACGAACTAAGTTAAGCTTCAACAGAATTATTTTTGAGTTAAAAGTGTGGGTTCGGACTCTCTCTTTTAACTCAAAACATTACTGGTCAGGCCGCACCTTGAATACTGCGTACAGGTCTGGAAGCTTTACTTTAGGAAGGATATAGAATTGCTAGAACGAGTACAGAGGAGGGCAACAAGACTGGTGAAGAGAACAAAAGGGTGCGCTTATGAAGAAAGGCTTAAGTTCTGCAAACTGCAGCTTCTGGACACGAGGCACCTGCGAGGCGATCTGATTGAGGTGTTGAAGGCTTTGAATGGATTGAGCAGGCTCAATACTGATGGGATTCTTCCTCTTGCTCAGATTACAAACCTGAGGGGGGGGGGGGCATAGATTCAAACTGAGGAAAGACAGTTGTAGAATAGATGGAAGTTTGCCTTTAGCCAGCGTGTAGCTGATTGTTGAAACAAACTTCCATGTGTTGTTGTGGAAGTTGATAGCTTAAATAAATTCAAGTCAGAACTAGAAAAAACATTTGGAATGAATGGATCAGTGAAATGGGAAGGTTTTTTTTTTTTTTTTTTGGCTGATGCTGTATAAGTTTGCTTTCTTGCATCATGTGCCTCTACTAATGCTAATTACACAGCTACAGTAGACTGTCGAAATAACGTCACCCGAAATACGGAACATTCGAGCTAAAGCAGATTGAGATCGGATGTTTATATACAGCGCAGATGTCTTGCAGTGCCGAAAAAAGGAAAACTGCGTCATGTGATTACAGTATTTGTTCGCCATTTTCAAAGTGAATTCTGTACTGATATCACGGATTAGTATTAGTATTAGTATTAGTATTAGTAACGGCCGCATGGTGCAAGAAAGCCTATGGCTTATGCTGCACCAGCCAAACAAAAAATAAAATAAAATAAAAATAAATAAATAAATAAAATAAAATAAAACAAATAACTAAATAATAATAATTAATAAAAAAAAAGGAAATTAAACCTATCTATGCGCTTCCCTTACCCGAAAGTACTATCCAGATGACCTTTGAATTTCCCCAAACTGTCGGCCTCTACCACCCATGAAGGCAACTTATTCCAGTAATTTATAACTCGCTGGCTAAAATAAAACTTCCTGCAGTCCAATCTAAACATTTCCCCCCGTAACTTGAATTTATGTCATTTATTTTATGATTACATTTATTTTAAATTAAAAACCCCTCATCATGGCTCCTAAAGTTATTAAACCTCATACAGAGAAGAAAAGAAGAACAACATTAAAGCTTAGTGACAAACGTGATACAGTATAATCCAAACTATTATATTAGGTTAACCCAGCAATTTCTTACATATACCCATGTGTATTGTGTCCGTAAATTGCATGTGTTCTCTGGTCGATTTGTTTGTTTTGCTGAACGAAAAACCCTAGTTTCTGGGGAACAAAATCTTGCTATCTACGCCTGAGACCGACTAACTCAGCTACGGAGTGTAAAAAGCCCATAAAAATTATTCGCGTCATCGACGGAATTCGAACTCGGCCCTTTTCCAACCGGTGTATGGAGGACGGTGACGATACTACTATGCTACCCGCGCAGACTAAACTTGACATAAAAAAGAAAATAGAACAGGGCGTAAGCAGGAGTCTAATTGGCAGAATATAACATTGGATTGTCCACATGTTTATGTTTTTTTGTTTTTTTTTAATAGAAATAGAAATAAGAAATTTTAATAGAAATAAGAAATAGAGAGATTAAGAATGCAATAAAATTGCATTCTTAATCTCTCTATTTCTTATTTAGCCTCATTATTTCTGCATTAAATACATTAAAAAGTAAAACTTTCTAGATAACGTAAAAAATAACGGCACCTTGAATCTCGGAAGGTGCCATTATTCTGAAAGTCTACTGTATATTGCTATATTTTAATTAGCTCTTATATTATTTAGATGAACTAACTACTGTGGTTGTAAAGATCTTTAACGAATTTATTTCCTACCTTAGATTTGTGTTCTGATAAAAAAAAAATACACTCTCTCGTTGAATATAAAATGGCGTATTTGAACAATATGCAACTGCATCGTCTGCCATTTTCGCTGTTATCACAACTGTCCTCTAGCGGGCAATTGTTGTATGACAAATCGCAGTGGAAATGGGAATTAATTACAGTATTTTATGGGCACATACACAGTGTCTACTGAAATATGAAATTACTGAATACTGCGAGACTTTAGCACTGATCGCGACTTTTTCGTTGTGCTTCATATATTATTAGAATACCAACGATATATGGCGCCCTCGAGGGCATTTCATTTTCTCTAGCGACTACAGAGCATGCAATTTGCTACCCTTTACACAATCTCACTGCTTTCGCTGTTAACCTCTATAAATTGCTGTCACCTGCACGAAAGGCTAACTGTAATCCACCATTATTCACTAGAAACAATCCAGTGAATCAAGTCCTGGATAACATTAATCTAATACGCATTATGTATTTTCTGAAATAATTAATGATGCCAGTCCGTTATCACCAAGTAATGTTTCATTAAGCCAATCATAGTGTAATTCTAGATCCTACAGTTACGCTTCATATGCTTGTAAAATATCATACTTTATTCATATAAATTATTAACTATTATTTTCATTTAAGTGAGATACTATCTTTTCAAAAGTATTTCAACATATGAGGTAATGAATATCGTTTTTATGTATATCTTTTTAAATTAATTATTATGTTAACGGTTCACGAGCGTTACCCATATCCGTATATGTGTATTTTGTCTGTAGATGTGTGTGTACACGGGCCCAATCTGCATGTGGTGAGGCTGAAAAACTCGAACTCAGCCTGATATCAGCTAACTATAGCCTCGATTGAAGAGGACTTTGTAAATTCCCCCAGTCGTCGATGGGATTCGAACCCCGATGGCTCCAAACGAGTGACAAGTGGAGAAAACACTATACGGTCAAGGAAGATAAGGGATCATGAATAATGGGAACTGGTATATGCAGATAAAGAAAAATGTGCAGGATATTGTTGTAGGGTTTTAGGAACATCAACGACTAAGGCTATATTGCTCCAATTTACTGTGTGTAAACTGGGGTTGATTTTCTGTTTGCTGGACGAAAAACTCGAGTTTCTGGGAAGAAGAAAAAAAAAAAAAAAAAACATGCTACTATCGCCCGAGAGAGAGACTAACTCAGCCACTTTGTGAAAAAGGCCCATAAATATTCCTCTAGTCATCGACGGGACTCGAACTCAGGTCTCTTTCACCCGGCGTGTGGAGGACGGCGATTCTACCAACTGTGCTACCACGAGGCAAAATGTGCAGGGCACCCGAGTTATATCAGGATTATCCTGTATGAATAAGCAATGTGCCTACTGAGTTCCAATGAGGTAACGATTGTAGGGTACCATGTCAGCAATTTGTTGGTACGTGCTGCACAACAGTTTGAGCTTTACAAAGTCAAGTCGTGTTGTGAAAAATGAAAGAGTGAGGGTGATACAATAGTTAAGCTGATAGATTAGATGTGTTAAGTACCAGAGCAATGAGGTGTCAGTATATTAGGTCTGTAATTGAGTGTGTTCTTTGGTCAGTTTACTAGATGACAAACTCGAGTTTCCAGAAGAAAGAAACCACGCGGCCCTCTCCAGAGACCGACTAACTCAGCCAAGTTGTGAAATATAGCTCCTCAAATTTCCTTGCGACACTGACGGGATTCGTATCTGATAGATACGAGTAGGGATTAGTGAACCGAGAAGAGGTTAGCAATATCATCCGGAAGACTTCCCTACCAACATGAATTCAGAGCGTCAATAAGTAGCGCACTGTCCATAGGAAGTTGCGTGGATTTGGGCCTCATGAAAGAGTTGCAGTTCACAAACTGACTTTCATGATAGTACAGTATATTGGTTTTGTTTTGTAACGTCTGACATTCGTTTGTAGAGAAAATTCTGTCAACAGGTGGAAGCCTTCTTAAGGAATGTTAGATTGGGTGTGCAGTTAGTCAATCTCAGAAGGAGGTTTTATCTTAAACCGTTCTGGTTTTTCAGCCCACACAACGTGCAAAATGGCCTCTGAACATATTTGTACAGATGTAATACGCTGGCACAATACGGCCTAAGATAATAATATGACGTAAAACTCCAACAAGTAACCCCAGAAAAAAATAAATAAATAAAAATAACGAAGTCGTTTGGAATGGTATTCTATTAATCGAGGACTATTAATAAAAACAGATCCTATATGGCGCGACGGATCGCACTACCGATCAGAACTAAGTGGAGTTTTCGTTTGGAAAGCTCTCCCATAGTATATCGACCCAATAATGAACTTCTGGACTTCTAGTAGTGTTCGGACTGGAGCCATTAGATAAAACCGTTGAATCTACACTCAGACAATTGTATGGAAGTGGGCTTTTTGTTCAGCACAAAAATGCTCTGTGTCATAAAGCCAGCCTGGTAGGCACCTGGTTTGAGGAAAATGAAGTTCCATAATTGGCTTGGATATGCTACGGTCAGTACATTATTAATATCTCTAAAAAAAAAAAAAAAAAATTGCAGCCATTATCACTGCAGGATGGAAGCCTCCTCAACAATTCATGCTGAGGGAAATGGACCATAATCTGCCACGCTGGTCCAGTGCGGGTTAGCAGATCGACCGTATTCAGCAGTCAGGGGCTTGAACCCCGGTCTACTCAAGGAGAGTGTGCTATTGCACTTCCGCTCCTGACCAGTCGGCTACGGAGACCGTGCAATATCTCTAAATGCGTACCCAATTGATGGTAACTTGCACTTGTAGAAGAAAAACAAAACAAAAAACAGTGCTTTCATTCGGGCCATAGATAAAAAAGTCCACACATTATTAAGTTTATTAATTAAAAAAAAAAAAAGTAAAAATTTTCTTTGACATTATTGGTGTCCAATACTTTGGGAAGTTGATGTGTAGTATGAAGTAAATCATACGAATTACACTTCTACCGTCGAGTTATTGCTTTCACTGTTAGCATATTTGTCACGATCATTGTCCTTCCACACTGTGCGGAAAGGTGGCGGTTCGAATCCTATATCTAAGGGATTAGAACCAATAGCAGGGAACTTTATCGCTTTTTCACAACGTGGCAGAGTTATTCGGCTTTGTGAGGTTTCTAACGCCTCATAAGCTTAGTAGGTCTAAACACCAACTACCCATACACATTGAATAACAAATATGTATTATTTGCTCTTCAAATAATCTTAATAATGAATTAACAGATGCAATATTTTGGAAAGAATTATTATAACAGTACTGGTCTTTTGGAATCTTAGAGAAACCTGAATGATGAAATAGATGGCGCAAGAGTCTCTGATGTGCGAGGATAAGTATTACAATATGTTCATTCCAGCCTCTGCAGCGAGAAGCAATTTTCAGCTCTCCCGATAATTCATTAAGCAAGCTAACCATTCTTTACACAGCAGCATGGTTCACCTAGATAGGCAGCTGTGTTAAGAATGCTAACGATCTTGTCTTTCTGAGTGCCTGTGGTTGGTGGAATTTATCGTTGTCCCCTGCAGGTAGAGAGAAAGTCCTGTCACACGAATTCTTCTTTCTCCAGCAGTATTAAATATATTATTTGAGGTACACGCCCCACGACTCGAAATAAACTGAAGAGATGCAAACAATGCATTAATATAATGTTAGTAATTTATTATGCTGTGGCTGGAAGGTTTTTAACTTAATTAAGTCATATAAATTGTTAGGTCATGGAAGTATAAGTTAAAAAAATAAACTATACAAGCATCTACACATTTTATAACTCCTGTTAAAAAGGAGATTAATAACACACAGCTTAAGTTGAAAAAAAAAAATAATGATAATAATAATAAACAACATTCAAGCTATATGTTTGAATTTCATGTTACTGAACTAATGCCCTCGCGGTAGCACAGTTGGTAGAATCGCTGTCTTCTCTACACCGCGTGGGAAAGAACTGAGTTGAGTCCTGTCGATGATGTGAGGAATTTATGGGCCTTTTTCACAACGTGGCTGAGTTAGTCGGTCTCAGGCTAGGGTAGCATGATTTTTTCTCCCGGAAACTGGCGTTTTTTCCCAGCAAAGAGAAAACTGACCTCAGAACACACGCAATTTAGGAGCAAGATGCTCCTAAATTGCGTGTGTTCTGACACGCAATTTAGGAGCAAGATGCTCCTAAATTGCGTGTGTTCTGAGGTCAGTTTTCTCTTTGCTGGGAAAAAACGCCAGTTTCCGGGAGAAAAAATCATGCTACCCTAGCCTGAGACCGACTAACTCAGCCACGTTGTGAAAAAGACCCATAAAAATTCCTCCAGTCATCTACGGGATTCGAACTCAGGGTCTTTTCCATCCGGTGTGGGGAGAATCGTTACTTGAAAATTTTCAAGTAACGAATACAAGTAACGAATCAAATAACGAATATTTTACGGATAATGTGGTTAACTTGGGTAGTCGTTTTTCCAAAGAAGACCAAAAAAGTAGCCAAAATTTCGTGTATTTCTTCTCGTTCAAAGATATCTAAATATATTTGCCACTCTTCAGATATTAATGCTGATGCTGGCAATAAAGTTGCAAGCTCATTCAACCATTTTTAAAATAAAGGTAACTGGCGAGGATCAAATATGTGCACGGTTTTGAAAACTCCCATGGCTGGTTGCTTTGCGCTTTCCACATATTCAGATAATTTGGTGACTGTTGAGTTCATAGCTCTTTCACAGTTTTCTGTTGAAAAAGGAAAACCTGCAGCCGTGAGCTATGACAAGTGATCTGCAGCTTTGTTGAATGCATCAGATGTTAAGAAGTTATGTGGAAAAGCGGCAAGTGTACTCATTAAATTCCCCACGAATAGCCAAAAATTCAAGCTCCACAGTCACTATATCCATGCTGTCAGAAGATAACAGCCAAGAGAGTTTTTTAAGTTGCATAGCGCTAGCATTGTCTTGTATTTCATTTTCCATAAAGCCTTTATATTGAGTAATATGTTTTGAGTGATAAACTGCAGTATTTAAACAGGTATTCCGGGGTGTTTATCACTGGACCTGGAGGAAGATGGCTTATCTATGTTTTGCTGATGTAAGTAATTCAAATAACGTGCTCACCGAGCTGGAGCTTTAGAAAAAATTGCTTTCATGCCGGCAACCAAATTATCGCACAACTCAAGGCAAATTCGAAACTCTTCACCAACCAAGGAAAACATATGAAACCAACAGGCTGCGTGAAGTGCATTGGAAAGCAAATCTCCCTAAATGCTTTCTTCATTTAGACTGCGTTGTCTGAAATGCAGTTCTACAACATCATTAACATCATGGTATTAATTATAGTAACAAGTTTTAGATCTTCTTTACCCAGCTCCTTTGCTTTTCGCTTTTCAAAACGTTCTTGGTGTTTTCTGCTGTTCAAACAGTCTATGTAGTTTGCCTACGGATATAATCTAATGGATATTGGAGATTTTGAACCAGAACATTCCATCATCAACGTAACCCTTATCCGCTCCAAATTCATAGCATTTGTTCAATTTTTTCTTTTAATGAGTGACTCAGCTGGATGGATTACTGTATTTAATTTATTTAATTATAATTACTGTATATAATTTTTAAACTTACAGTTTAAAAATTATACAATCAAATATACCTTGTGCTAGTCTACAACAAAAATGGCGTCATTTGGTCGTCTGCAGCTAAAGTCGTTCAGAATGTACGCGAGACAAGCGACACTAACACCTTTGCGAGTCATCTCATCAATCAGACTTAAAATACGAATTTATAATGCCGATTCGAAGGTTTGAAATATTTGCAGGGATAGAAAGGGGTTTGTTCGTTTAATAATGAAAAGTACAGTACTAAAAAGGGTTTAGGAATGAACGCCTCGGACTACGCGAAATTTACTAGACGAACAAGTTAGTGCACTAACTGGGGTACCTACTCGGTACAGGGTACGCATTTTATATAAGAACAGTTGTCTTCATAAACCGCAGTACTTTTTCTCTATACCATATAAGATTTAAGCCTAATACTTTATGACTCTGGTAAACCAAAGTCTTGGTCGTTCATAATTTTTAAATAAGTTCTAATGATTTCAGTTTCCTTGTAACCGAAAAATTTAAATGACTGAGTATTTCTTCAATTTTTGAAAAGTTACATTTCTACTCACAGAAACAAGTAATTTTTGCAAATTAATTGTCAAAAATTGGGTCCACTCACTTCATACCACGAGTGGAATCGTGGATGTGTGTGTTATGTTGGGCAACACCTAAACGTTAGCTAAACTCCGCCAGGGTACACTGTGATGAATACAAAACTCTTTAAAATGGCCAGAAATTAGTACGGTGTTATGTCTGTGTCTCGTGTTGTTTTGTTTTTGTGCGCTTAGTTACTAGGAAGCAGCGATCACCAGAGAGGCTGCTCCTTAGTTCCCGTCCACGCCACGAGGAGACGGGCCACAACACTATGGCGTACTGTTAAAAAAATGACAACACAAGAAAGAATAATTTATTAAATGACTTTGATAATAATCATTTAAAACTTACAAAAAAAAAAAAAAAGAAATTCAGAATTCCATAGCTGAGTTTATTTATTTCAAGAAATATGGCATAATTAATATAAAGGGTGGCCATGATTAAGTATTTCTATTCAGAGCTCTCTGTAGCTCTAAGTTATAAGCAGAATAGCACCAAAATTAGTATAAACTATTCAAGGCATGGGGAGAAGGATCCCGTGAAAAAAGAAAAAGAAAATCTGCCAATAGGGGATAATATGGCGCTGTACAAAAGGAAAGACATGACAAAGTACCAACAAATAAATAACTAAGACAAACCTTAATGAAATTACAAATTTTTATTTGTGCTCTGCAAAAAAACAAAGAAACTGAATTGCACTAAAGTTTTAAATCCAAACTAAAAAATAAGGCACTTAAGAGAGCAGAAAATTTGCATAAATCTGAGTTAATTTAATTTTCCCAGCAGTAGAGAGCTATAAAGGCACAATGTCAACACCGCAAGCGTATTCTGTAAGTTTACTGTTAACATTATTCTTCAACTGCAGCAAAGAGGACTGCCGGATGAGACAATTTTTATGCAAGATGGGGCTCCTCTTCAAATCGCATGACCAGTACAGCAGCTTCTCCGGCATCACTTTACTGCAGAAAGAGTCATTAGTCATTTGTTTCCCATTGCATGGCCACCACGTTCACCTAACCTTACACCGTGTGATTTTTGGCCGTGGAGTCACCTCAAGGTCAATGTCTATCGAGGAAGTGACCCTAACCTGGCTGTCTTAAAGGACAACGTAAGGCAACGTGTGTGGAACATTACTCCAGAGATGTTGCATTCCACACTATGCATCGAATGCAATTTCTGGTCCAGAACAATGGTAATCACATCAAAAACCAACTCCACCATCAGCAACATCATCGACCATCGGGAGAAAACTGTGAGTGAGTTTAGAGCTGTGAAACCACTTCCTCTGGCAATTTAGTCTGTTTTTTTTGCAAAGAGCACATATAAAAATATATATGCAGTATATATATATATTTTTTTTTTTCACGGGATCCTTCTCCCCATGCCTTGAACAGTTTACATACTAATTTTGGTGGTATTCCACTTATTACTTAGAGCTACAGAGAGCTCTGAATAGGGATACTTAAATTATAGCCACCCCGTACTTGTGTAATGAAAAATGGTCAATCATTTTAATTAGCTTAATAAATAAGAAAACTTAATGCAATTTAAGGGATAAAATTCACGTATTTTGAAATAATACTTGTTTTCATAAGAAAAAAAAATAGAAAATCACTTTTTAAAAAAAAAAATCGTGGTGTAAATAAAGTTGGGCAATAGCACTTATTTTGTGACACCTGATATTCTGAATTCTCCTTAAAGGTTAGTGAAGTACTTTCAGATATAAGATTAAAACCAAACTAAAGATTTCTCATTGAAAGAGAGCCGAACGATTTTTGAGTAGTTTCACTGTGAAAAACTTTGTGAAATATTTCATGTTCTTTTTGAAAATTTCTAGCCATATAATTGTAGGTGGCGCATGAAATAAAACCGTCTTCTGTATTCAGTCTACACATTCACCTTTAAGTCGAAACTATCATTCATTATTGGCATCACAACATCCATCAAAGAAATAACCTTCGATTTTTCCATTAGACCGGAATAATAAAGGAAGCCATTATCAAATAAAGTTTCTACTGAAGCTAAATATAAAAATGAAATTCTCCGCCATTTTAATGCATACACTGCTCGACAAAATTAACAGAACACGTAGAAAACGTGGTGTAAATCTTGTAACTTGTGATGAAGCGGGACAAAATTTGGCATGGTAGTGTACCATAGAATAACGATGAAATGAGGACACAGCGAGAAACTTCGGACAGGTATAAGAGAGATTTACAGGGGTTGAATAAAAATTACCAAAAAGGTCACATTACAGTATACAAGATGCTTGAAAATATGGTCACCTGACATCAGTATGGCGTATGATCCCCTCCAACGGCTAAATAGGCCTGCCAGTGGTGAACCATGCTCGATATAAGAGTGTCATAAGATTCTGTGACAACAAATCAATTTTTCTTCCAGCAACGCAAACCTTAGCTCACCAAGTGACCGAGTAGTTAGCTGTCGGTGTGCAATGCGACGCCCAAGGGCGTCCCATACATGTTATATTATTATTATTTATTCAAGTAAAGGAAAAGGAAAGGTTACATCACCCCTAGATAGCAAAACATTGCTAGGAGGGTAAACATAACTATAACAGATTAACAATATATATATATATATGTGCGGGAGAGCTGGAAACATATGACTGAGCGAGCTGATTTGGTTGAGGGCTGGTCGGATCTTAGACGTTTGGTGATTATTTGTTTTTCTGCTATCTTTGGGTAGAACGATGAGCCTGTCGATGATGGGAGTATCTAGTCTACCTGAAATAAGCTTGGAGAGGGTAATTATATTGCGAGTAGTGATTATTTGTTTCCAAAGGGTCATTCCATGCAGCGAATGCAGTATAGCTCTAAATAGTAAGGGGATGTCCTGAAGACCTATTGAGGTATCGCAGCAGCCAATACTCAAGCGCCAAAAACTGCCTGCTGCAGGTAGGTTGGAGGAGCGGAGGACCAGATTTCCGAAGGGTAGAGAGCCACGGGTACAACACAAGTTTGGACAAATCTAGGTATTAGTTTCTTATTGCCGTAACCAACCAGTTCCTGTCGAGCAGACCAAAGGGCTGCGTAGAATTTGTTCCGTGCTTCCATGAAGTGCTCCAGAAAAGACAGGTTCGAATCCCACACCAAACCGAAGTCCCTGTGGGAGTTGACATGCTTTATTTGATGTCCGTTTATAGAGACGTGCATTGGGATTATTCTTTTCCTCTTTGTGAAGGTCATCCGGGCAGATTTTTCGGCATTTAGTTCGAGTCCAATGTAATGCAGAAAGGTGTTTATCTCATTTATTTGTTTTATTGCAGATCTTTGGACTGAGAGCGCTTGTTCTGGCTGATCCGAATGAATGAAGAGCTTCAAATCATCGGCGTAAAAGATCATGTTTTTGAAATTTGCCAGAAGAGGTTCCAAAGCAGCTGCAAACAGTGCTGCTAACAGAACGCCACCTTGTGGAACCCCTCTGCAGACCGTAAAGGAACGGGAGAGACCATTGTGCTCTACAAGGAGCCATCTTTTCTGCAAAATTTTATTGAGTACGGTGAGGAGGTTATCTGAGATCCTGAAGTAGTTCTTCAGGATGTTAAGTAAGGATGTGATGGAAATCCTGTTATATGTAGATTTAACGTCCAGAAAATTATGTCGAGCTGAGTTCGAGAATTCAAAGCTTCCTGTATGTGAAAGAGAGTTGGAAGGAGATTTATCTGAGATCCTGAAGTAGTTCTTCAGGACGTTAAGTAAGGATGTGATGGAAATCCTGTTATATGCAGATTTAACTCCAGAAAAATGATGTCGAGCTGAGTTAGAGAATTCAAAGCTTCCTGTATGTGAAAGAGAGTTTGAAGGAGATTGGTGGTAGTAGATCTTCCAGAGACCACAGTGTGAAGGCGGTGAGGTCTGTGATGGAAACAGTGCTCCATAAGTTGAGTAAGGATTGCCTTTTCAAAAACTTTAAGGAGCGAAGAGCCCACTGAGATAGGACGAAAATCCTTCGCAGTGTTTGGCCTCGAATTCTTCGGAATGAGTTTGGCGCAGTAGTGCATCCAAATCTGGGGCACTGTCGAGGTTCGTAAAATTTCATTAAAGATATGTAAAAGAGCATCCACAATGAAGACATCAGGTCCGACAGTAGCTTTGTTGGTAACTCGTTTATTACTTTCATCAGATTCGATCGGATTTAAGTGTGATGATCGTGCTAGCCACAGCAGTCATTGGATATCTTCAGTTTCAAGATATTCTTTCACCACTTGAGCTCTATGTGCAGTGCATTATTTTATTGTTTCCAGATGGAATAACGTCTAGAATCTGTTGACTAAAACGGGACACTACACCACGAGTTACACCACGTTTTCTATGTGTTCTGCTAATTTTGTCGAGCAGTGTAGTTGCCAACATGTGCAATACAATTATCTTATACTTTTAATTAAAATATATTTTCGCATTGAAATACACAAATACTGTATATCACGAAGTTTAATTCTTAACATTGAGGAAGTTTTAATCGTTTAAAAATGAAACATAAATTTTAAATCAGGTAAAATTAAGTAATTGGTTTTCCATAGAGTGATTTTAAAACTGTCTCTAATTTTCTTAAGAATGCGAACTGAAATGTTACTAAAAAAATCAAGTGGTTAAAAGAGACAAAGGATTATATTCTTTTTTTTTTTGTATGGATTATGTACAGTATTTCTAGATCAGGGCAAACTTTTTGTTCCGCAAGACCTTTTTTTTTTGTAGATTTAAATCATCTGATAAACCATATCTTTAAAAATAAGTAATAATCAATGATAGGATATTATTGATTGTAATAATCACTTTTACAGAACTGAGGACTGCGCGGAACACACTTAAAAACAACACTTCTCTAACCAATCATAGGCTGTTTCAGTGGCACACAAACTATGGTTCGTGAGATGGACCCACTACACTGCTCATGTCCAACAAGAATGAATTACGTTAAACGCCAAAGCAACTAAGGCTATGAGGCATCAGTATAATAAATCTGTAACTGCGTGTATTCTTTTATCAGTTTACTGTTTTTGCTAGACAAAAAAAAATAAATAAAAATAATAAATAAAAACAAGAAAAACTTTCCTCTGAGACCGACCAACTGTCAATATACAGTATCTCAACATCCAGGGGCTCACATCTGGTTAGTATGTGCTTGGCACACCAGGGTCCTCAGCCGGATATCATCATTCTTCTCTTTCTTGGTGATTCCCTTCTACTTCTCTCTCTCTCAGGGTAACTCAGAAATTTTTTTTTTTTTTTGGGTGGTGCAGCATAAGCCACAGGCTTCCTTGCACCATATTGCTAATAATAATAATAATAATAATAATGTTCATGTCGTTTGTTTCTACGCGTCTGCGCAGTGCAAATGTCTTAAACGGAGATAGAAGCCAAGATATAAGCAATTTTGTATTGAATGAACTGCGTATAGACAGAGAGGCGAGTATATTTTATCATATGCATATTTTGAAACGTGGAAGGGCAAATTCTTGAGGGAAGTTAGAAATATTTGTTTTTGCATAAATAAAGCAAAATGATATTTTACTTTATTGTTTTCCATATTTTGGAGGAATATGTCAGGCAGGAACCAAAAGGGGTCCAAATTTGATAAGGTTCACGTGATATCGGTCTAGATTGTCATCACGTGATATCGGTCTAGATTGTCATCACGTGATATTGTCTAGATATATCTCAAAAACCTTTATCCCAGAACGTTTTCTGCGATATCTGTCCCAACATCAAAATTATATTAATCACACGTCAAACATAAGAAATTACTGTTTAAATGTTCTATTCTGTCACTTGATTCACACCACATGTCTTATGAAGAGGAATAAGACCATTAAAACAAATTGAACTACGCACGCAATATAGCATTGTTTTCAGAATATTTATGACTGCTCAAACTGATGTGAGTCTGAGAGCTTCCAGACAGGAAAGACAGATAAGCAGAAGGAAAAACAGATAGGCCTACCATTAAGCTAGCAATAGTTATAGTTAAATATTTGAGATGGAAAACTTTATTTAAAAAATGTAACTAGCAATAACAGTGAAAGCTTGAAGACATTCTTTGGCACAATTTAAGAAATGCCTGACATTAACCTACATTAGAGCTAACGATCCCGACTCTACACGCCATTGCCTTTCCATGCAATCCATACTAACGTTTTTGAAATTTTTATAAAAAGAAAAAGTTATGTAAATAAAAGAAAATCACTGTCACTCCTCCACAAGAGAATTAATGACTTTATTCTCAGTAGAAAAAAAAAGTTAAAGTAGACTCGGGATTGTTATCTTATTACTGCAATGTTCCCAGAAAATAAAAGGATAATTTAATTCTCCGAAAATTTTATTACCGTTGAGAAATTGAATTATACTAAAATGTACTTCTTCAATACTAGAAGCTAAATGCTGTGTTTAAAAATGGGGAAAAAATATATAATTGCCTCTAGTTATAAAAAAATTCTTAAATCACTTTAATGACCTCTTTGCACTTACATTTATATCTAAACAGCAAAGAAAGAGAGAGAGGAAAAACAGTGTTTAATTAGCCGTTTTTAATTGATGAGCTAATTCGATGACAACATTTGTCAACGTACTTGTACCTTGATGTACAGTATTCATGTTTCTACGCGTCTGCGCAGTGAAAATATCTCACGTACTACATTTCAGAAACTGTTCGTTGCGAGTTGCTCTCACAACACAAAACACGCAATTTGCAAAGGGGATGATCCTACTTCCAGTATAGTACCGAGACGACCTATCACCTGAAAACTGGCAGAAAAACTAAAGCTTTAATCGATAAAAAAACAAGGAAAAAAAAGCATGGTTTATGCACGAATTTCAAAGAGAACAAACATTGACATTTTGTTGGGTATAATATATTATTCAGTTGAACATTTTGAGATATTGAGATAAAGGAAGTAATTATCGATTATAGGTTTAATTATTAATTAAAGTCACGGACTTAATTTGCTTACAAAATAATTTTTAGAAATGAACTTATGTAGTAAAGTAACATAAAGTACAAAAATAAATAAATAAATGCTGCTTATCAGAACAGCCATCAGGTGGCTGGTTTAATCATATCCATTACGTTGCTAAAACCAAAAAGCAGCACTTTTACCAGTTAATATACACATTAAATTATCAATGAATTATGTGAATTATGACCATCTAGCCACCGTGTGAACGGTGGCCCAACACGGCTATTTGCCATCCTCTAATTGCCCATGCATTGACCCCGCTAGATGTTGGAAGACGTCCGTGCTATCTGCTGCCATGCTGACTGAAAGGCTTTCCACAGTGTAGGGATAGATGACGTTTGAATGTCCATAATTCTCACTTACCGTTCCAAAACATCTCACAGGTGTTCAATTGGACTGAGATCAGGCAAATTTGGAGGCCAGTCAATATGGGTGATATCTTCACTGTGTTCCTCGAGCAGTGGTTCGAGGAACTCGGGCCCGATCACACGGCGCATTATAGTTTTGGAAGATCCCGTTTCTCTCTGGAGAAAAAATGCAACATGGCAGGGTGTACATGGTCTCCTAAGAGCTGCCAGTAGACTTCACCAAAAAGCAATAATTGGACAGGCGAGATTGACAGCTTGGTGTCAGTTTTGCTTGTTTAATAAGTCACCCCTCCCTGGTGCGAATGAGAATGATGGATGAATGAAAAAAAAAAAAAAAGTATAAAAAAAGTTGTAAAATATAAAAACTGTAAAATGTTGCCTAGAAATGTAGGAAAAAAAACAAAACTATACAATGCAAAGAAAAGAAAAAAGGAAAAAAAAAAACTATAAAATGTAAAAAAAAAAAAAAAAATTGTGTGTGAGCGAATAATATAAATTGCATATTCTGTTCCGCTCTGCTAGAGCAGGCCTGCTACACCGATTTGGGAGTCATCTTCTCTATGGACCCCATACCTCTGTCCTTTCCCCCCAGCCTTCAGTCTCCTCTCCCCCTCTAACTTACAACTACTAGCGTTCCAATCATTGTTAAATTGCTTAGCCCTACACCCAAAAACTTAATGACATCAAATCGCATAACTAGTACTCCTTTTGGCTGATCCCTATCTATAGTGTTTTTTTTATTTTTTTTTATTTTGTTTTTATTTATTTATTTATTTGTTTAAGATCCTAGCCACTGAAATCTCAGGAAATTAGGTGGCAGGACCTGCCAGAGTAAATAACTATAATACTCGTGTACCTGGTCTGCCTCCACGGGGAGGAGTGTGGGTAACGTTGGGTCCCATTAGGGGCCAGCGACCAAATGACCAGAGGAACAACGGTACACGACACTACACATATACAAGATCCATAAACTTTTAAACCTCTGGCATTGACAGTGTTCTGTTTCACACCTACAATGTATACTACGCGGAGATGGGAGAACCCCCTGGTGCCGTTTGACACCAAACACACTCTATACTCTAGACTCACGAGTGAAACTAGGGGTCCTAGTTTTTGCCGGCAAAACATGCACCATATTAAGCAACCGCTACCTGCCTGGATAGTGGGCACCATGCACAATGGGTCCATGGACTCGTGTCACACACATCGACCGATACACACAAATGTATCGGTCGGCGTGTTGCACAAGGTATTTGGACTCATCCGATCAACAAACTCGTTTGCAGTTCTCCAGTGTCCAACGCTAGCGTGTTGTTGACACCACAGCATTCGCCGTCGATGATCCACGTTGAAGAGAAGGTATCTCTTGGATCGTCTGCTGCCGAACCCCATACGGTTCTCTGTTCCCTCCCTCTGCCTCCCTCTTTCTCCTGGTGGGACCCATCCCCACTGATTATCTTGGGGATCCTTCCGTTTCATCCCCATTTTTCTACCTGATCCTCCCAGTCTTCAGTCTCCCTCCCCACTCTGACTTACCAAGCTAACCACGAATACTTCTATTTCGAATTAAACCAAAATCAGAGTCCAAATTTAACTACCATACAAATCTAAACTTCTTTTGGCCTTAAATCAACCCCAACGCTAAAATATATATACAGTATATATATTTTTTAGTATTATTATTATTTTTAAAATACTTTTTCCCCTTGGCCCTTACCACTGAAATATTCGGAAACTAGGTGGCAGGGCCTGCCAAAGTACTTATGAAATCTACTGGGTGCCTGATATTCCTCCCCGTGGCTAAGTGATGGCTCTGACCATTTAGCTGTTGAGTCCTACTAGAGGCCCAATAGCTAAATGGTCAGAGATACAACGGTACATAACACACGACATTCCACTCCGCTTACACTTTTAAATCTCTGGCCACCACAGAGTTCTGTGTCACATGAACAAAGTATACAACGCGGAGATGGGGGAAACGGGAAACCCCTGGTGCCGTTAGACAGCTAACACACTTTACACACGTCTGAGTGTGCGTGCACATTTGGGACATTGTTCTTGCATTCCCCATATTGTATTGCGATGTCAACTGTTGTTACAATGACCTACCGTTTGTGCCTTGGGTGCAACGTGTTGCACCCAGGGCTGGTGCTAGTTTTTGTGGCGCCCGAAGAAAAACCTTGTAAAGGCGCCTAATTCATATCGTATATTAACACGCATATATATGCAGTAGCGCATCTAGCAACTGCCTCACTTGCGCTCTTCTAGGGATGACCCTGGCTGCACCCTTCGCTCACCACAAACATCCTTGAAACGGTTCCGTCTGGTAACTCGTTGAGAAGGATGAGCACAATATGAGATACAGATGAAATGATGCCCTTTACACTACTATCGTAGTTTTTTCTTTAAGAGTTGTCTATGGTGTATGTACATCGATATTATATAGATTATACATGTAAACAATACAGAGAATTAAATTAAATATTGAAAAAAAAATTAAGTAGCAAACGAAATGGATTTGACATTCAAATCTGCACTAGTTACGATAATGATCAAACATAGCAAATTTGAAATCGGACTTCCTATATCTTTCATTACCTCTACCGGAAAAGGAAAGAATTCCATTATGGCTAGTAGTAGAAAGTAAGCACTGATGACAGTGACGTATTAAGTAGAAGTAAACCTCACAGGATAAAGAAAGGACGAATAAGAGCAAGAAGAGACGTAGGGATAAAGAAAGAAACTGAGAAAAAGAACAAAGAAAATAATTAAGAAATAGGGTAGCTTTAAGCACAGGGAAGAGCAGCTGGCTACCCGTGTCAAGTTAAAAATGTAAATGCTAATTATTTGCCCTTTCCCAATAAATTCAATAAATATTTGTTCGGCTATCAACTAAAAGGCAAAAAAATTTCAAAAATTAAGTGGGCGTCATAAAAACGATTGCTTACATTCTATCGTCTGCGTACACGAAAACAAACGGCAAATAAACTTCAGCAACAAGAGGGCCGGCTGTGTAATGTATTAAAAACTGAAGAAAAATATTTAGAAACTAGCAGAAGACCCAAATAATATTCATAAATCGTGACATTCCACGTGCAGTGTGTGGTTGTTGTAGTAGTAGGGTTTTAGGAGCATCAACAACTAAGGCCATATTTCCCCTTGTATACTGTCTGTAAATTGCGTGTATTCTGTGGTCAATTTTCTGTTTGCTGGATGAAAAAACCATGCCACCCTCGCCTGAGACCGACTAACTCAGCCAAGATGTGAAAAAGGTCCATAAAAATTCCTCACGTCATCGACGGAACTCGAATTCGGGTCCTTTCCACCCAGTGTGGTGAGAGCAGCAATTCTACCAACTGTGCTACCCACGAGGGCATGCGCTGTGCGTTGGTGAGGGGGAAATATAAATACAGTATGTTGGGAAATAAATGTTTTTTGAATGTTCCTAACAGCACAATAAAATAAATACTGCCATCAGTATGAATCATTCATAATGTTGAACAAATGTCACATGATCTTAGAGTCACGGATTACTTTAGTCTCTATGTTTAGGGAAAATTAAAAATTAAAGTACTATTCCTTTATGGAACTGAACACTTTTTTTTGCAGAGATTGGAAGTACGTACATCTCATAGAATTTCAAAATGCCCATGCCTGTTATTTGCATTTAACCCTAAATTAAGCAAGCCGAAATAAAAAATGCTATTCCTGCAAAGGAAACATTTCTGAGCTAAAATATCCATTATGTATAAGGTAATGAAGCAAATAGACATACAAGGATGCCAGACGTTCGGCATTTTCAATGATTCCAGTTTCAACTGAACCATTCCTGCTTTCATCTTTGGTCGTCATTGCTTTTTATTTATTTTATTTTATTTTATTTTCGGCGAGACATGCACATAACGTTTTCCTATTGGAAAAGAAAGGTGGGCAATTCCTATGCTAATAGGGTCGCGAAATTTCGAATGAAACGAACTCCCTGCAAGTCCAAAACGATTGGTAGCAACTATTCTAACTGCACACGGCCAACTTCATATTACGTTGCTGGCATTTTTCCATGAAATTCATAACCCCTCTGCAGTTTATCAATACTAAGCATTTACTGGATGCTTTCCAAATGCGGCTATGGTGTTTTTGACAATCCATATTGGAGTAGCTTTCATGAAAAATCTTTTTGAAATAGAAGATCATTAAAATAAATTACTTCAGAACGACTTCGTCAAAAAAAAGTCTTCCATTCGAGAAAGAGAAAATATTGAGTGCAGGCGATAGTCGCTGGCATCGTAAGTTAATAAAGAATAGAATAATTTTTTCTTGGATTCTTTTCATTAATTGGAAAGAAGTTATCACTGAGTTAATAGTGAAATTATAGATTTTTGTGCACACTACCAATCTGATGATGTAATGCGAAGCTAGAACCAATATTGCTAAACAAGCTATTGTAAATACAAAAAATAATTAACAAAGCTAAACACAAAAATTTGAAGTACAATACAGAGGGTGGTTGGCTATAATTAAAGTTCATTTACTCCGATGTATTTGCGGCGAAAACCAATTAAGAGAAATCGCTTACATTAAAGACAATGTACACGAGAATTATGAGAAAAATTTGTTTTTATCAACCCAAGATTGTTTAGTGCTGATTAGGAAAAGGATAGACAGATAGGTGTACCAAGATTAAAGATTTGGGTTGGGTGTTTAGAATTTGCAGAGAGAGAGGCAACTTAGGGATCAGTATATTATTTTTTCTCTAAACTGGCTGATTTTTTATTTTACAGAATTAAAACCATGCATACTGAGGCTCACTAACTCGGTCATGATCTAACCAGCCTTAAAATCCCATCCCATCTTCCTAACGGGAAATAGTTCTCAACTTCGTCCACAGACTATAATCGAACCTAGGCCTTTCCTACCACTCTTTACTTTGATACCAATGAGGGCTCAGGATTAAGGAGGGAAATTTTCAATATACAGCCTGTACTGTCTTTTGTGGCTCGTTTAGGACCCTTTCATTATGAATAGGCAAGATATCTGCTGTTAAATTGATAATATCAAAATATAGGATTGTGGTCCGACCTTAATCAGATGAATACTTGCATCATAAAAAAAAAAATTAAAAAAAGATGGCTGACCTAGAAAATTATTTGACGTGCTTCAAACATGGAACCAGTCCCTTGAAGTCAGTATTGAAACATTAATTGGCCGTATCCTGATTCCTAATGAAAAGGAGCACTAAAATTTGAGGATAATGACCCAAAACTTACCATTTTAGAGATCATATTTACAGGCTTTAGACAGATCTGCTCAGTAGGCTAGCAGAGGATCAACTGACCCATGTCTGTGACCCGGAATGAGAAACATCATACATGACGATGACGATGTGTTCAGTAATACTTTATGGTGTTGAAATACTGTATCTGCCACCCTAACTAACTGTAAAACAGATTTTATAGCGGAATGTTACTGAGGTAGGCCCAATATAAATTCCCACTTCCTTCTGCCTAACAAACTGCCACAGTGACTCATGGAGTGAAAAAATAAGATTTGTGAAAAAATAAGATCCTTGGTTGAACAGCGAAGAAAAAAGCTAATTATTCTAGTTTTGTTGATCTCCGAGCCACAACCCACAGATCGATTCTTGTAAAATTCTGACTAAACTAAAATAAATTGATAGTGACTTCCTAAAAAAATTTCATCAATAAACAATCGAAGCACTATTATTTTTATATTTTAAATAATAGTCCACTATTATTTTTAGGCCACCCGAATAATTAAATTCATCTGCCGTGCTGTGTCTTATGTCTGTTAATTGCGTGTGTTCTATGGTCGATTTGTCTGTTTTTCTGGACATAAAACCCCAGTTCTGGGGGAAAAACCTTGCTATCTATGCCTGAGACCGACCAACTCAGCCACCCGGTGTGGGGAGGACGGTGACGATGCCACTGTGCTACCGCGCAGACGGCAATTTATCCAACTTTCAACCTGCAGACGATGCATTAAGATTGTTTTGTTTGTTTGTTGTAGGTTTTAGATGCATCAGCAACTTAGGCCATATTGCGCCGCATATAATATATCTGTAAATTGCGTGTTCCGTGGTCGACTTTCTGTATCCTGGACGAAAAACCCGAGTTTCTGAGAGAGAGAGAAACCATGCTACCCTCGCCTGAGACTGACCAACTCTGCCATGTTGGGAAAGCACATTAAGTTCTTTCGCCTGAGCCTGACTAACTCAGCCACGTTGTGAAAGCACATTAAGCAATACCCGATAACTAACTTCAAGACAATAAATCACAGTTACATGAATAGGGTCTTTTGTATGTAACCTTAAAATGTCCCCTGTTTAATCACTTTTGCCCGATCAAGAAATTTTTCATATAATAGTTCTCTTATCCTTTAATTAATATTAACTAAGTTATTGTGCCAATGGAATGTAAACGAATGACCATCTTGCTGATCAGCGCTATTAACATGTACTCACCTGTGTCTAAATTCTAAAATTGTGGATATTTATATCTCGATTGAAGTGAAAACAGGCTTACAGACCAACGTAAAGGTCTCCCAACAAGTGCAGACAGGCTGTTAGAACTGGCTCATGGGGTTCTGTAAATGAGATACAGGAATTTTGCCAGCAGGAACATGGAGGCGATTATCCTGCTGTATAACACAATGTTTAGGGCGCATCTTGAGTAGTCTGAAAACTCCATTTTAATAAAGATATAGCTCTGTTGGAAAGGATGCAGAGAAGAGCAAAAAGATTAGTCAGGGGCACAGCCCGACGTAGCCAAGAGGTCAAGCATGGGTGTGCAGAACCACGGGCCACACGCGTTTGAGTGGACTGTCGTTCGAGCCCGCGTCACCGCTAAATACGATTAATAATTATTGTATTCACTGTTAAAATAAGTAATTACGAACTCCTCTGACTTAGTGATTGTGCTGGAGTATAAAGAGCATTTTTTAAAGGGCACTCTTCTGAAGAAAGATGTTAGTTCTACAAATTGCAGCGTCTAAAAGCTAGGCATCTGCGAGGGACCTGATTGATTTTTTGGCTGACGCAGCATAAAAAAAAAACTATTATATTTAAGCCAATCGAATAATTAAATTCCTCTGCCGTGCATTGTGTATTATGTCCGTAAATTGCGTGTGTTCTTTGGTCGATTTGCCTGTTTTGCTGGACGAAAAACCCGAGTTGCCGGAGGAACAAACCTTGCTATCTACACTTGAGACCGACTAACTCAGCCACGGAGTGAAAAAAGCCCATTAAAGTTCCTTGTGTCATCAATGGGATGTGTGTGTGTGTGGTCAATGGGATTCGAACCTTGTGTCATCAATGGGATTCGAACCTGGGCCTTTTCCATCCGGTGTGGGGAGGACGGTGACGATACCACTGTGCTATCAGCGCAGACACAGTTGGCAGGATCGCCGTCCTCACCACACCGGGTAGAAAATACCTGAGTTAGAGTCCCGTTGATGATGAGAGGAATTTTTATGGGCCTTTTTCACAACGCGGCAGAGTTAGTCGGTCTCAGGCGAGGGTAACATGGTTTTTTCTCCCGGAAACTCAGGTTTTTCGTCTAGCAAACAGAAAATCGACCAAAGAACACACGCAATTTACAGACAGTATACACGGAGCAATATGGCCTTGATCTTCCTAAGCCCTACAACAGCAACAAGATTAGATGTTGTTCGTGTAACTAATTACTTTTTTTGATAAAGCATGTTTTCGTACAGGCTTTATCAAAAAAGTAAAAAGTAATCGTCTGCTCTGCAATTATCCTTTTTAACAGGAACTTTGTGTCTTTTAAGAATACTTCCAGCACATAATGAATACCGTGTAATATATGGGATTTAGTCTCTTTTTCTTTTAGGATCATTTATATTAGGGGAGCTGCAAGGATGACCACTAGAAGCATTCAAGATTTAAAATGAAAAACTTCAGTTTTATTTCCATGAAGAGAAGACGTTTTCAAGGCTAAAAATTTGGAAGCCTGAAGCGGTCGAGGAAATCAGCACAAACGACCGTCTAGGTAGTGAAAAGATCTAGTTTCAAAAGTTAGGAATATATACAGTTTATTACAAAAGTCTGTTGCCTTATCAAAGATTATTTACACTTCAATACTTGCAGTCTTTGAATTAAATGTTACTACATTCCTTGTAATCTTTGATCAATATCTAATCGTCCGTCTAAAGTTAAGAGTTACTCTTTGAAATGTTTCTTTGCTAATTTTTCTACTAAGTTTGTTGGTTGTCCACATAGAAAGAAATCGAGAATTAATAAATCTGAGCGCTTTTCAGTTTTCCAGCTCTCAAATGTACCTCTAGTTCCTATTTTTCTCGCCAATGATGTTCTCATTCACCCACTTTCTGCCTTAGTGGGTAGCACAATTAGTAGAATCGCCATCCTCCCCACATCTGGTGGAAATGACCTGAGTTCGAATCTCGTAAATTTTTACGGGCCTTTTTCACAACGTGGCTGAGTTAGTCGGCCTCAGGAGAAGGTAGCATGGTTTTTACTCCCAGAAACGTGGTTTTTCATCCACCAAAAAAACATCAAATCGACCACAGAATACAATCAATGCGGAGAAATATTGCCCAAGTTGCTGATGCTCCTAAACATCTACAACAATCAACCAAAGGCTAAGCAATGTTTTTGGTAATTTTTCAACATGGCAGCTTACAAAATGTTTATCAGATAATTATTACAGCCATATTTGCCAAAGAGCTAATAAACCCACAAAATTTTAAATAAAACTCTTTTCTTGTAACAGTCCTATTACCACTACTTTCTGAACAACCCCCCTTATATTTATAATATATATTCTAATTCATGCGCTGTAAAGTATAGATGATCTTTGTTTCAGAGTTTAAATCATATTTCCTCACATCATTTAATTCATATTCATGGCACACAACAACAACAAATAATAATAACTTTTAAAACTTTCTCCCACAAATTCTGGACAAAATATAAACTGTTGCCTGCATATAAAATGTACAAAACTATGCAATTTAAAGATAAATCATCAAAACGCACAGATTTATCTTTAAAAATGTTCCAGTCAAAAATAAGAAGATTCTCTTTGAATCTTAGACAAGCGATGAATAAGTTCCACGAGATCAGACACGTAAATCTAGATGAACAACCCAAAGCAATTCTTGCTACACACACGAACGATTTTATTTCTTTCTACTGATCCATAATTTTTATTCTTTGCATTACTGACACAATGATATGACACTGTATATCATTTCAGTTATTAACCGGAATTAGAATTAATGATGGCCACTCAGACAGGATTATTGACTAAGATGCGTGCCCATAAATTCTCTAGCGTGAACCCTATATGGATGGGAGACCGCGCATAATGTCGTATACCGTACTATGGTGTCATATTTGGTTGTCAGAGTAATATTTCAGTTTCGAGAAAATCAATGGACACTGAGTCATATTGTTATAGCCAATAAAACCTCTGAGCGATCCGAAAGAAACATAAATAGACCGCCATTGCACTTTTTCTTAAACATGATGCCATAAAATTTTTCGATGCATTAAATAATGAAAATATACTATCTTATCAAAATATTACAGAATTGGGTGGTCGAAGGTATCCCTTGTGAGATTATTCCATTCCAGTTCCAGAAAGACTATTTCATTTGGAGCACTAGAAATATGCTTAGTTTTAAAGATAAAGCTGAATGTTAATTCATAAATCTGTTGTAAAATCACATAATTCTGCACTTGTCTCATCCAAGAAAAGGTATAACAAAATGCAACGTGTCTGACAAAGTTCATTGAGTTGCAAACGTTGTGCAACCGATCCAAATTGTAATGTGTGTTACTCTGATGATGCCTGAACTCCTGCGCGTGCTGCAGTAGTAATAGTAGTAGTAGTAGTAGGGTTTTAGGAGCATCAGCGACTTATGCCATATTGCTCTGTGTGTATATTGTCTGTAAATTGCGTATATTCTGTGGTTGATTTTCTGCTTGCTGGACGAAAAACCTAAGTTTCTGGGAGAAAAACCATCCATGCTACCCTCGCCTGAGACCATCCATGCTAACTCAGCCACGTTGTGAAAAGGCCTGTAAAAATTCCTCACATCATCGAGGGAACTCGAACTCAGGTCCTTTCCACCCGGTGTGAGGAGGATGGCGATTTTACTAACTATGCTACCCATGTGGGCACTCCTGCGCGTGCATGGAAATACCACTGAACATTGGCCTTCCCATGCGATTGCCGGCGAACTACACCAGCTACCTAAAGCGTGAGATTGCAAACTTACATTACTGCGTGCACATGTTGGCGGGACGTATTTGAAGTGCATGAATAAGTAATACTGCTTTATAACAGATTGTAAGTACCGAAATTAAAATAATTATGAAAACCAATTGACAGCCAAACATATGCCTTTGCTCCAAGAGGATTTTCCTATCGAATTGATGGGAGTGATGTAGAAATCTTCAACGTTGGAAGACTTACCCTTCAAGCTGAAGGATCTATTGAGGAACCGCCTCGACATCTGCTAATCCTGGTCACAGGATAGGAATTGCTAATCCTAATTTAGGATAGGATTACACCACGATATGTGGCTTCTACAAAGGCTAAAAATTGCCTCCATTTCCTCTTTTTTTCTTTATTTTTTCTTTTATCTTTTCTTAATTTCTCTTAACTTCCTTTTATTATGGCGGGTCCCTTCTCTGACCCCCCGCTGCACTTCTTTTCCTTCCCCACCCATCCCCAACTTTTCCTGCTATCCCCATTTTCCTTTTCTCATAACTTTATCTATCCTGGAACTTTGTTCCGATATAGACTAGCATGATGGTAGTAGATCCTGACCGCCTCCACGTGACGGCGATGGAGGATGGGACGTTGTAACCAGGTGTTGCCGCTTCCCACCTGCTAAGAGCCAGGTACTGGCCCACAACATAACAACAGAACACATCATAACATTTACACACCCAACACACCACATACAAATGGCCAATTTTGGCGTAAGCTTCAACACAAGAAGTACAATAGGGGCTAATGAGGAAAACCCTAGGGTCCGCTACAACAACACATGAATATCCCCTGGTAAATAAATAAAGTTTCTGTTCATACTCCGGGAAGACCAAACGGTCAGAGGAGTTCACAAATAGACAGAATACAAGAAACAGCACCGTATTTAGCAGTCACAGACTTGGACCCCGGTCACTCAAGGCACGTGTACTTAGGCACCCGCGCGATTGACCACTCGGCTACGGCGGCCGTAGCCAAACAGTTAGCTCTCATGATGCTATTTACAGGACTGATGACAAGAACTTATGGTAATAAATTCCAAACCTCGACAGGGACAGATCTTAGCGTTCTGATTGCAGGCCAATAGGATTCAGCGTCTATGATATTTGAAAAGCCTCATCGTGCTCAAGTATTTCATACCTATACCGTCAAGATGCCTCCTTCAAAGATGTGTACATCAGTGCAGTCGCTCATCGTGACGTTCCCTTGTGATCTTGCAAGTGTCCTGCCATCATCCTGCCAATAGATATCCACTGATCTGAATGTTTCAAACGTCCACGTTGCAATCTACAGAGAGAA
The DNA here is from genome assembly GCF_048544385.1 of Mastigoproctus giganteus. Taxonomy (NCBI): domain Eukaryota; kingdom Metazoa; phylum Arthropoda; class Arachnida; order Uropygi; family Thelyphonidae; genus Mastigoproctus; species Mastigoproctus giganteus. Next base: position 215,901,591 of record NC_143581.1, read on the forward strand.
ATGAGTGGTACTGTTGCAGTACATGTTTACAGTCCGCCCGATTTGCATGCCGTGTTTTGACATTTTTACATGTGGACGTCAAATTTCATGTAAAAAGTTACACAATTACGAATAAAAATATATAAAAAAAACAACAATTTATACACACCAGTATGGCTATGTATAATTCAGTGTGGAACGTCCCTACACATTTTCTCATGTCCAAGGTTAAGAATTATAAGTTTCTACTGCATTTATAAAAGTCGAATATCATAACTACCATAGTTTAATAAATTTTCTCATCACCAGAGGGAGCTTAAACCTCCACGAATCAAATGAACTTTCAGCATTCTTCGTGGGAGACGATATTCATCTAAATTAATACTCCCCACACTATAGCTATGAAATTGCTCTGTTTCCTACTATTCAACTGGCATAGCATCACGTTTCAAGCATTTACTAGTCATTTGATCACATGAGTACAAAAGCGTGTGATCAAGAGACTGGTAAGTGTCTTGAAACGTGACGCTGCCTGGAGCATTACAGAGAATAAAGCTGTTTGTAAGTTATATGGTGGTGTGAGAGTTCATTTTAACGAAGATGGAGGACTTATTTGCAGTTAATATAGTGGGGGTTTATACATCAATGCTTTCAAATAACACGCATGATTGTGGTGGATGTCTTTGTTAGCTAATATAATACAATAAAGTAGACCTGGATCGTAACAACGAAGTACGCTGAGGCCCCCAGAGATAATGCTTGTCATTAAATGGAGACGGGTCGTCGGTGCCTATTTTTATTATTTCATTACTGTAATTTCATTGTATGGGTTCTACTAATTGCAGTTAGGTAGTACTATTAGGTTTGTTTTTACAACAAATGAATAAATTACGGCTTTCTTGAAAGTATTCTAAGAAGCAGTAAGTCTTCAAAAATATATTTTTCAACAACCCCCCCCCCCTCTCTCTCTCTCTCTCTGGGTTGTAAGTCAGAAAAATTTTTTTTTTTTTTTTTTTGCCTGGTGCAGCATAAGCCTCAGGCTTCCTTGCACCATATAGCTAATAATAATAATAATAATAATAATAATAATAATAATAATAATAATGTGTTATAATTATAAGAAAAATTGTTGTGACTGCCTACGAGGAAAGGCAATGCTTCCCAGCTATCAGTATTGAAATTTGATGACTGTCAAAATATGTGCCCATTGGCCCTTTAGGGATGCAGGTTGCTGTCGTTTTTGCATACCGTAATTTGTCATGGATAATGTCGTAGGCTGACCTCTACGAAATGTCGAGTTCTGCAATTTGAGAGCAAGCCATCCATCTGTTGTCCTCCATTACCGCGTTAATAGCTTCAAATGTTCACATTATTAACAGACGTTTGGGGACAACTACGGCGTTCTTCATCGATCCTTAATGTTCAGCCACTTTGAACTTATCACACCACTCGTACGCTTGACTGGCAATGATTCCACAGTTTTCGCAATTTTTAGCCAAAAAAATCGAACAACTCTTTGCACCTCTTCTTATGTATACATTGTTAGTTGAATCGCTATTTTCAAATTTCAAACAGCCGCTAAATACGCCACCCGAACTTGATCATTGCTGCCACCTAGTTGATGTATTAATGCGCGCACATAACTGAACGGCTGAATTCATTTTAGTTGTTCAGCGTCTGCACGGCAGGACAGTGGTTATAATCTCCGTCCTTCCCACACTATGTAAAAGGCCCTGGTTCGAATCCAGTCAATGACGCGAGGAACTTTTATGGACGTTTTTTGCAAACCTGGGATTTTACATCCAGCAAAAACAGACAAATCGATCAAAGAACACACGCAATTTATGGACATAATACACATGGGTAGATGAGATCGTTCTCGGGGTGACTTTTTTTCTCTGTTACATCATGGCCTTAGTTGCCTTAGCGCTTATTCTATATAGCATTAAACCCCTTCTTTTAGTAGCAATGCTTTGCTGGATCCCTTTTTTTTAAAACGAACTGGCGTTGTATATTTACATTTCTTCGTTATCTACTGAATCTGGAAACCAGGACTCGCTTTCCATGGATGGCTGACTTTGCAAAATAGCTAATCTGTTCCTGCTAGTAAATCCAGAAAATGTATTCCATCGTTAATAAATTCAAAGAAGAATCTTGAACTAATAATACTTGTTCTGGTTGTTAACGCTGCCTACTAAAAGGTATTGCACAACTTTCTAAAATATCTTTTGACAAGTGTGCATTTTATTGGCATTGTGATGTCGAAGCAGCTCACTACAGTAATATCACGTATAAGAAACCAATGCCAAGAAGTAAAAAAAACAAAAAAAAAACAAGAGGTTTCGATTGAGAACTTAATTCACTCAAATCCTCTGTAACAAATTCATGGAAAGTACTACTTTTGTCTTACAGTAACATATGACTTACTAGAGGCTGGTACTGTATTTGTATAATTTTGTTAGCGATCACAGTTGCCATGGAGAATCGAAAAAATATTGATATAATCGGAGAAAGCAAAATGAAAAAATAAAAATTGTCTTTTATTAGTCATTTGGCCCTATTCATGGAAACAATTTATTTTTTCTGTGAGAAAGATTTTATGTAGTTATGGCGCTAATTATTTTATATTTTTAATAATGGACTGCAGTACTGAACATTGAAAACATTTATCAATACTCCGGCTCTCCTGTAAAATTGATAATTTAGTTCAATGATTAAAAACCGTTCTACTAATTGAGTTTTCGGTATTTAATTTTAGTTTGCAGAAGAAATATAAAAATAACTGATTTTATATTGGTTTACAGTATGCTATCGAATTAACTCGTCTACTGAATTCTGCGCAAAATATAAAGCTAAATATTTCATTATATTTATTTTAATATATGTAATTTATTGGGAGGGTTAAACAAATTCTTTTAGATTTTTCAAATAACTAAAAAGAAAGCAAAGAAATAAAAAAAAACAGCTTGCTTAGCTTGTAACAAAGTGAACGGCTCCTGTTCGCTTGATGTAATCTCAAACCAGCACACTTAACTAAGGAATATCTGAATAGTAGCAGACGTTAAAGAAGCCATTAATGCTCAGTTCGTTTCTTTCAACTTGACCTACATGTAAGCCTCTAAATACTTTAATATCACAGATTTATTAGAATATATTTATTTTTAACTTTAAATGAATCTGAGCTCTTATTTAAAACTATGCGAGATCACAATTCATCGCTTATTGCATTAGATTATCTAAATATTTTTTGATATTTTTTTTAAACTCTGGAATCTGTTGGCAACTTCCTTCAGCAACTTAAAAAAGTTTCGATATTTTTAAAAGTTTCCTTAATTACGCCATGTATAATTCTTGCGTCTCAGCACTCTTCACACCTTTCCAGTTTTCACGCAACATTAAGTGTAATAACTTTGTTATCCTAGCTTTCGAAAAATGTCTTAGGAAATAAAAAAATATAAAGCTTCGAAACTGTCTTAGATTTTTACAAAGTGAACTATCGTCAAGGACACTGGTGTGAGATTAATCGTATTATCATTTTTAGCAGACAAAGTTGGTTTAGAAGTCTTAATAACCTGGAAATATTAAGCATAAAATTTGAAGTCTGGGTAATTGTTCTGTAACTCTGAAAACCTTCATAAAATTTCCAATTCCTTTTTAATATAATGCTATTCCATTCCCCGATTTCTCCACAACTGTATGTTAAAAAAAAATAAAAAAATACAAATATATAGAGTGAAACGAGCGAATTCAACACTTTATTTTTGTTGTGTTTGAAAATAATTTTTGCCCTCAATGTCCATCCAAATTGCTTGTAATAGGTAAAGACTAAATCTGCTTTTTCATGGGAATTATTGCTTTATCGTCAATTAATGGACAATTATACAGATCGATTCCTGCATTGACTTGACAAATGTGTTGATATGCAGAGCTTGTCCCTGACCTTCTCAACAAATGCGATAGCTGTTATCGATAGGACGTAGGTAAAAAAAAAAAAGGTTGATGATCAGAAAATGAGGTGATGTTTGGTGATTGATTCTGTCGGTAATCCCATTAATCATAAGAAGACAGCGCTAAAAGACATTTAATGTAATATCCTTTGAAGTTTATCTTTAATGTTTTTTAATAAGTAAATGGTGGCTCAGCAGCTTAAACTATTAGTGCGTCTTACTGCATTAATCTCTGATTAATTCGCTACTTTTTATATATTAATTAATTACTTTCTGAGAACGTTTTATATGACCCAATACGAGACCAAGTTCTCAAGAACTGCATTCTACTCTGATGATTTTAATTAAATATTATCGGGCTTTTAAAGCTGTAAGCTGATAACATTATTTAAAATCAAGTTTACTGGCTCTTGCATTACAATAATATAATTAAATTAACTGGAAGTTTATCTAAACGTTTTATTCCAATTTGGATTATATAAATTGTATCTCGATAAAGTTAAAAAACTTACTAAATAGTCAGCACTAGTAGTACACTCTTGAATGACCATGGTTCGAATTCATAGGATTGCTAAATACAACTTATGGTTGTATTCATTGTCAAAATTACTCCTTTGACCTGGTAGTCAAGTCTGGAGTACAAGCGGACTTTTTTTTTTTTTTTATAAATATGATTTCTAAAAATAAAGATGCATCTAAAAATGAGATGCATTTCAATACATCGAAATTGAAGCCTTTTTTTTATAATGAAGCTTCCTATTACAAAATACAGGTATAAGAAAAAATAAATTTCAGAAGGGGGCAGAGTACCAAACGAGCCATTGGGCATCCTGACTCCTTCGGCTCCCCCACGCATACAAACACATGTACGTATACACATAAACACTCAAATACAGGATGGTTAAAATTAAAATGAATCCCTTTGGCCGCCTGTAGGTAGCAAACCACGAATTCGTCACAGTTGAAATTTGGAACACAAGGTGTCTACATCGTGCGGAAGCGAAAAACACAAAAAAATTCCAAAAAGTGACACCAAGGTTCTTTTGGCGCTGCATGCAACCACACGAACGATACAAAGGTTACCATTTATTTTATCGAGTTCAAGTTCAATGCACTATGAGAAAGCTACGAACGAAGATAAAACTGCTCGGTGTGGTAATGCAAATATGTTTGAAGCGCAGCACAGCAACAGTTGACCGAAGTTTGTTAAGGGAAATATTGACAACATGGTATGTGATGCTTTCCTTCAGGTCAGTCGCTGGCTGATATGATGATTTCGTTCAAGTCTTGAACGAAATCATCATATAAACCCTGTCCTCGCATTTTATGGTATCAAAAGATGTTATGTAGAATTTGAGCTTGCACAGCTCAGAATTTATCGTTCTTAATTTCGATGTCTTAGCAGAAAGGAAACAACCAATCACGGATACACGCCGTTGAAAGGATAGTCTGTTCTTTTAGTTTTAGTCTCTTTTGACAATAACGTGCGCGAACCAGAGATACTAAAAGCTGCTAAAACTACGGTGGCATGATTTTGTGCTGGAAATCTTGTTTACTTTGCAACGACAGTAGCTATACATCAATGTTCTATTGTAATCGTTTTCTTTAAGAGGAAGAAGAAGCCGGATAATTGATGATCAGAAAATTGTGTTGAATTCACATTAATCATGTGCATTTAATAAGTAAAAGTCTTAGGTTTAAGGTTCCGCCGCTTTTCTTTCGCTAAATGGCGTGTCCAACAAAGTATTGAATGGAATATTTGGCTAGTTCTTCTAAACTGGCTGCAAAGACCGTTGAAATCAAACTTCACGGTTAACTTCAATTGAACCGAAAGTCAGGATGGCTTAAAACCTGTTAGCTTACATTTCAGGCGCGTTAGAAATAGTACAAATTATTAAAAAAAGAAAAAACCACGACTTCTATGTGGGCAAACCGAGAAAACTTCATTTCTGCGCACCCGCCACATTGCCCATTTATCTTCGACCAGCGCATGGCAAGAAACAATATCCATTGCATCAGCTACAATATACGGTATATGGATATATCCACGTAGCGTATACAATATGTATGAAAAATATTATCACATACATATAACACAGGATACCTACGTGATACTTGTGTGTATGAAAAAAAATATATAATAATTGCCAGATTTCTATTCGTCCGATTTTAATGAAATTTAGGATTGCTCGACAAATCTTTCTAAGAAGACTTAAATATAAAATTTCTAGAAAATTCCTCCACTGACAGTTGAGTTATTGCGGACGAGCGAACTAAGAAGTAATAAGTATCGAATTTTAAAAAAGATATTAAAAAAATCGGACTAATGAAATTAGTCCGATTTTTTTAATATCTTTTTTAAAAGGTCCAAATAAAAAATTTCATGAAAATTCTTCCACTGGGAGTCGAGTTATTACATGAGGAGTGTGAAAAATAAGAAATAATAATTATCGGATTTCTATTGATCCCATTTTAATGAAATTTAGAATGGCTCCACAAATCTTTTAAAAAAGGCCGAAATGTAAATTTCATGAAAATCCGTTCATTGGGAGTTGAGTTGTTACATGGCGACGGACGGACGGACGTAATGAAGACAACAGGGGTATTATGCATATGCTAACAAGCCTATAAAGTCAATACAGTAATTTATTTACGTTTGTTGGATGAAAATTGTATGATACACATAATAAACAAAACTCAAACTGGTTGTTATGGTCATCATTAAAGAAACAAGAGGTCGTTTAAGAAACTGTTCAAGATAAGCGTAACCAACATCGGTTGACTTCTCCTGACTGTTTATTTTGTATTTGTTCGAAGTGTCCATAATCCACTATGTATTCAGGCGAGTTTCCTGGCGAATAAGCATGTTATTTTGAATTCTTATTAGTAAGAATTCAAAATACTGAGGCAAGCAGACTTCTTTAATTCGATATTATCAGTTTTTTCCGTGTAAACTTGTGACTTGATATATCCACAGCAAGAAAAGCCTCGTTATCATTACATACTTAAAGGTTTTAAACTCCCTCAAAGAATCTAGTAGATTTAATTTTGGCGATCTCGGAGCCTTTTCCACTGGTCCTCTTTCTACCACAAGTGAGGACTAATAGGGAGAGCATGGTGTGGCGAGGCACTCTCTAGAAAGAGTCCTTGTGGTGCCTCTCCGAGCTCATTAAGCTGTGGAATTAACTCACCTCCTAGCATCTTCAAATAACTTCCTATATGTGATTTTGCACTGAGGTGTAATGTGCAGTGCATAATACAGCTGCTTATCATCAAGAGAGGTACTCACATCCCATATTAAAGTTTACACACCCTCTGTTGGATTCTCATTTTTGAACTTACTTTACTAGGCATGAACTTACTTTACTCAGTAAGTTCATGCCTAGTTTGTGTCAAAAAAAAAATGGACTTTCATACCGAATTTCATTGACTTGTATCGATTATTTTGTCAACTATCATACTTTTTTGTTTTTTTTTTTCATCTGTAATTTAACCTTTGGGCTCCAGTGTATATGTATACTTTTAGAAAACAAAGCATTCTTAAAATGCGTATTAAAATACGTATTTTTAACCAGTTTTAAAACTTTGCGGAACCTACCTGCACTATCTATCGATTGAGGGGAAACTGCCCAACGCCACAATACTGTGATTTTTGTTCCTTTCTTCCAGAGAACCAGGGTGGATTGTCTTTCTACCAGTACATTACAGTCTGAAATACGTCAATCAATCATCAGCTGGGCAGATACCTACGTGAGGAGGAATCAAAATAAATAGTTCATTTTATTATTTATGATTATTTTTTAATTAATTTTTTTGGATGGTGCAGAAAAACCTAGGGCTTCCTTGCACCATATTGCTAATACTAATACTAATACTTTCCACTCTAAATGGAAGAACTCTTATAGTTTTTTTCCCCCTTCATATCGTGATTGAATTAGTCAACCTCATCCTGGGGCGAGGGTTGCATGAGCTAGTTTTCATGGTCCTTTGCCTGGGGTTTTCCATCCCAAAAAACCGGCAAATGGGCCACAGAATGCATATAAATTACAGACACGATTACTGAACGCCTCATACCTTAGTTGCCTCGGAAAAAAATCCTAAAACAACCTCCTGTTTAAGTTCTGCTTATCCACTTCACCTCTCCCTTCTATAAAAATGTGTCTCACCAGAAAACATACACCACACATGAGAGATTTTCGTACCTTTTAATGTTACTGAGAAATCACGTGATTCTACAATAGCCGCTGCCATCAAAAGTTGGAAGAAAGAAGTTTCCAAGAGTTTTTCCAGCGAAAGAAGAATGAGACTTTCAAAAGCATTCCAAGGTTGGGTGCTTTAAAATATGGTTAGTGATCATATTCTTGTCAAATGACTAATTTTAACTACTCTCATTTATGTGATCTTGCCGGAACATAACGATAACATTTAAAACTTTAAAGCCAGCGCTAAATATTTTTATAAGAAAACTTTCATAAATTTGCCTGATTTATTCTAACTTGATCAAGAACTGTAGGAGAGAATCCATCCAGTATACTCCAAAATAATTCGATGGCTTCTTGAGTGATTTTTTAACAGAAACACCCACAGAGAATTACAAAAAGGCCTTGACAGTTATGAATTTTCATTTATTTTCCCCGAACTGAGTGATCTTTTCCAAATGAAATCCGGTACACCTCCTCGGTGAATCTACATGTTTTTAGGAAAATTAAATTCAGAACATGAGAAATGACGAGAGAGAAAGTTTGTGGAACTGTGCCAATTCCATTTTTATCGTTTCCGTCTACATGAAAATTGTAATTCAGTTTGTAATTAGGGCCTTGCATTTCAGTTGGTGCTTAATCACTTTTCCCAACAAAAAAACAAACATATCAAACGGCTACAACAATTATGAATGGTGAAGGGAGATGCTTTCGAACCACTTTCAAATCTATCAGAGACTAAACACTTCACAATCACTTTTCAATTGAACGACCACCGATCGCTCTGTTCTTTTTGTACAGGGCATACTTCAATTTACTTCGATTTCGTTCACTTCTTCCAGTGAATGAGTTCGCATAAACAGGGCAGCCGTAGAACGAAGAACAAGTTCCCTCTTCATGAAGTGTATAAAAATTTCAGGTGGTAAAAAAAAAGGGGAAAAAATTACGGGCAGTAATAATTTATCTTTGCATACAAAAAAAGACAGCGATTACATGATTACATGCTTCCTTTGGTCGCTTTTTTTGGAGAATTTTTCTTCCACTGCACTACCTCTTATGTCATCTTTCTTTCCAACTCTTTAATATTCATATTCTGACACTTGACCACTATTAGAAATTTTTCTGTGCACTTGATTTTTAATATTTACTTAGAAATTTATGGAGCAATCGTTACTGCAGAAGCTCCTTTTAAACTTATATTTTAATTTAACGATGCCTTCCTATTTAAAGGCATTTTTGTAACACTTATTTCCAAATACTCTTCAAAACTCACTATTATATTCTCTTTAATGCCAGCAGTGCATGCTGGAATATCTTGGGGTATCTTTTTAATTTGACTGGAATATTATATTCCAGTTTTTGGGCTGCTTGTGCACCGTAGCCGAATTAGTCAATGTCAGGCGATGATTGCACGATTCTTCCCACCCTCCCGAAAACCAGGCTTCATCCAGTAAACAGGCATTCCGAACAACGAATACACGCATTTTATATTTACGTGATACACTGGCACTTAAGTATATGTGTATAGTATACTGATCTCATTGCCTTAAGTGCCTTGACTCTGAACAGAGTCACACTACTAAACATCTTCCACAAACAGGATGTCAATAAACATGCGATGCAATTTTAATAGGCAAATCCTTATCTATCAATGTAATAAATAATAAATAAATAAATAAATTCTTTATTGCTAATAAGTACAGGACATGTACTAGAGACAATAATACTCAACACGGCGACATGGCCAGGAGTTTTACATTATAAATGAAATTAATTGGAAAAAAGGAAAAAAAAATACCGTTACATGGAAATTATGAGTTACAAACATGTAAATTATAATAATGAAAAATGAGGACTAAACGTCATATGGAGGAAATTATCCTAGTTCCACAGATGGAATCCACTCGAGGAGCATGTGACGGTATTTGTAGTCGGTAGCTAATTTCTGAAGGTCGACTCCAAGACGGAGCAGTGCCTGAATTTTGGGGAGTGCCTGGGCAGGTAGGAACCGACTACACAGTTTCAACCGGTTGTATTTGAGGGTTAGTGTGGGCTCTGTGCCCACACTAACCCTCTAAGGATTGTGCCACTGACAGAAATCCCAGATGTTTGGGGCGTTTATTACTCCAGTGTACATTTTTACTGACGTCATTAAACGCCTGCTGTCAATTAACCTCGGGATCCTGGGTACATTTAACTGCTCAGCCATGTCAGTTGTTCTCAATTGACCTATAATGTACCTATAAAAGGACAGCGATTTTTTTTTGTTTTTTACAGATAAAATCTCATCTTTGGGGAAGTTAAAAATCTCCATAACTTTATAAATACCCTGTACCACAGATTATTGTAATAAACAACATGGCCAAGAAGACGAATTACCAAAACATTGGTAAAATATACTCTTCGGACGAGTAATTTATTTCATCAATAGCAACAGAACCAGCAAATTCATTGAATCTGAACATGGAATCCAAACTAAACATTGAACTGCTCCATTGTACTGCAGAAATGATAAATCCTAAAAGTCTAAGGATGACAAGCCTGAAAGCTGAGAAACAGATGTCTTTAATAATATATGACTAATATATGACAAAAGTTTATAAATCTTTCAAGATAAACCCTACTGTGTTTGGTTCAACAATTGTTGCTACATTGAGAATTTGCAGGACTTAAGATGAGTGAAAGGTAATTCCTATCGTGACAAGCAAGGCTCAGAAAATTATTACATATCTAGTCGATCTGCACAATTTATTCTGAAGCATTACGAAATTGATGCTGCAAAGTCTGCAGTAGAAATGAGATACTTCTCTAAATACTTTTTAAATAACGCTTACTAGGAGAACGATTTCTGTAATGAAAATTTTATGATCCGGGTGAAAATTAATGATGTAACCAAAAGTCCTCATAACGCCGCTACTAGAGAAACTCATGGAGTTCTGTCAGTATTATAGAGAAATTTTTTCGGGAAAGACAAAGGGGTGATTATTCTGTTGCTTCAAAATTACTGATATCTGTTGCCTATGTGGACTAAAATATGAAACAAATGCGGTTTAACCATCCTCCTTCTCCCCACTATCAAAGGTCCTATAAATTATGGACAGGCTACCATGATCTTCTTTGCCGCCTGTTTACACTGCATGGAAATTTTCATACATTTTAGTTTGAGAAGGATGATATTTAAACCGCATTTGGAACTTCAGGTACACTGGGAGTCATGTTGTATTTATATTATTATGATATTTATAATCATAATATTATAACTAATGTACAAGTTAGTGCAATTGCATCATTCCATTACATTCCAGTACATTGCCAACTACTTAAATAGTTATAAATTGGCATCATTAAGTATATCTCATATTGGAATACCTTCACAACATTGCAACACCAGAGTACCTGCCCACCCACTGATGAGGAGCCAATAAGCTCCGAAACGGTACCATATGGGTGATGGTATCCGCTGAGAATTAGTAACATTAGTCTTCTCCTATGGTTAAGTGTTACTTATTCGAGGTAGTGCAATATCATGGCAACTCGTTGTGAAGGTATTCATAATATGAGATATACTTAATGATACCAATTTATAATTATTTGAAAAGATGCATAATGCATGAAAAGATGCATAATAATTTCTTGAAGAAATTATTATTTCTTCAAGAAATTATTATGCATCTTTTCATGTATATCACATAGGCTGTTCATGTTGGCATGTTATGGTTGGAGGAATGAATGGGAAACGTGGCGGATGCTCAGAAGCGAAATTTTCTCGGTTCGCGCATAAAAGTCATTGCTTTTTGCTCATTTTTAATTATAAATCTTGATTTATTACTAATTATTGAATTTTTAATAGTTATTAATTATTATCAATTATGAAATTATTAATAGTTATTAATTATTACTAATTATTTAATTATTGATTATTACGCCTGAAATGTAACGAACTGCGTAAATGAACAACTTTTTTTAAAGAAATTCAAAAGCGTTTCTATAAATTTGGTATTGAAATTCTTCCTACACTACTTATTTCAGCACTAACTTGCTCGCATTATGAATTTCGATGACGTTGTTAATGATTTTGCTAATAGAAAAAGCCGAAGAAAGAATTTAGAAATCTTTATTTGAAAATTAGTTTGTAGAATTTTATTGGTAGAACAAAATCGTTTGAATTCTATGTGAATTATACTTTTTGTAGACTACAAAGATTGCCAACTAGACATCTAAAGGGAGCCTCCTTCATAAGTGAGACAAGAGTCGGGGTTGGAAACACAAAATCTCTGGGAATAACAGAATACTGGATCTCTTCAAGTTAACTTATGGACAGCGGATTATCGAATACAGGCAATCAGTTGCTCACCAATGTAGCAAAAGCAGTGAGCGAGTCTGGATAAATTCAAAACAGAATTGGGTGGTTACCTCGTGGGGATCGGACTAGATGTTGTAACAGGGTTTTAAGGGCATCAGCAACTAAGGCCATATTGCTCCGTTTATTGTCTGTAAATTGCGTGTGTTCTGTAGTCGATTTTTTGTTTTTCTGGACAAAAAACCCGAGTTTCCGGGAGAAAAAAAACCATGCTACTCTCGCCTGAGAGCGACTAACTCATCCACGTTGTGAAAAAGGCCCATAAAAATTCCTCAATCATCGACGGGACTCAAACTTTGGTCTTTTCCACCCGGTGTGGGGAGGACAGCGATTCTACCAACTGTGCTACCCATGAGGGCGGGACTAGATGAATATTGTGTTTTATTTTATTATTTTACATTATTATTTATTTTTTTGGTTGATTCAGAACAAGTCTGCTTCTTTGCATCAGTTGGCCTTACTAGTAATAAATACCATAAAGCAATTATGGGCTCAATTCCAGTCGCTATGCACCAATTTTCATGCCATATTTTCAGAGAAGATCGTAGAACTACATCACAAGGAAGCTGGGGTTGTTTGGTTTCATTAAAGGAAGGATAAAACCAACGAGGAACTCGCAGATTTATATCTCGAAAAAACATCCATTTCCTTCAAATTAGCAGATTCAAAATAATTTTGAGAATATAGTGATATCACAGTGATAATAGTTTTGAGAATATAGTGATACCAATTTATATGTAATATATAAAAATACTGCATTTTTACCTTCCAACAGCCGACCGGGCTAGCCGGGTGGGTAAAGTGCCTGCCTAGCAACCCAAAGGTCGCGGGTTCGAATCCCGCCTCGGGCTTGGATCAAAGTACTGCAAAACCATGGGAGGTGCATTATGGCCACAGAAGCTGATGCGCCAACAACTACAAAAAAACCTTCCAACACCCTGAGCAGAACAGGCATAAAAGTTTAGGACCGCCATAACCGAGACGTCAGGCAGGAGGGTGTATAACTACACGAGCTCTGAGAGACCGTGGTTCAAGCTCGCTTGACTACTCAATACATATCTCTCTATCTTGTGAACTCCTCTGACCAACACTGCTAAATACGGTGCTGTTTATTGTATTTTCTATTTTGTTAACTCCTCTGACCGACACTGCTAAATACGGTGCTGTTTATTGTATTTTCTATTTTGTTAACTCCTTTGACAGTGTAGTCTTCCCGGAGTATGAACAGAAAATTTATCTTCATTCATTTATGTTTGGTTAGCATCATTTTTATAATAGTTTTGATTTTCCCCCCCGAAGAAGAGTATGTGAATTAGATCAGGTATATAATTATACGAATAAATACGGTAGGTAACAAACCACTAAATCCAATTTTGTGATGTGATGTGGATGATGAAGAATTAACTGAAATCAAAATTACAAGTGTTAATCAATAATTATCCTTGACTTAAAATAGAAAAGTAAATTTTCTGAAGAGCAGCTAGTTTTTTAAATAACGATTAAAAGAATTTAAAAGTTGTCTCGTTTTAAACACTTGTATTTCTGTTTTATTTTATTCTACGTCTTTATAAATTTTTTTCGAGGCTGTTTTCATTAAACAAGTCATTCTATGAGTTTAAACTAGACAGACTAAAAGCTAAACACACTGTGATTACAGGAAACGAGAAGCAATGCGGTTTTGTAATTTAATGAATAGAAAAATGCGTTAATGAGAATTCCTTGTGCAGGACAAGCATGTTATGGATGACCTTAATTTGGGACAATAAATAAAGTAAGGAATTTGATGTGCCAGTCACCTGCGAAAATGAAGTCCATACTTTAACGCCTCATTTTCTTGAATTTTTCTTTCACCTTCTTACCAGAGAATAGGATTAATGATGTCATCTCTGAAGTCTCATATAGCTGTCGGCTTATTGCCGGGGTGTACATTTGGGAACACCTACCTACCACCATTTAAACTACGGCACACAAGACTGTTATTACAGCCAACGTTCTCGTGCTTAGACCAGCCCGAATATCGATTTTTCAGAAGCTGTTCTTCTTGTTTTATCTTTTTTTTTTTCCTTTTTCTTTTTTCCTTTGCCACTGTCAATGACTGGCCATTTCATCTGAGTTCTCGTGAACTACATTCAGTCCAGGCTACATCATTTTTCCATTGAAATTACACTTTCTCCTACATCGCCCAAATCTGTATAATAATCGGCCTACTATTTTCCAAAAGTTAAGGAGCACTGAATTAAACGGTACTGCCATAAATACTCATACAAAGTGAGGGATAAAATACCTAAACAAAATTAAACCCCTACTTGCATTTTAAATACATACATACATTCTTTGTGCGATACCCATCGAAATAATTACGAGGGGTGTTCAAAAAGTAGTGGTACCCTGAAACTATTGTTTGAAAGCGCTGATCTTTCACAATTGCTTTTTAAAGCGTTGACCCTTGTGTACTGGAATTGGCGCATCATTGCCTAGGTTGCCAACGCGTCATAAAACACCACATCATTATCATCATCATCATCATTCTGTGCAACTACTGTCTTAAAGCGTTGAGCTCTTCATTTTTGGGAAGAAATCAAAGTTATGAAAACTCGCGCCTGGAAACAGATTAGTACCGTTACGCAAAACCTTTCTAGGATTGTCGCCGCAATTGTATGGTTGATTAGCTCTTCCATTTCCTCTGTTATCTTCAATCTCAGCCACTCGGCTAAATGCGATCGTTTTGACCTTTTTGGAGAGGCGCATGTGACAAATTTGAGAGGGTGCGCTACAAAATAAACCGTAAAGAGACTCTGAAATCGAATAATACAAAAATGCATCGAAATCAATGCATTTCTATATGGTTCTCATTTGGCATGCATGGAAGGTTTGTATGCAAATTGATTTCGTTTATTATATCCAGCCTGTTTTTACAATTGTTACTTAAGATTATTTTTCTTTATTTAAATTTATTACAAAGTTTGATAAAATTTTATTCGCTGCTCTCAACTTATGGATAGGCGTAAAGCATATTTTAATGCTTACCTTTGCAAAAGCTTTGAAGTCCATCACGTAAATTGTCCAAAGAATTCTACTTACCTAACAAAAATTCCTCAATACAAAATTGCCATCACAAAAATGTAACCTACTTGTATTCAATGAATTCTTAAAAGGCAATACGTTCTTCCAGCTAACGGGAGCTAAAAGAAAGACAACTGCAAAATTGTTTTGTAAATAATCTTCACAACATCGTCTGAAGAATTCAACATTTACTAAAAAAGTATTAATGGGCAGCGATTTTTTAATTCCTGAAGTTATAAACTTCATTCAAAGCGGCACTGTGGCATACGAGGAGACTTAGGAGTTTCAATGTTCTTCGTAATTTCTCTCTCTTCCATGGCTCTGAGATGATTTCTTCCATGTACTAGAACTGTAACATGAAAAGTTCCCGGTGTATTCGAACGACACATAAAGCCATTTTAACGCCACGAGAATTATTTATCATGATCGTTATCCAAAGGTTGCCCAAGTTTTGTGATTGTCCCACGCTTGCAACGAACGTGACTTTAGTTCCTTCATTCGAGGCTGTTGGGGTGATATAACTAAGCCACTTATACGTTAAGACATTCTTGCATCGTAGCTAGCACTTCCAGATCCTTTTCGGCATGGCAGGTGCGAAGTTTATGAAGTAAATATTTGCTTAATGAAATTCTAGTTGTCTTGTTAATACTGAATATCTCTCCTTTTCTCTTGCCGTCATTTGCATACAAGTTACTTAAATTTGCATTCACCATTTCTAAAAGTTTTATTGTTTTGAAATTTTGCTCTCTTATTTTGGGAGGCTTGCCCATTCAGCTATCTATGGCTGAATGAATATATTATTCGTTTAGAAAATACTCGGCTCGAATCTTTGCAGTTACACGTGGATGTAATTAAAGACTTTTCAAGTGAGACTCAGTTCGCCTTAATTTATGAAATATGAAAAGAGGATCACGAAGTGCAACATTCACTGGTCAAAATACTTGATAATCTTTTCATGACTGGGATGGTGGGTGAGTATGGGATAACTTCCATGGCTGATGCTACTGCTCAAGTTATGCGGAAAGCGCACTATCGTGGGTATGCTATTCATGTTTTTTTTTTTTTTTTTTTTTTTTCTCGCTGATAACAGTTATATACGGATTTTCGCTACCTTCGGCAGCTGAAAACCGTATATAACTGTTATCTCAATCTTGGATAGCTATAATAATATCGATTATTGATCCAATTCGCCTAAGGAATTTAAGATTTTGAGAACTCTGACATTTCATCTAGAGAAACAGGCAAACCGACCATAGAATACACGCAATTTAATATGTATAATCCATGGACGCCTCATAGCTTTAGTTGCTCTGCAGCAAAAACAAACAGCATGATACCACCATGATGCGCCAATCTGAACCATAGACGCTGGGCCCACTGCCTCGTTATTTTTGACACAATTGAGAGAATGTCATAGACATTCTTACAAGTATGTCAAGATAGGGCTTACTATCTAAGAGCCTAAAACGCTAATTGAACCGATAGTGACGCTTGATTCAAGTGGATCAAATGTCGGCGAAGTCGGGTCGTTCTGAGACAAGTAAATTCTCTTTTTGTACCTTAACGATGGTAGGGACTGTTAATAATTGTAGATATAACCTCCCACCCACCATGCAGTCCTGAATTCGGCACCTAGTATGTCGGTGGTGACCAGGTGTAAATCAATGTAAACGGGGATCGAAGTGCACAGAGAGGTGGCGTTCTACCACACAGAAGAACACCGCCTCTCTGCGTTACCAGCGAATTCTAGGCGATAGATGACTCTCAAAACCAGGTGCAATACCACCACTTTTCTTATTGGAGATTTGAAGTGGTAAAATCCATGTTTAGTCTCCAGAGCAAAGCTCCGGCAACACCTATCTCTTTCATCATGCAGTATGATTGATGTCTTTAGAGTTCATGATGGACAGCATGGCGAGATACAATCTTCCTTACATTTCGAGGGTCCAGCTCAAAACGGTGTTCGCAGGCTGGCCGCTAGATAGTCCACCGGACCGAACCTATTAGTAACTCTCTAGGAGGCATCCGGATCAGCTAGTGTATAATCTCGTTGCCTCTACTCTGCCAATTGAAGGGAGTACGAGTAGTGTGTATCCAGAAGGGGGGAGGCACTGTAGAGGCCACGTTATGTCAATGAGCCGAATATATTCTTGCTGTGTGTAAGCCACATCCAAAAATTCCATTCCTTAATACAATATGCCCCCTCCACCTTTTCTGTGCTACTGACTAAATCATAAATAGTCAAACTAATAGCATAAACTTATCTGTGAAAAGAACTAAACCTCTCAAACACTTGCTCTTCATTTGACGAATATACGTGGTCTCAGTTCCAATCTCAATGATGTATATTTCCACTTACAGTCTGCCAAGCCCCACTTCTCTTTTGTGATAGAATCCCAATTACCGGTTGATTCAACCACTGCTCATCTGAGTCGTCCTACTTATTCGCTGTATGATTCCTTTCACTTCAAAGGTGGAACTTGTGCGTATGTCCCTCTTTGATATTTCCGGTTATTGATATTAAATTACAATATATGATATGTTCAATGTATTGTCTCTCGTTAGCAATGAATAATTAATTATGCATTAAAAATTAGGTTAGGTTATTTAATTAAAAATAAAGTAATATTATCTATGTTTCCATACTTTATGGCTACGCTGTAATATATCCTAATAAATGCTTTTTGTACATTTTTTAGCGAAATTCATCCTGATTAGTGAATAAATACAACAGAAATATTGATCATTCCTCGTTTAGATACAAAAGAAACATATATTTTAAGCCGTTTACTCTCTAGTCTAGAGAATAGTCATCTCTGTGAATATTATGGAAAAGTGACCTTTTTTATTATTTTAGATTCCAAACTTTTATTTTAGATTCCAAAAAAATGTAACTGAGAAAGTAAGTCTACTGTTATAAGAAAAATAAAAAATAGGCTTAAGTTCTGCAAATTTCAGCGTCTTGAGACTAGGCATCTGCGAGGTGATCTGATTGAGGTGTTTAAGGCCTTGAATGGATTGAGCAAGCTAAATTCTGATGGGATTCTTCCTCTTGCTCAGATTACGCACTTGAGGGAGCATAAATTCAAATTGAGGAAAGAAGTTGCAGAATAGATGTGCGGAAATTTGCCTTTATTCAGAGGGTAGTTGATTGCTGGAACAATCTTCCATCTGTCGTTGTGGAAGTTGATAGCTTAAATAAATTCAAGAAAGAAATAGACAAACTTTTGGAGCGAATGGATAGGTGAAATGGAAAGTTTTTTTGTGGTTTTTTTTTTGGCTGCTGCAGTATAAGCTTGCTTTTTAGCACCATATGCCAATTATTATTTTACTAGGGTCAGCCGTAATTCATTACATGAACCCGTATTTGTGTCTGTAAATTGTGTGTGTTCTCTGGTCGATTTGGCGTTTTTTTGGACGGAAAAACCCCAGTTTCTGGTGGGGAGGAAATCTTGCTATCTACGCCTGAAACCGACTAACTCAGCTCATTAAAGTTCCTTGCGCCATCGACGGGATTCGAACTCGGGCATTTACCACCCGGTATCGGGAGAACGGTGACGATATCACCGTGCTACCAGCGCAGACACTACTAATGCTAATTCAAATATTCTTAATAAAAAAAGCCCTCGAGGTAGCACAGTTGGTAGGATTGCCATCTTCCCCACACCGGGTGGAAAAGACCTGAGTTCGAATCCCATCGACGACGTAAGGAATTTTTACGGGCTTTTTTCACAACGTGGCTGAGTTAGTCTGTCTCAGGCGAAAGTACCATGGTTTTTTCTCTCGGAAAATCGGGATTTTCATCCAGCAAACAGAAAACTGACCTCAGAACAAACGCAATTCATAAATAATACACACATATATACATTCGCACATGAGGAGTTATTCAAGAAAGGGAATGTCAGAAGCTTATCAAACAGGAAGCTAAGTGATTTTGTAATAACTGAGAGCAAAGTGGAGGAGAAATTGTTGAAGTTACGCATAAAAAAGGCACTGGGGCAGATGGAATCTATCCAGTTATAATGAAGGAGGCAGCAAAGGAAGTAAACAAACCCTTAGCCATAATTATGAGGGCTTCCTTAAACTCGGGGGGGGGGTCCCCATGGATTGGAGGTGTGCAATTATATATCTCCAATTCACAAAGGAGGTTCAAAAGGTGACACAAATAACTATAGACCTGTTAGTTTAACATGCGTTCCTGGAAAAATAATAGAGTCATTGATCAAAGAAGCATTACAGGATCATAGACAAGACTGCAGTAGTAGTTAATACACAGCATGGGTTTGTTAAAGGGACGGTGCCGCCCAAAATCCCGACAGCCAAAAATCCTGACAGGCCAAAATCCCGACTGTATTTAAAAAAAATAAAGTTAAGACTCTATATCTCAGTATGTGTATGATATATATATATATATATATATATATATATATATATATAGTATTAAAGAGTAAAAACAGAAAACA
Organism: Mastigoproctus giganteus; assembly: GCF_048544385.1. Lineage (NCBI taxonomy): Eukaryota > Metazoa > Arthropoda > Arachnida > Uropygi > Thelyphonidae > Mastigoproctus > Mastigoproctus giganteus. Next base: position 215,921,602 of record NC_143581.1, read on the forward strand.
TCAGAGAGTTAAATAAACTGGATATGGCAAATGCACCGAAGCGCGCAAAGCAGCAGCAACGGATGCAAATGTAAATATATGTATATTTTAATTAATATGATAAATAAAAGTAAAGATGGCAGTTCGAAACTCCGGAAAGCTTAAAAAATTACATGAAAACGTCAAAAGAAAGTTACGATAGCCTACATCAGATAAAGGCGGGAAAAATTTACTAAATATAGAACTCCGAAACGGGGAATAAAATATGAAAAATTAATAATGAAATCTGATGTCAGCAAAATAAATATTGATGCTAAATCAGGTATTTCATCGGGGGACTACACCTGACATAACTCTCTGATGTTTTCTGTTTTTACTCTTTAATACTATCTTTTATATATTATATTATTATATCAATTTAAGAATTAGTCATCTGCTGCTTTGCGCGATACTGTTCTTTAAATTACACCCATCTCTGTTATTCAGTCTTTATATGGTCTTGTTTTTAACTCCGGTTTGCCATTTGCTGGCTTCAATCTTTATTCTCTAGTTAATCTATTTTTTCCTTGTGGCCTTAGTGTTGCTTGCATTGGCATTTATATTATTTTATATACATCTGCATCCTTTGCTGCTGCTTTGCGCGCTTTGGTGCATTTATTTGTCCAAACAATTTTTATCATTCTGTTATCTCTATTGGTCTTAATGCACTATTTATATTAATTTAAGTTTTAGCCATCTGCTGCTTTGCGCGATGCTAAGCTTAAAACCACAGCCTCTCCCGTTTTATTTATTTATTTATTTTTTATATATATGGTCCTCTCTGGTACACTTCTCGCCACATTTCTTCTTATCTACCTAAATTTCACCTTATTCTGTATATTTAAAATACTGTCTTAAAAACTGATTAGAGAGGTCACTAGTCATCTATTTTTTCGTTAGTAGCTGTTTTATTTGTTTTGTTTTCAGCTATCGTTTTGACCTCATGTAGTTTCGTGTCGCCATTTTCAGGTATAATATTTTTAATCTTCTACTTTTTATAATATTCACCCTTTTCTCTTAATTATATTTTCATTATAATACTGCGTAGGGACTACCTTGTCCATACTTTGTAAGAGATACCTTTTCGTTTTTTTTTTTTTTTATATATTTGTTTATTAACATTTATAAATTTTCTCTTGCATAACTATGGGCAAGTATGGAAACGCAGTCCGTTGATGCTATGTCAGGTGTAGTCCCCCGATGAAATACCTGATTTAGCATCAATATTTATTTTGCTGACATCAGATTTCATTATTAATTTTTCATATTTTATTCCCCGTTTCGGAGTTCTATATTTAGTAAATTTTTCCCGCCTTTATCTGATGTAGGCTATCGTAACTTTCTTTTGACGTTTTGATGTAATTTTTTAAGCTTTCCGGAGTTTCGAACTGCCATCTTTACTTTTATTTATCATATTAATTAAAATATATATATATATATATATATCATACACATTATAATCAAATATTTATATCATACACATTATAATCATATAATCAAATATTTATATCATACACATTATAATCATATAATCAAATATTTAAGTACAGTATTATAATAATCGCTAACATATAGGTTAGTGCAAAAGCATCATTTTAACGTAGCCATCTACCAAAGTAGTTAAATTAATTAATTAAATTGGCATCGTTTTGGTTATATCTCATATTGTGAATGCCTTCACAACGAGTTGCCATGGTATTGTACTACCTCGAATAAGTAACACTTCACCAGTGGAGAAGACTACTGTTATTTATTCTCAGCGGATACCACCACCCAGACGGCACCATTTCAAAGCTTGTTGGCTTCTCTTCGGTGGATGGGTGGGCAGGTACCCTGGTGTTGCAATAGTGACAACCCAGTTATGAAGTATAACTTCACGATATGAGAGATGCCTGACGGTGTGCAGTGATATAGACTATAAAATATTTATAGGGCAAAGGCCTCATGTTACGAAGTAGAATGACTAACATATAAGTTAGTGCAAAAGCATCATTTTAAATGATGCTTTTGCACTAACTAATATGCTAGTCTTTCCACCTCGTAGCATGAAGCCTTTGCCCTTAAATATTTTATAGTATTATCATAATCTTAATGTACTTCAATAATCTTAATAATAATATTTAAATAATCTTTTAAGTATTATAATAATAAGAAGAAAATCGGATATTTTTTCCTGTTACTCCTTTCAAATGGCGCCTCCGTAGCCAGGTGGGCAGGACCGTAGCACACGCTTCTTGATTAGATCGGGGTTCGAGTCCGTGACCACCAAATACGGAGGATGCAGAAAGGTCAGGGAATGACCACCGCATATCCTCGGAGCAATATGGCCTTAGTTGCTAATGCTCCTAAAAACCAAATAACAACAACATACCCCTTTCAAAATATCCTGCCGGCTCCCGTGGTCATGCCTAATGTATTTATCAAAGAAATTCGTGAAAGTACAGCTAATAACAAAAAAATAAATTAATACCCGTATAATTACAGTTTTAGTTATGGTAATAATATTTATGACAAATGTTAAGCAGCTGATAAAATACACTGGTGTCAAAAATTTAAGGACCAGTTAGGTTTTCACCTGTAGCTTCTCATAGGAGTGGCCTGGATATGGGAAAAGCATACCAAAGGAACCTCATGAGGTACAGAAATGATGAAGGAAACAACAACGGAAACAAAACGGTAAAGAGGGACTTTATTCAAAAATGGCACATGGCACCGGCTGCCATGATACAGATGCATCACTGCCAAAGATGGAACAAAGGGAACAGGGGTATTATGCATATGCTAACAAGCCTAAAAAGGCAATACGGTAATTTATTTACGTTTGTTGGATGAAAATTGTATGATACACATAAACAAAACTCAAACTGGTTGTTATGGTCACCATTCGACTTTAGAGGTGGCCATATCTCCTACCGAGGTGGTCCTCGGTAGGAGATATGGCCACCTCTAAAGTCGATGAATGCTTTGCACCGCCTGTCCATACTTTGAATAATATTGTTAATAAGTTCTTGCGGTAACATCGTCCATTCCTCTGTTAGCGCCATCTTCAACTGGTGAACATTTTCTGGTGAGTGTGGACGTGCCGCTGGCGTGTCCCAAGAGCGTCCCATATGTGTTCGATGGGATTTAGATCGATGGAAACGGGCAGGCCAATCCATACGAACAATGTCCTCACTTTCCAAAAGCATATCAACAGCTGCAGTGCGATGGAGTGTGGCGTTATCATCCATAAACACGAACTCGGGGCCAATGGCACCTCGAAACAGACGCACATGGCGAAGGGTTACCTCAGTACAGTAGCGTGCACTGGTTACAGTACTGCCTTCCAGTATCTGGAGTTGTGTACGTCCATCCAAGATAACGCCTCCCCAGCCGAGAACACCTCGACCGCCATATCAATCCCTTTCAGTGATGTTTGCGGGGTGATACAATGTGCCAACCACGGTTCCTTCTAAGCTACGCGTGTGCGCGGCCGCGCAATGATTTCTATGAAGTTGCAGAGGTGCTTTTACTTCCCGCACACACAGCCGATATACTAGATGGTGACAGGGGTATTGGTGGAAGAATGGATATAGGAAGGGGGATAGCTCATGCCATAAGATTCGCTATTGCATGACATGTTCCCACATCTTTTATTTACAAATACATAGTGCATAGTGAAAAGTTATATGTGTTGATTTTTATTTATATGAAAAAAAATTATTACATTACGAATATATAAAGGACTGTAGCGGTTGTAGTTTATATTGTATGTTTTTAAGGTGAGTTTATTGTTATAAAAATAATATAAATACTATATAATAGGGAAAGTCAGCATTTTTACATTCCGTCCACTCAACCACACACACATACCGTGTATGTGTGTGGTTGAGTGGACGGAAGACGACACCATATTCTTCATTGTATTGAAAAATATCTCCTCCTAGTTTTAGGCTTTGCTTTTTGTTTGATGATGGAATTTCAGCATCAATTTGTTTTAAAAGCCAATCCTTTTTAAATGTTTTGCAAGTCTTTTTATTTATAATATTTACGTCTTCAGTTTTTCTTTTGGGCATTTTTTATCTGAAAAATTTTAAAATTAAAGAATTTTATTAATTCTCTGTATTTTGTAAATGAAGTTATTATAAAATATTAGGAAAAATCACAAATTTTTAACAAAATAGTTTAATTTTTCATATTTTATCTTCTTTAATAAAATATTAAGTAATACTAAACGTTTTTGATTATACATAAAAAAAAAAAAAATCTGCACTGGGTGTTTGAAAGTCTTAGACAACCCAGCTAATGTTGTGGATGAATTGAACAGGTACTTTGCATTTGTATTTACTGAAGAAAAAAGACCCATCATGTTGAGACCAGGCTGTGCAAGTGAGGCTGAGTCATACGAAATTAGTAATTTAAAAATTGCAGATGACTGTTTATTAGAAAAACTTTCGAGCATAAAAGCAAGTAAGGCTCCTAGAGTTGATGGCATATATCCAGTAATTTTGGGGAGGCCACAGGAATGTATTAAATCATCGAAGTTAATTATGAGAGCATCTTTTGACTTGGTAGAGATTCCTTTGGACTGGAGAAGTACCAACGTATCACTAGTACATAAAGGCGTTCTTAGAACGAAATTGGTAACTACATACCGTTTAGTCTGACTTCACTGGTAGGGATATTCTCAGAGGCACTGATTAAGAGTGCAGTCCAGGGATATTTAGATAGATATGACATTCTGAAGGACACACAACACGGTTTTGTTAAGGGAAAATCATGTTTAATTAACTCAGTAAGCTATTTTCACTCAGCTATTCATGAGCTGGATGTAGGGAACAATTCCGACATAGTTTAATTGAATTTTAGCAAGACATTTGACCCAGTCCCTCATGAGAGATTTTTGTACAAGCTGGAACATTTTTAGATTACTGGGAAAATTTTAAGATGGATTGCTGCTTGGCTGCAGGGCAGACGTCAGAGTGTTGTGATTAATGGATATTCTTTAGATTGGTGTAAAGTCAGAAGAGAGATCCTTCCCCGAAAGATCGATTCTTGGACCTATGTTGTTTCGGATTTTCATAAACGAAATCGACGATGGGATAGACGGCTTGATGTCAAAATTTGAAGACGACGTAAAGATTAGTAGAGTAGTTAATGATTAGAACTAAGCAGCACTCATTCAGCTGCTTAGTTCTGATCCCATGGTGTCCTATCGAAGATTTATCAAACATTATCCTGTAAAGATATGGAGGTCATAGTATCCCACTGTATAAGGCAATTGTAAGACTATAACAATACTGTGTTTGGAATACTGTGTTCAAGTATGGAGACCTCATACGAAAAATACATTGAGCTTCTTGAAAGGGTTCAAAAACAGGCAACTCTCAAGGCGAAATCGGGAAAAGGGTGTATATATGAGGAAAAACACCGAATATGTGGGCTACAGAGCATGGAAACCAGGCGCCTCAGAGGTGACCTGACTGAGGTTTATAAGGCTCTGAGAGAGGTTAGTAAAATGAATGAAGGTAGAATATTATCACTGTTATAGAGAATTCCAGAACTCTGGGGCATAAATTGAAATTATTCGGAAGCGGTTTAGACTAGATTATTCAGGTTGCCTTCACAGGTAGTTGAGGCTAACAGTTTGAATTAATTCAAAGGTCAACTGGATAGTTACCTAAGTGAGAGGGCAAATAGTTTGTATATTTTTATCTACTTTTTTTTCCAGGGCAGCAAAAGCCTTCCTTGCACTCTATGGCTATTACTATTACTATATAAGATAACCATTACTATATTACTATATACAGGGTTATTAAAATTAAAGTGTCCCTATGTAGAGGACTCTGGAACGAGTTCTAAGGCTCGTACTGAAGAGAAATTTGGACAACAGGTACAATAAAGAATGCGCTCGCCATTTATTGGAAAAAAAATTAGTTATAAAATTTGTCACTGTATGGCGCGTAACTATCTTAGTTACGTAATCGTAAGTTATTGCCACAGCGCTACTACTCAGCTCTACTGTACTGTATAAAAGCAAAGCAGTCTCTTCAAAATCATACAGTAGATGTTTGCCTGCACTACAGCAGCAATGCCAACAACGTTGCAGGAAAAGGCGCTATTAGTGGAGCTGTACTATCACAACAGCAATAATGCAGCTGCGGCTATCAGAGAATTCCGGCGTCCGAAGCCCATAAGAGGTGGACCTATGACTGTTTGTGCTGTCCGCAAAATGATTGCGAAATTTGAAGCGATAGGACATCTTGGCGTTCAAAAAGTCTGCTATGGGGCCTCCATACGGTGCACTAGAACAACACTTGAGCGGAATAGGCGTAAACTCGATTCAATTCAGCGATTTATGCTTCTGTCTGTTACCAGGGCATGCTGCACTGTCAGCACCCCTGCGCTCCAAGTCATCGCAGGATTCATGCCCCTCTACTTGGAAGTACTTAAAAGAGGCCTCTACCAGCGCCACAAGACAGGTATACCCAACTACTGGATCTGCATATGGACCTCACAAATGACCATAAGCAAGAAAAAAGTCGTGTCGTCAGCCACCTGCAGCGTGTATGGCAGGAGTCCTGGAATGCAACAAAGAAAGGAGAAGTAACTAAGAAGTTCTTCCCCACAATCGCCCTTACCTATGCCAAGCCTCCTCCCTGGTATTCACCTGGACTGCAGGCAACCTTTCTGCTTACTGGGCACGGCCCATTCCAGCAAAAGTTAACAGCGCTCGGTATCGAAAACAATCTTTAATGCCACTGTGGAGATGAGGAGTCCTGGGTCCACGTCATGTACGATTTCCCCCTCATATGATGATTACCGCCTACGATTCTTCACCGAGATACAATCCAACCCCTGCCAACAGGAGCACAACCTCATAAACGATGAAACATCTTATGTAGCCTTCACACGATTTGCACAGGCAGTTATTAACACCAGACGGGTTTATCACACCCATGTCAGGCCTGACCGGAACATTCCACCATCATTGCAAACCTCAACAGGGGTAAAATAAATGCATTACCCACATCTTACTCTAATTCCTAGTGTGCAGGAAATTATAGCAACAAAGCTATCATGCAAACCCCACTCTGGGGTAGGATTATGCTGGCACCCTCTTGTGGGTGCAGGATCTATGGTGCTGGCACTCTGCTGAGTGCGGGATATCCTTTCAGAGCGCAAGGCGAATCGCGCTCATCCGGGGCCACCTGTCCCTGTGACTTTATGTCCCTACACCCTCTACCCCACTTCGCCTTAAATCACCGGGTGGGCCCTTCACCTTGGTCCATCTCTGTTCCTTACCCTACATTCTAAGGCACCTCCGTAGCCAGGTGGGAAGGAGCAACAGTACGTAGCACACGCTTCTTGATTAGACTGGGGTTCGAGCCCGTCACCACCAAATATGGAGGATGAGGAAAGGTCAGGGAATGACCACCGCATTTCTCGGAGCAATATGGCCTTAGTTGCTAATGCTCCTAAAAACCAAATAACAAACAAACAAACCCTACATTGTGACCCACTCTACTCTTACTCTAATTCCTAGCGTGCTCTCTTCAACAAAAAGTTTTTTTTTTTTTTTTTACTTGGTCTCTGTCAGGAAGCTGAGGCAACCCTGGCAGAGACCAGCCAGAGTATAACGGGCAGCCTGGCTCAACTCCCAGTGGTGGTGGCGGGCAACGTAGGATCCCACTAGGGCCCTGCGGCCAAGCGGCCAGAGACACAACAACAGAACAAAACACAGTACTTCATAAACCAGACATTACACTTTTTTCTGGCCTTTGCAGTTGTTCTGCATTCCATCACAGAGTACATATGGCGCAGATATGGGAAACCACCGATGACGCCTGACCCAAAATACTATGCCACTATGTTCAACCAGGTAGAGGTCGAAAACGAGTAGACGCCTCTAGTGTTAAAGTTGTGGCTATGGCTGTCGTGGATTAATCAAATCAATCTCTATGTGGCAGCGCAAGTGTGCCAGCTATCTCTCGTGAAGTGGACATGCCGTTTTCCACTGTAAGGCTAGTAATTCGTCAGTTGTTGCTGTACTATTCTTACAAGATGCACATGCTACAGCAGCTAAAGCATGGTGATGCAGATATTCGTTTCACGTAGGCACTTCAGTTTCTGGCACGAATGACAGTGGATATCACTTGGTCATGGAACATCCTTTGGAGTGATGAAGCCCACTTCTGATTAAACGGACAAGTGAATACGCACAACTGTCGCATTTGGGCAACAGAAAACCCTCGAGTTATCCAAGAGGTCACGTTGCATTCTCCAAAAGTGATAGTGTGGTGTGGATTTACATCCACATTCATGATTGGACTACATTGTTTTGAACAGGTAACACCGACTGGACCCCGCACCTGTTCCGTCACTGGACAGCGATATTATGAAATGTTGGCAAATTTCGCAATACGAGAGCTGCAACAACGTGGGTGCCTTCAGGATACCATATTCATGCAAGATAGTGCGCCACCCCACATCCACCGTTGTGTCCAAAGATTGCTAAGGTAACACTTTACAGACGAACGGGTCATCAGCCGTCGTTTTCAGACTTCTTGGCTACCCCGATCACTGGACCTCACCCCATGCAACTTCTGGTTGTGGGGTTTTTTGAAGAACCAGGTGTATCGTTCTGCTGTAGAAAATGCTGTTCTTCGAATGGAAACTGTTGTTGACCAACCTTCATGATATTGATGAAGGTATATCAGGCTTAGTGTTGAAGTTTGCAGATGATACAAAGGTTGGCAGGGTTGTTAATGGCAGTGTGCTACAGCAACAGGATCTAGAAAATTTGGGCAGATGGGCTGAGAAGTGGCAACTGAAGTTTAACATTGACAAATGCAAAGTACTGCATATGGGTAGAAGTAACCCCAGAGAAACGTACCAACTGAGTGGTGCTACACTTAAGGTGGTAGAAAATGAAAAAGACCTGGGAGTAATTGTGCAGTCAGATATGAAGTTTTCTGAGCAATGAAAACAGGTTGCCAGGGCAGGTCATGGGGTGTTGTCAATGATATACAGGAATTTTGTTACCAGGGAAAAGGAGGTGATTGTCCCTCTGTATAAGGCAATGGTCAGGCCACGCCTTGAGTATTGCGTGCAGGTCTGGAGGCCTCATTTTAGGAAAGATGTAGATTTGCTTGAGCGTGTACAAAGAAGGGAAACAAGATTGGTGACGGGAATGAAGGGATCCTCTTACCAAGAGAGGCTTAAGTTCTGCAAATTGCAGCAGCTGGAGACTAGGCACCTGCGAGGTGATCTGATTGAGGTGTATAAGGCCTTGAATGGGTTGAGCACGCTGAATTCTGATGGGATTCTTTCACTTGTTCAGATTACGAACCTAAGGAGGCATAAATTTAAATTGAGGAAGGACGGAGGTAGAATAGATGTGCGGAAATTTGCCTTTAGCCAGCGGGTGGTTAATTGCTGGAACAAACTTCCATCTGTCGTTGTGGAAGTTGATAGGTTAAATAAATTTAAGGAGGAACTGGACAAATATTTAGAGGGGATAGTTTTGTAATTTTTTTTTTTTTTTTTTTTTTGGCTGATGCTGCATAAGCTCACACGCTTGCTTTCTTGCATCACATGCCACTACTACTACTAATAATAATACTACTGCTACACTGAACAATTGTAGCGCTGTTCAAGTGATTTGTATTGCCACAGCGCCATATAGTGACAAATTTGTAACTAACTTTTTTTCCCAATACATGACGAGCTCATTCGTTATTGTACCTGATGTCCAAATTTCTCTTCACTACAAGGCTTAGAACTCGCTCCAGAGCCCTCTACATAGGGATACTTTAATTTTAACAACCCTGTACTTAGCTTGGCAAAACAAAATGCGAATTTAAACTTTTCGAGATTTAAGCAGATACTAATGAACACTTAATAATATTTCTTAACATTAGATATAACGAAAAAACTTATCATTATTCATTTTAGATACTGTGTGTAGTAAAAAAAATTGACAGTTTCCACTATTACTGAAAGATAGCAGTGGGAACTGCCCCTTTCTTTTTAGATAGATACAAAATTGTACCTTTTTTGGAGAGTCGTACACGTTAGTGAGGCTTCTGATTATTTCTATCATTACAGAATGGACAGAAAAACACAAAGTGACACCAGTGTACATAATTTAGATAGCATTCAGAGGACATTCAGACAGTAAGAGAAACACGCCACGTTTATTACTAGCAAACTGCTTTTGTTGTTGAGCTGAAAACAAACCCCGATCAGTATAAAATGAGAAGAAAAAAAAGGAAAACAGACACACCGAATCTCTATATACTGACACTAATAAAAAATAGGCATGTTCAGCCAACTGACGATTAATTTTAATTATAGACACTTTCGAACGCGAGAAAGAAAAAGAGAAAAAAAAACAGGCAAGTAGAATTATAGTATACATATAATTTTCTATGCTGACTACATACTCTATGAACTTTTTTTGCTCTTATTATCGTGTCAGCGAAACTGGAGATGAATGTCACACAATGAAAATGGATATTTCTTTGTGCTAGGAAAAAGTATAGTATCGAAACAGTCTCTCAAACAAAACACGCAAATATCTTAGAAGAAAGTATACATATAATTTCATGCAGGGATCACATTCATAATGTGCTGAATACATGCTTTGTGAACTTTTTTTTTTTGCTATTATCATTGGTCTAATAAATAGAGATCCTACGCTTAAATAATAGAAGAAGAACTCTTTATTGCCTACAAAAGGCACACGCTGTGCACAATACCCTTCATGGCTACAAGCCAGGGGTTCTAACCGTGAAGCTATATTTGTTGTAATATTTGTTGACATCAATTATAATAATATCACCTCAAAAAATTATTGTCATATGAATACAGAATAATCTGATACTTTATGAATAAATCTTTGAAAGCCAGCAACAGATTCACTCACACCTGCTTTCCAACATAATTTATTGAATTCCAGCTGCCTCAGAGAAAGCATCAATATCATCATTTCCAATTGTAAAATAGCACTTCCCTCCCCTCTAATTTCGGTTCTACCCACTTGTCTGTCAAAAGGAATCTGTCAGAGTTGATAAAAAATCAAATGTAATCGCACTACCTTTCCAATACAAACGACACAACTGGGAATTAAATTCCAGAGGACACAAACACATACTGCTGGTGTTGTTGACATACATCTGTATAACTGTGAAAATAGGGTCCTACCCATATAACACGAGGGAAAAATTGTCAGATACACCTTGCTACACATACGGTGCAGAGGTAGACAAACAAAAACATCAATCTAAGGGGGGAAAAAGCTCTGTCAAAATTAAAACCCACAACCACACGGACACGAAAATAATTGACAAAATTATTATAACCTCTGATCTTTCAGTTATATTCAATAACGTACTGGTGGTACTGTTGACACATATCTCCATATATGTGAATAAACCACATCCAGATAACAGGAGGGAAAAAATATCAGGCACATCTGCTAACCTTGCTACACATATGAGGTAATAATAAGCCAAATCAACATACAACTCCCCACCATAATTAATCACGATTGACCTTTTTAATTATATTCAACCTGCACATGACATAATGAGGAAGACAAAAACACCTGCTCTGCCCGGGCACGGATGTTGCTGTATTATCCCTCTTCCACTTACTGTTCCTAATACACTCAGTAATCAGAGAATTACGACTACCTCCATCCGTAATAGGCTATGCTGCATAGCTCGCAGCATAAAAAGCCGAACAGCCTCCTATGCTAGAGCAATAGCAATTTTCATCTTGTAGTGCAAGTCAAAGTGATAAAGTAGCAGTTATGGGACGTAGTAAAGATATCAAAGAGTTTCAAAAGGCCATGATTGTGGGAGCTCGTGCGTCGGGTGCTTCCATATCGCAAACGGCAATTCTTGTCGGTTGCTCACGGCCCAATATGGTTCAGGTGTAGAAGAATGGTGTTGAACGGGCCAAACCACCTCCCGCCGACAGAATTGTAAAGGATTACGGAAACTGGATGTTCCTAGTAAGCGAAAGGCACAGTGTGTTGTACGGGCTCAACGACAGGTCACTGTGCGACAGTTCATATCGCAATACAATATGGAGAATGCATGAACAATATTCGAAATCACGATGCGCCGCACACTAAGACATATGGGGTTGCATAACAGACAACCCAAGAGACACCCTCTCCTCACCGCTGTTAATCGTCGACACTGGTTGGACACTGGAGGACTGGAAACAAGTGTGCTGGTCGGATGAGTCCAAATGACTAGTGCAACTCGACGACGGATGCCATCGTGTGTGGAGCAATCAACACGAGTCCATGGACCCCTGGTGGGTGTGGACCTACGTTTCACTGGTGAGGTCTACTGGCAGCTCTTAGATCTGTGCATCCTGCCATGTTGCATTTGTTCCTGGACAGAAACAACGGGGTTATCCATGACGATAATGGACTGTGTCATAGGGCCCGCACTGTGAACAAGTGGTTGGAGAAATTGGCCTCCGAGTTCGCTTGATCTTATTTCAACTGAACGACTGTGGGATGTTTTGGAGCAAGAAGTGAGGCGTATGGACACGCAACCGTCATCTATTTCAACACTGTAGAAAGCCTTGCAGGTAACATGACTGCAGATCCCTAAGTATATCTTCAGACATCAATGGGTTCAATGTCTAGGTGAACAGTGGTTGTTATATTTGCGAATGGTGGTCCAACACGGTATTAGGTAGATGGTCATAATTCAGTGATCACTCAGTGTATTTCTGAAGTGTGGGAACCGTTGCTATAGGATGCCTACCGTGGTTGTGGTGTTCTCATATGAACAGACTGAGGAATCAAAAACAATCCACCGGGATTTTCTGGGATAGCCGCTTGAATTTTGAGTTTTGAGGATGAAATATTGGTTTAAGAGAACTGCTGCAGTTTAATCCCATATCTCAAAGTTTACATTCCTCCCTTTCCTCTGTCTCATTCTGCTTTCATTCATCCATACTTTTTTTATATTGTGTTCATCACTTCCACACCTACCTTATTCTGGAAATGGATTTATGTGACACAAAACAGAAGATCTAAACTGTCGCCTTTGACAAAATCCATCCTATTCTTCGTTTATATACTATTTCTTCTTGCTTGTGGGTTTCGCTTTTTAGATTTTATTATCGATTTCCCCTTTTTTCTTGGTGTGGGAGGATCGTAGAGCTGTTCGCTCTGTTTTCCTTGCAAGTGTTGTTGTGCCTAGTGTTACAATTGATCCATTTGGCAAAGCTCCAAGTCGGTCAGCAGAATTTCTGCTACCATGGCCATATCCAGGACACCGAAAGCTAAATAAACGATTTTGTTTAGCTACAGATAAAGCAGTTTGCCACTCCGGATGGTAAAAAACAAAAAATATTGTACTTGGTGGCATATATATCTTCTTTCTTGGATCCGTATGTACAAGGGACATAGTCCAGCTGATGTTTTTAATAAAAAAAATTATGGAAATATTTATTTTAAAGTTCATTTTAAAATTTGTAAGTGATTGATTATACTTGTTTACTTAATTTATTTGAATAGTTGATTCCAGAATTGCAAACCACTGTTTACAGTTCCGAATATTGTCAAACAGCTGCATTTCCAGATTGTCAAACTGTTCGGTCTGTTCTCCCAATACTCGCAAATTCGATCCCTGGGGGGTTTCTGGAAGTTATCTATCTGCAGTGGGAATTGTGCCCACGTACTGCCTCGAAATATCCGTTCGTGCACTTGGCTATTGACTCGTGTTATCAGTAACAACCTTTATAAGACGTGATTGTAAAACGCCACCTGCAGCATTTGATGTTAGCGGTATTAGGACATTTTAAAGTGATCATCTAGCTTTGGCGATTACATACGAGAAATCGAAGATAAAGAGCGACAACACGGCAAAGAGCATTTTGTCTGATTTACAGAATCACCACTAGCGAAAGCAAAAAGACAGAGTTTATTGACAGGTCAAAAAGAAAAAGGAACTCTTTTAAGAATAAAAAAATAAGCAGAGGCAAACCTCAATCAGTTGAACATGCTTCAAAAGAAGACGAATTGTTTTTCTTTAAACTTTATCGTTGCTGGCGCTCTAGAATGTTGACTACATTTCTAAGCAGAGAATATATTTCAAAAGGAAGGTAACTATTATTTCTAGACTTGTTGTATTTTATTCTTACTAAAAGATTCCCATCACTCAATTACTACTGCCATTGCTTTTCACGCATTTCCCTTCAGTTTTAGCAGCAGCATACGGCTTTATTTTATAAAGTGCCCAATGAATATACGATACGAGTATCATATCTAATATGTTTACTCTCTCTTTCTCCTCTTTTTTATCTCTTTCTTTTACCCTTTTCTTTCCCCCTCTCTCTTCATTTTTTTCAATCTCAACCTCTTCCTTTTTCTCTCTAGCTTTCTACCGTTCAGCTTTAACTTTCTTCTTTTTTGTTTTCATTCTGTCCTCATTATGCCCTCGCAACTAGCACAATCATTAAAATCACTGCCCTTCCACACTGCGGAAAACATAAATTACAAATATCTTGTCGATGGAAGGAACTCTTATGGGTTATTTTTTCTTTTCACACCGAGTTTTTCAGACTCACAGGAAAATTTAGGATTTGCATAGACATCTCACTAATTTAGTTGTATTTACGAAAATTCAAAACAATCCAGTCCTCTCTCTCTCTCTCTCTTCCCCCTACATCACCATCTGTTATTCGTTTGGAGCGGTCTCGGTTCGATTCCCGTCTATGACTGGAGGAATTTGAAAAGGTCTCTTCAATCAAGGCTACACTTAGCCGATCAAAGGCGAAGGAAGTAGAAATTTTCCCAGTTATTCTCAGTTTTTCAATCCACAAAACATGTTAATTAGCCCAAGAACATATATAAAGAAATATATATATATATATATATATATATATATATGCACAAATAAAAATAGATGAGTGTATTGTCGGATAATGGACAACCCTGGTGTCATTATCAAGAGTCAACACCAAGATTTCATGAAAAGACGGAAATATAAAGTCTCTGTTTCTGAGGCAAAGCACAAGCACATGGAACGTAAAAGATGAAGACAATATATATTATCTCAGTATATATATATATATATATATATTGAAGTGCCATTAGGAATTTAATAGTTTTCAAATTTTAAAATTTTAAATTAAAAACCGAGAATGATTATTATCGTTTTTGTTTGGATTTTACAATGAACATTACTCAAAAATTTACTAGCCCATTACATTCTTATAAAAGATTTATTTTATTTTATTTTTTATTTCTTTGTGAAGTGTTAGATCATTATTGTAGTTTTTAAATTACAAAATGTATTTTGTTATATGTTCATTGATCATTATTAAAATAATATATACCATTATTTATTATTATTTTATTTGTTTATTTTTGGAGAGGGGATGCCGATGAGACTTTGCACACAGGCGCGTCATAAGCAAGCGGCGTTACTGTATATACACTGGTGTTCAAAGAAAGTGCACCACCCCTTAAAATTGTAATTGTCGTCCGAATAACGTAAGTATATGGCAATATTTCTTACAGATTGCATCAGATAAGATTGATACGCATAGGTGATGATGTAATATTGCATGAGCTGTTACTTTCAGCTATATAAGCACGCTTTGCAAGAGTTGCAGTCATCCCTTGCTTGTTGTCAGGATGGCGAGTTACGTGTAGTTGACGCCACGAGGAAAGAGTGCTATTGTTGCTTTACGTGAGGAAGGATGTTCTTCCCGTCATATTGCTTATAGAGTGTCTTATAATTATTATTATTATTATTATTATTAGCTACATGGTGCAAGGAAGCCTGAAGCTTATGCTGATTCTGAACTACCCTGTGAGAGAGAGAGAGAGAGAGAGAGAGAGAGTCAAAAGTAGAAAGGAATCACCAAGAAAGAGAAGAATGATGATATCCAGCTCAGGACATTGGGTGTGCCAAGCCCATACTCACCAGATGTGAGCCCCTGGGGTTACCAGACGAAAGTGAGTAGATTTCTTTCCAAACTCAAGAATACGGGTGCTGCTGATAGGAAGAAAAGGAACCGCACGCAAACGAGTCTGTACGCCAAAACAGGACCGCGTTTTGAAGCGCTTATGCCTTAAAAACCCTAAAGCTTCTTCGTCTGAGCTGAAAAGAGAATGGGAAGAACATATAGGAGTGGTAGCAAGTGCAGTGACAGTCAGAAGATGCCTCTTCAAAAAGGACTTGTAGCCCGTCGTCCTAAGAAGCCCATCTTCACACAAAAAATGAAAAAGGCCCGATTAATTTGGTGTAAGAAGCATGCCAAATGGACCCCTGAGCAGTGGAAGTCAGTTATTTTCTCGGATGAGAAGAAATTCAACCTGCATGGCTCTGATGGGAGACAAACGATTCGCCGTAGACGTGGTGAAGAATACCATCCAGACTGTATGGTGTCTACAGTGGAATTCCCTACCAGCCAAATGATATGGGGGTGCATTTCGTATCGCGGAGTATCACCTGCGATTTATAAAAAGTTCCGTAAATGCCAATGGATATCTGGCTATATTGGAAGGCAAATTGCTTCCAACCATTGGAGACCATTTCAACCTGCCAAGTAACTGCATCTTTCAAGACGACTCTGCTCCTTGTTATCCGGCGAAAAGTGTAAGTAGGCACTTCTGTAGTTACTTTAGCTTCATTTCTGCATTCGAGGTTCGACAGTAATATGTTTATATTTGTTACAAGTGAAAAAATGGTTGGAAGAATGGTCCATTACAACTGTTAGCTGGGCAGGAAACAGCCCGGACCTGAATCCTCTAGAGAACTGTTGGCATCGTGTGGAATCTGCAGTTGTCAGAAAGAAACCAAAGACCCTTCATGAACTTCATAATTCGTGTTTGGAACCACGAACTTGATCTTCAGAAATTGATCTTGTCAATGCCTCCACGGTGTGCTGCTGTTATCAGGGCCAGAGGCGGTTCAACTAAATATTAGTTTGCACCTGGTGAACTTTTCATTTTGTTTTTCATTTAAAATCATAAACTGAAGCAAATTGAGGGCTTCTGATAACTTTTCGGCCAAAATATTTACCAAAACTGTTGTATAAACGTTTCAAATATTCATTTTGAAATATTTTGAGAGCACCTGTCAAATATTACTTAGCTTTGCCTTAACTATTAATAAATTGTTTTGTTTATATTTCTATTTGTGATGCTAGTCATTAATGTAACATACCATCGCGAAAAAGGGCAAGAAATGTGAAATTATTAGGTGACGCACTTTCTTTGAACACAAGTGCATATAATTGGATATGAGAGACAAGCACTAGTGCCATTAAAATAAGAGCTTGAATTTCTCTCTCCCTCTCTCAATTTTTTTTCGTTTTCTTCATTTACTGTTCTTTTTTTATTTTTGTGTTATCCTCACTCTTTACCTTTTTCCATTCTTGATCTTTCTGTATCTCCACTTCCACCTCTCTCTCTCCTTCTAAATCTTTATTTCTTGTTTATTCTTTCCATAGGTCTGTTCTAAACATTATCCCTTCTCGTTCAGACTTTTTTAATGACGTTTCTTAGGTTATCTACCGTCTCCGAGATAATAGCCAGTTATTTTCAAACAGGTTTCTATGGCGATTCTTTCTTCATCCCACCTCCCCAATGACATCGATCATACTAAAATTTATTCTTTTCTGACTCCTAGTATAACACAAATTCCATTTAACAGTATATATGATTTGAAATTCTAGCTGATTTTAATCATTCAGTTGCCATTCTTCTACTAAATGTCCTGAAGTTGTCCGTTGTTCCATATTACCCAAATGACAAAAATTCTCCTATTCCATATTACTGTTTCCGTTTTTTCCACACTTAAACTTATCTGAAGGGAAGACTAACAGGGTTGTGTACAGCAGTAAATATTCGCCAATGTCATTACAATACTACGGGGATGTTATTACCTACAGTTCCCCTCCCCGCTTCCGTTCCTACCATTGGAACGTTATATCCACTTGGGAAAGTTACAAGAGACATTGCGCATATCATTTACAGAGCGTTCATCAATGAATAATTAGTAAAACAACCGCCTTAGCCATTATAAAATTCGTCACATCTCCAATTTTCTGCTAAAACCTTTTCGCTAATATGTACAATAATTGTGTAAAAAGTGATACCATAATTATAAAATAAAAAAAACAGACTTATTTTATTTGAAAAATACATTTTTTTGGTATACTATCTGGGCATCCTTACGACAGTGTTCCAATACATGAGAATAGCGAAGAATGCTATTTGTTTGTGGGGAGGGAAAAAAATGAGAAGATAGATAGATAGTTTTATATAAAACATCCTTCGCGTTTCATTTACTTGTAACAATACAAATACAGACTTGTATTGTTGCAATCATACTATTCAACAAATGACTACAATCCGCTTCTGTCGGAAGCCGGATGACGTCACTTCCGTGATGCATTTTTCGTGACTTACTCGGTTGAGGTGCCTCAAGAATGTTTCACATCAAGAAAATAGAAAACCAAACACAGAATACAAGTAATTTACATACATCATGTAGTAATTCCAGATACCTTTACTTTCCTTGGTCCATATTGTAGAATCCTCGTGAGAGCACAGTTGGTAGAACTGCCGTCTTCCCACACCGGATGAAAAAGACCTCAGTTCGAATCCCGTCGATAACACGAGCACTTTTTATGGACCTTTTAATATCATGGCCGAGTTAGTCTGTCTCAGGCGAGAGCAGCATGGATTTTTATCCCGTAAACCTGAGTTTTTCGTTCAGAACAGAAAATCGACGAGAGAACACACGCAATTTACAGATAATATACAGGGTGTTTCAAAAGTGATGGTTAATAATTTAAAGGTCAACTGTACCTCCGTAGCCGAGTAGTCAGGAGCGGGAGTGCAGTAGCACACGCTCTTTGAGTAGACCGGGGTTTAAGTCCCTGACTGCTGAATATGGTCGATCTGCCAACCCGCACTGGACCAGCGTGGCAGATTATGGTCCATTTCCTTCAGTATGAATTGTTGAGGAGGCTTCCATCCTGCAGTGGGTTGATAATGGCTGCACTTTTTTTTACTTTTTTGTACAGACTACAATATGCAAAAAAAGCCTAGTAAACATGAGTCCTTAAGTGAATCGTTTTCGAGATATTGCACATTTCTAGTTGGGATCCACCACTGACACGGTGAACTGTAAAGGGTTGGGATTCACCACTGACTTGTTTGTTTAGGTTTGGTTATGCTCATTCTCTCTCTTTCCCCTTTCTCAATGCTCTGAGACGTAGCAGGCAAACTAATACTTGTCAAAGGTTGGTCAACATGAAAGGAGGTTACAGCAACGAAGAGCATGCAGACATGGACTTCATGTATGGTAAGGCCAACAGCAGTGCACTCGAGGCTGCACGTTTTTACCAAGAAGCATTTCCCCGCCGAAGGAAGCCCAACAGGCGCATAATCATCAGGGTATATCAACGCCTTAGAGAACATGGAATACGAACAGGTAGGCCGAGATGCATAACCTGATGTTGAGGAAAGGGTGTTAGAAAGAATAGAACAAAATCCAGGAATTTCGACAAGGAAGGTTGCTCTTCAAGAGCTTGTACTGAGTCATAGCAGTGTGTGGCGAATTTTACATCGCCAATTACTGTACCCCTACCATATCCAGCGTGTACAAGGTCTCAGCAATACAGACTACCCTCCCAGAGTGCTCCCATAGTCGGTGGCGGATCTTAACAGAAAATGTACATTATCTCGAAAACGGTTCATTTGCGGCCCGATGTTCACTGGGACTTTTTTGCTTATTTTAGTTTGTACTTTTCACCTTTAAATTATTGACCATTATTTTTGAAACACCCTGTATATGCAGCCCAAGTCGGCATTAGTCGGTGATGCGCTTACAACCCTACAACGCCCTCGTGGGTAGCACAGTTGGTAGAATCACCGTATCCACACACCGGGTGGTAAAGACCTGAGTTCGAGTCCCATCGATGATGTGAGGAATTTTTATGGGTCTTTTTCACAACGTTTTTCCCATCGATGATGTGAGGAATTTTTATGGGTATTTTTCACAACGTGGCTGAGTTAGTCGGTCTCAGGCAAGGTTTGTTGGACGAAAAACTCGGGTTTTTCGTCCAGCAAACAGACATTGACCATAGAACACACGCAATTTACAGACAGCATATACGGAGCAAAATGGCGTTAGTTGCCGATGCTACTAAAATCCTATTACAACAACAACTACTTCTGACTCTCTCTCTCTCTCTCTCTCTCTCAGGGTAATTCAGAAATTTTTTTTTTGGCTGGTGCAGCATAAGCCTCAGGCTTCCTTGCACCATATGCTGCTGCTGCTGCTGATGATGATGATAATAATAAAACAATAATAACAAACCCTACAACAAACAAGCATATTGCAAAACAACCCACACTTCATAAAACTCAGCCATCTCCTCGTGATCGTGGACGGAAACGGGGAACCTTAGTTTTCTTAGGAGTCCCACGGCTAAGAGGCCGGATGAACAACACCATAATCTAACACAAAACTAAGCACACCACACAAAATAACACCCACTATCTGGCCTTGATAGAGTTTGTTTTGCAACATAAAGCAAACAACACGGAGTTGGTGGGGAACTCCAGTGCCGCTTGACATGTAATACTAAACACTAAACTTCATGAAACTGCGCTTTTAATTTCGACCTGAATCTTGCTCGTGCCATGCAAACATTCTATAGAATGAGAAGTCTTCACTGAACTGCCACACTGCTCTCCAGTAACTGTTTACAAGCAACACACCTTGTACAGATAACACACGAACGATCATAACTTGGCTCTTCTTCATGAACAAAGCAGTATTGCCACTACTTTTTTTGCACAGTCCTTCTAGATTAAATTCGCAATTTCATATCTCATTGCGGAACAAGGAGCGCGTACCTTATACTGTACCGGAATCCTTCCCCACGTTTCAACCCTCCCTCCATCTTACACATGTTTAATATTTTGGGCCAACATCTTTAAATTCCCTTGATGGAACTCCACATCACGTTCTAGTACGGTAAAAAGTCGAATGCGTCACTGTTCGATGACTGCTTAGTTTCCAGCAGTTGAAGATAACCCTTGGAAGTAGCTCCCTTCACAAGGTCACGAATTCCGAGCTGAGCGTTGTAACTAAAAGCATTGTCTGCTTCACGGTTCGTTACTTTCCTCTTCAGAGTTCACGCTCATGTTTACTTAAAACTTAGAAATTTCAAGGCGACGTCGCGCATTTGAGAAACTCAACATACGTGCCTTTAAGGAACTACACATTAAAAAAATGGATCTGTTATCCTTATTATGCGAGAATAAGCATCTATTGCATTTTTCGAAGAGAATCTGGTAATTCCAATTTAAAAGTTTTTATTTTTCTACTTATTTTTGTTTTAGGTAAAGCAGTTATGTATTACTTCAGATGTTTTATTTTGTTTTTAAACTTATACAGAAGCAACTAAGATGACAAGGAGACAATATATTGTGTTAATTTAAGTGTGTGTGTGTGTGTGTGTGTGTGTGTGTGTGTGTGTGTGTGTTTGTGTTTTAAGCGTAAAGGCAGATCAGGCTTCAGTAGACTGAATCTGTATTTGAATTTATATTCTTTTTTTTTTTTTATGTAAACCCCAAACACCAGAAGGTCTTAGAACCTATAGTACTTAGTATCGTGCATGGGTTGAAGGTTGACAAGATCAAACAAGATACTTGTTGACATTAGACTTGAATTTCTGGATTGTAATTTTCCGAAAATACGTATGAAGGGAGGTTGTTCCAGAAAACAGAAGTTGAATGAATAAATGACGAAGAAGAAAAGTTGGTTCTGTGAGTTTGAAGTTGGACAGTAACTTTGACGAGTTGTGGCACGTGTTCGGACTTGTTTGGAAGAGAGAGCGGGAATTACAGAAGCCATTTCAGAAGAACAGTGCCCATGGAAGTATCTATAGAAAAGCCATGCAGCAGAAACAGAGTGGAGAGTCTTTGTTAGAGATGTCATTAATTAACCTAACTGCACTCTTTTGAATGGGATCTAGAAGCCTGAGAGATGTTTTGGGGACACAGCCTCAGATGTGGGAATAATATTCCATGTAATATTTGTAATGAGAATAAAAGCCAAGAGAGATTAGAAGTCAGCGTAATCCTCAATAGAGAAATGTGATCTTGCCTAGAAATCACAGTGTCATCGAAGATAAGCATAGGAGCAGAAGAATTCTTTTTTGCGAAATATAAGACAAGACTGAGTTTTAAAAGGATTGAAATCAAATAAATTATCTATGACTACTGGATGATTACCTGGAGATCAGCATTTAAAGAATTTGCAGTGGATATTCCAGAAGTTCAAGCTGTTTGTGAAGTGCAACGTGGAAGCTTTTTTAGAATATCTTTATGCCAAAAACATTAAAAAGCCTTTGAAATGTCAACAGTAACTTCTTGAGTTTCACCAAACTTTTCCATTGAATTTGTCCAACATAAGCCAGATGGGTAACATAAATCAGAATATCACCAGTGTATCGACACTGACGGAATCCATACTGGCGATCGTTGATAAGATGGAAGGTTTCTAGAGAGTTTAAGAGTTGGCGGTTAATTGATTTCTCCATTACTTTAGAAAAAGTAGAAGTAAGTGCAATTGGTCGATAACTGCTTTACAATTGTTGCGAGCTTTGGTGCAGGCAGAAAACGAACCTGGAGAGAATTGGATACAAGCTAATTGCGATATGCAACATTCTTACCTTGAACAGCCTTAGCACATTTATTGGAAAATCAATGTTTAGATAAAGGGCGAAATTTTAAGGTGGAGTGTGGAATAAAGGATTCCATCCCTACAAGAATAATTTCACTGACAAGATATGAGCAAACATTGATATCAGCAGATTTAAAACAGTAATCCAACCAAGGAAAAGAAGAATATAAATCTCGCATATCATCCCATGTTGTATTCTTGTAATGCCGAACAACACAAGGTTGATGGTCGCTTCTCCAAATGGCGACAAGAGAAAGCTCCATTGGAGAAGAGACCATCACCAAGTTGTGATGAGGTGTCTGGAGAAACCACTTATCTCCATTGTTATCAAATTGTAGCAGTGTGCTTAATGATTTTGTAATAACTGAGAGCAAAGTGGAGGAGAAATTGTTGAAGTTAAACATAAGAAAGGCACCTGGGGTGGATGGGATCTATCCAGTTATTTTAAAGGAGGCGGCAAAGCAACTAAGAAAACCCTTAGCCATAATTATGAGAGCATCCTTGGACTCAGGGGAGGTTCCCACGGACTGGAGATGTGCAAATGTGTCCCCAATTCACAAAGGTGGATCGAAGGGTGACACGAGTAATTACAGACCAGTTAGTTTAACTTCTGTTCCGGGTAAAATAATGGAGTCGCTGGTTAAAGATGCATTGCAGGATCATCTAGACAAGACTGCAGCAATAATTCAAACACAGCATGGGTTTGTTAAGGGAAAGTCTTGTCTGACAAATTTGATTGGTTATTATGATGTGGTCACAAAGGAACTGGATGCAAAAAATAATTTTGATATCATATACTTGGATTTCAGGAAAGCTTTTGACACTGTTGCGCATGGAAGACTACTGTACAAATTGGAGCAGAATGGTATTAAGGGTAAGTTGCTACAATGGATAAAAGGATGGTTAAGTGGGAGAAGACAGAGGGTGGTAATCAATGGGTGCTGCTCTTCGTGGACTAATGTTATTAGTGGAGTCCCACAGGGTTCGGTGTTGGGTCCACTGTTGTTTTGTGTATTTATCAATGATATTGATGAAGGTATATCAGGCTTAATGTCGAAGTTTACAGATGACACAAAGGTTGGCAGGGTTGTTAATGACAGTAATGGCAGTGTGCTACTGCAACAGGATCTAGATAATTTGGGCAGATGGGCTAAGAAGTGGCAACTGAAGTTCAACCTTGACAAATGCAAAGTACTGCATATGGGTAGAAGTAACCCCAGAGAAACGTACCAACTGTGTGGTACTACACTTAAGGTGGTAGAAAATGAAAAAGACCTGGGAGTAATTGTGCAGTCAGATATGAAGTTTTCTGACAGTGCAGACAGGCTGCTAGGGCGGGTCATGGGGTTTTGTCAATGATATATAGGAATTTTGCTAGCAGGGAAAAGGAGGTGATTGTCCCTCTGTATAAGGCAATGGTCAGGCCACGCCTTGAGTACTGCGTACAGGTCTGGAGGCCTCATTTTAGGAAGGATGTAGATTTGCTTGAGCGTGTACAGAGAAGAGCAACACGATTGGTGAGGGGAATGAAGGGATTCTCTTACCAAGAGAGGCTTAAGTTCTGCAAATTGCAGTGGCTGGAGACTAGGCACCTGCGCGGTGATCTGATTGAGGTCTATAAGGCCTTGAATGGGTTGAGCACGCTGAATTCTGATGGGATCCTTCCACTTGTCAGATTACCAACCTACGGGGACATAAGTTCAAATTAAGAAAGGACAGATGTAGAATAGATGTGCGGAAATTTGCCTTTAGCCAGCGGGTGGTTAATTGCTGGAACAAACTTCCATCTGTCGTTGTAGAAGTTGATAGGTTAAATAAATTTAAGGAGGAACTGGACAGGCATTTGGAGGGAATGGTGTGATTTTTTTTTTTTTTGGCTGATGCTGCATAAGCTCCTACACTTGCTTTCTTGCATCATGTGCCACTACTACTACTACTACTACTATTGTACTTATAAGGGCTGTTTGTGAGAAAAAGAACAAGCGTGTTGGCTGTGTGGGTAGGATTGTCTGATATTCTGGTAGATATATAAAAAATCTGTACCATGTCATTATTAAATGCAAAGCCTCAGCGTCTCTAGTAGTTGAGTCCGTACAACTAGAAAACGAAAGAAAGCTAGAGTTGCGAAAATTAAAATCACCAAGGAAAATTATCTCACTATTAGGAAAGTTGGACTGAAGAAAGTGAGGTAGTCAAAGAGTTCCAAGTGATTAGTAGAGTTGGGAGAACGACAGAGCCAAAATATAAGTCTGAGAGAATTTGGTAGAGAAAGAGAGATTTAAGCCAGCTAAGATCGAAAAGAGAAAGCAAATTACTCAGTCTCTGACAGGGAATACCAGAGTGGACATATGCACAAGTACCACCCTTAAAGCGAAAGGAAACATACAGCGAATAATTTGGACAGCTGAGATGAGATGAGATGAGCAGTGGTTGTATCAACTGATAACTGGAATTCTATCAAAAAAAGTACATGGGGTTTGGAAGACTGCAAGTGGAAATGGACATCATTGAGATTATAACTGAAATAACGTGTATATGTGGACGAGGAAGTGTTTCGGAGGTTTAGATCTTTTCGCAGATAAATTTTTTCTATTAGTTTGAAAATTCATGATGTATTCAGCAGTAAGAAAAGGTGGGGAGGACATGCTATATAAAGTAATGATATTTTTGGATATGGAGTACACATAGTAAGAATATACCGAGCTCCTTGAAATAACGAGGCCTCGACAATGCCCCCCCCCCACGTCACATACACTACTCTTTCTTCCTCCAGTCACTATCTGGCAGAGTAGAGTCAGCGAGATTATACATTAGCTGAAGGGAATCCTTCTAGAGAGTTACCAGTAGGTTTGGCCAGGAGGATTATCTAGCAGCCGGCCTGCGAACACCGTTGTAGAGCTGTACCCGCGAAATGTAAGAAAGATTGGAGCTCGCCATGATGTCAATCATACCCTCAGAAGACATCAATCATACTGCATGATGGAAGAGATGGGGGGGGGGATTGTTGGAGCTTTGCTCTGGAGACTAATCATCGGTTCTACCCCTTCAAACCTCTAGTTAGCAAAGTGGTGGTATTGCATCGGTTGATGAGAGTCATCTACCACCTAGTATTGCCTGGTAACACAGAGGGGCAGCATTCCTCCGTGTGGTGTGGACGTCACACCGCAACCTCTGCTTTCGTTGGTTCGCACCTGGATGGTCATACCCAATGTTAACAACAGTCCCACTATCGAGAAGGTGCAAACAGATAATTTGGTTCTCACATACCAACAAGACTTCGCTGAAATTAGATCCAGTCTCGCCATCACCACCTTGAATATTATTATCAGTTGCAGACCAACTAACTCGTCACGTTGTGAAAAAAAGCTGATAAAAGTTCCCAAGGTGGGTTCGAACCCAGGCCTTTTTCACATAACATGTGAAGGGTGGCAGTTGTAACCGCTGTGCTAACCTCGAGTGCGAAAATGTATTGTAAATTTGCAATTTTATTCTTTTGTATTATGTTGTCAGTTGATCTGTTTTTTTTTTTTTTAAATTAAAAATCAAAGTTTACTTGAGGAGGGGATGGGAGGAAACACGAAACCCTCGCCCAAGACCAGCTAATTAAACCACGTCGTGGAAACTCATGGCAAAAAATTTCCCCTGCAGACGGGAATCGCACCTGTGCCTTTTCTGCACGCGGACTTCAGATGAAGGCTTCTAAAGGTCCATTCATTTCTGCTAAATGATTTTAGAATTGAGAAACATTATTTATTTATTATTTTTATTATTACTGTCCATGCATAATTTGAATGCCACACTAGCAACAACGTTAAACTGTACCCATCATAAACACTTTATACAGCTGGATCTTTCAATTGTATAAAGAAAGCAAACTTCATCATTTAACACTCTAAAAACAGTTGATTAAATTTACTTCATGTGTATTATAAATGGAATATACTGTAAATGTTAAATAAGTTATTATTAATAACTTATGTATTATTAATACAACTTAGGTAAATTCGATGAAAATTTCAAATCGCCTTGATCTCAGAAAGCGAAATAGAACGTTACGTACGCCAAGATGGCGGCGACCATGGAGGGGAACTCTAGAGTAAAAGAAAACTCGATTAACCTAAGTTGATGAAAAACTTACCTCGCATTCAAAGTTATTTTGTGCGTTCGTCGTTGGATAATTTCATTGTGTGAAACTGCAACTTGGAATCGTTCTACAGCCGCTGATAAGATCCAAGCACGTGGCGCCCCAATGGCAACCAACGAATGTCCATCTTGTGAGGCCTTGAAAGGTAACGTTCAAATTTATATATGTAGATATTTATTATCATCTGATGGTTTATTTGTATTTTTATTTGATTATTATTACTTGGTTATTTTATTTATTATTTTTTGCGATGCAGGATTAGGGGCAGCTATCCCAGTAAGCTTACTTCGATATGCCACTTGTCACTAATACTTATTAGTGAAAAGTGACATCTAGTACCCTAGCCAAAATATCAGAAACCGAACTTCAGTATGTTGTAGAACTTCTATGTGCCTGAATTACATCTTGAATTCGAGGTGGCATGGGTTCAACTAGTAGCCAAAAGATATATGTGAAATTTTAAGTCATTAAATCGAAAAATAACTAAGTCGAAAAATAATTAAGTCGAAAAATAACTCCTCTAGTTCCTTCAGAGATGAGAACAGTCTGCGTGTCTGTATACTACTGCTTTCTAATCTGTCCCAAAAGATTTTAATAGGGTTCCGATAAAGAAAGGAAGCCGGGCGAATTGACCAACACGTTCC
Organism: Mastigoproctus giganteus; assembly: GCF_048544385.1. Classification (NCBI taxonomy): domain Eukaryota; kingdom Metazoa; phylum Arthropoda; class Arachnida; order Uropygi; family Thelyphonidae; genus Mastigoproctus; species Mastigoproctus giganteus. The sequence continues at coordinate 215,949,141 of NC_143581.1, forward strand.
CACTGACGAACAGATTTAGCACGGTGGATCCTGGAAGTGGTTACGCTCCTTGGTAAAAAGGAGGAATTGTTAACTAAGCATGATTTTGTAAATTTAAAATCTGCAGATGCCTCTCTTCGTGCTTGTTAGACATGTATGTCTATCCAACCCATGTTGTGAGAACATTCAACACAAATTCTCAATATTTTGTATATAATTCACCTTTTGTGTAAATTTCTCGGATCGAGCTCGCATGTACTCTATAGGTTTATGTAGTTTATGCAGAAGTTAATACCTCCTTTAGTTTATGCAGAAGTTAATACCTCCTGTAGTTTATGCAGAAGAAGACACAATGTGTAATGGATCAACTGCCTCTGCAGTTGCCGACACGCTCTAAACACGGAAAGGACAGAATTCATGGGATACGTGGTTACTGGGCAACGCGACGCTGTCATCCCTCTCGCTAGTGGACGAACCCACCGCTTGGCAGGTATATAGGTACAGTGCATCTCTACATTCATGTAGATGGTAATTCGATGTCAGTATGGATAAACGTCGCGAGTCCCATTGCTAACACCACGACACAGGACTCTACGCATCAACTGGGCGAAAGAACCGAAAGAACATCGGCAGTGAACCTTGGATGATTGGAGACAGGTTTTCTGGCCCGATGAATCCCGTTTCCAGTTATTTCGAGCGGACGGGAGGGTGCGTATCTGGCAGAAACCGCACGAAGTTCATGTCAACAAGGAACTCTTCTGGCAGGTGGACAGTCGGTAATGGTCTGGGACGTGTTCAACTGGCATACGTTGGGCCTCTGGTACGTCTAGACGCATCGGTGAACGGTTCAGGTTCTTGACCATCCTTGAAGACCATCTGCATTCCTTCGTGGTCATCGTGCACCCACAAGGCAATGGACTCCTCCAGCAGGACAATGCGCTTCCCCACAGAGCCGTGGTGACTAGAACATGGTTCGAAGAGCATTCCGCAGGTTTTACCACCATGGAATGGCCTCCCCGTTCATCAGACATGAACCCTGTGGAGCATTTTTGGAATGCTGTGGAAAGGTCCGTTCGAGCTTTGGATCCTCTACCCAGGAATGCGATGGAATAATGGACAGCGGTGCAGCAAACATGGATGGAAATACCTGTGGAACGCTTTCGTGAACTAGTGGACTCAATGCATCGCCGTGTGATTGCCCTTATCCGGGCGAAAGGTGAGCCTACCCGTTATTAGGTAGGTATACCACGATTTCTGTCCACTCAGTGTACCTGCCTTGTGTACAAAAGAATGTACATCAAGATTGATCAGGCCATAATATCTGTTTCCAGGATACAAGGCAATCGTGTGAGCCAAGCCATTGGAGCCTTTCCCATTTTAGCTAAAACTAATGGTCTACAAATACGGAGACAGCTGCCGAGCTCCAGTTCCATGTGCACTTTACAGATTTTATGGGTATTTCTGGCCCAGGTTGAAAGTATTCAGTAACTGCTTGACAGATCGGCAATTAGACCTTAGAGAGGTCGAACTGCCGATTCGCCGAGCAGTTTCACATTTCCTCTCCTGTCTTATTCCCTTTCCGCAACACTTATTCGTTCCGGAAGTGGATCTCGTCTCTTCTAACTACTTCCTATTAATTTTAATATTGACCATACGACAGGAGCTGGCGGAAGTATACAATCCATCGCTGATCTCCCAGTATATCCGGAAGTGCTTTACACTAATACCGCTTCACACTTCTGAAATTTGGTCCTCTGCTCTTAGTTCCTACCTAAACGGATACCTCGGATTAGAATATTGGCAACTAAGATAGATGAGCGGGATGATGAGCAACCATCTCAATATTTCCACATCCATCTTCCGAGTAAATCTGGGCGCCCCCCCCCCCCCCCGGAGACATCTAATGGCTGTAAGAAACATCTTCGCTCTAGCACGGCTCATAACAGGCCGAATAGATGCTCCAACTGTATCAGCTTTAAAATCTGGACTAAAGAAGGCAAGAAGAGATTATTCTAACTCTTGCCTTCCCCCTCGACAAACCCTTAAAAATCTGAATTCCGAGAAATATGTTCCCGATCAATACCCTAGAAATCTGCAATAATAAACAGCTACATTTAAAATAGTTGATCATTAGTCATTATATATCTACAAATAACTTATATAACTTCAGAATATGTATAATTTCAATATTTTGTATATAATTTAACTTTTGTGTAAATTTCTCGGGTCGAACTCGCATGTACTCTATAAGTAACACAGTCTATATGTAGCACCTCGTACAACAGATTCTAAATAATACACCCCTTCTGGCACATAGCCGCCCCGCGATGGTCCGCATTTTTTGGATGGATAAGCAGATAATAATAATAACAATAAGAGCAAAAATACCAGTTGATTAAAGGTGTACCGCATTACAAGTACGAACCCCAGGCCACATTAGAGATCCCTACTCACAAACTATACTGGGACCTCGCCATAATAGGGGACAAAACGATCTCGCACAACAGACTAGACAGAACGCTCATTGACAAGAACGTAATGGCTACCTACCTGATCGACATAGCGTTGTCCAACACTAGCAACCTCCAGAAAACCTACGACAGGAAGTCAAAAGAAATCTAGAATATAAATCAAGTAATGACCATCCCAATCACTGTCTCAACCACCAACATAGTGCCAAAGAGCCTCCATAAGAACCTAGCAGTAAAAGGCCTTGCAAAGAACACATATGGAATTCCAGAAAGCGGAGATCCCGAATACCTGTAGGATAGTCAGAGAGTTCCTCGACCTATAGTAGTAAATGGACATAACGACTATCTCACACACCTGGTACCAGTACCCGTCGTAGAATGGGAAAAACCCATCAGGAGAGGAAAGAGGTGATGATGATGATAATAATAATAATAAAATATAGATTTTCATAGTTCTTAATATTTTGGCCCTAGCTTCTCGAACATCAACAATGCCCTCTTCTGGAAGTTGGTTATAATATGTGTTTTGTCCATATCGACTTCAAATTTTTGGTCTCTGATTTCAATACATATTTTTTATACTGTCTTTAACAAAATAGGGCGAGGTTTCAAATATTTTGCCTCGGCAGTATATATGTATGAGCCCTGTTTCATACGATCGCTGTTAATTTTTTAAGATGTCATTCCCCCCTACTCTCTCTAGTAAAAATAAATGCGTTTTTTTTAGTGACATTAATGACCACTTACTTAAAAAGGCTGTTCCACTTAAATTTATTAAGCAATTACCATCTTTAAACGCGGAGTCAGTTATTAGACGCTTGTTTTGGAGACAAACAGTTTGTCATTCTTTGTTAAGAATAACGGTATAATATATTAGGGACGTACCAAATTTGGGATGCTAAATGATGCATACTGGTCGATTTCCTACTCAAAGAAAAGAAAAAAATCCATGCAATTCGTAGGTTCAAGCAATTAACTGCAAGATGCATTTGATGAAACGCACACAATGAAAAACACCATGATCTGACATCGGAGACGATCGCAAAGTACAGCTGAGAAGTGTCTCTTCATTTCCCTCCCCCCTTTCATGTCTTACTTGGCTCTCACAGATTACCACCTGTTTGGGTCCTTGCAAGATCATAGAAGTCATTACTATGAGAACGGCGAGACAATTCAGGAAGCGGTGCGTGACTGGTTACAAGGTGCTAGAACGGCTTGTACCATAGCGGGATTTTAACCCCTCCAGATCGTTATGGTAATTTTGTACAAAAAAATTGTGGACGAAAAAATACCCAGTACATTACAGTAACCCAATGACGATTTTTTAAATTTTTTATTTTTTTATTTTTGCCCCTCGTATTACTTTACTGAGCATACTATACATAAATGAATATTATAATCGAATATACATTTATTTTTAACTAAGCTTTAATTAGGTAGGTGGCAGTACTGCTGCCATCGCGAATGACTTGAATATTCCAAGCTAGGATTTCTTTTCAAAATAGATTTCGCATTTGTCACCAGGTCCATTACTATAGACGTCGCTGCCATCATAAAAAAAATCACTATTTGAACTCTTCTTAATATTTTCATGCATAATCAACTTTTTCCAGTTTTAATTTTTGTTTTAAAATTTTAATAAAATTTATAATTTTTTCTAAACAAGTCAGTCATTTTTAAGTCTGGTATTGAAACATGGTCTTCTCAAAGAGCAAAAGATGGCGCCACCATGAAGCATAAGAATAAGATTAAAATACAGCTTCTTCTTTCGTCCGTTCTGTAAACAACGCTTTCATTAAACGAACAAATAGTTTTCTAAACCAGAGTTTTCTGGCCTCGCTGGCTTCCCACTTTGCCTTACTCTAACTATAGTAAAATACCACGTCCACTATACTGGAATGAGAAGGTGACGTCATGATGCTCAGCCAATCCGATTCCTTTATGGTTGTCACGACGCAGTGTTGGTGTGTACAGCTAAAGCACGCGGCAGTATGACAGTACTAAGGCGGCTGCACAGAGATGATGGCGATGCGGCGGGTCGACTTAGTGGGGTGTGGTTTAGTGAACTGGAGGCGGGGGACCAGAATGAAAGGGTTGCTTAAGGAGAAGGTAAGTGATTAAAGATTTAGCGTACTTCCTTTAGTCTGGTAAACGTTGAAGATGAGAGTGGATAATGCCTAAGGAATTGAAGAACAATGTCTTCTTTATTCCTCTTCCTTCCTCCAACTGGCTAACACGCTCCTTTCTAGGATTTCCAGGGTTTTAACCAATCAGTGGTCGCATTTCAATGAACAGTGGATTCAGAGCCATCCATTGTTTATTGAATTCCTCGAATGATTATTTTGGAGTGAACGTGCGTCTACGACCGATGGAAAAAATGAAAGAGGAAAGGTTAAGACAATGCAAGAGACGCCTAATTCAGTCCGAGTGACAATTTTCTTTTTTTCAAACAAAATTATAGGATTCCAAGAGGATTTAACCACAGTCTATTTTCTTTATCTTGGAGATTGGTGGAGTATTTGGATTCCTCGCTCTCCCTCGAGCAAACTTCGAATATTCTGTGTCCTCGTGACGACGTGTCGTAAGACAACTTTTGCCACTTTGACAGCTGATACGGTGATATAACAATGCTGCGTTCACAGCTGGGCTACAGTCGGAGAAACGAAATATTGATTGCCGTGCTGTGGAGTGTGTTTGAACAGTAGGCTGCTGATTTCCGTTGGCAGGGTGGGCACCGGTGAAATTAATTATTGCGTTCTTCAACGACTTCCTGTGGTACTGCAGAGAATTTTGAGGAAATTTGTGTGAAGACCTGCCTACTTGTTTCCTACACGCTCTCTAGAAGCAACCACAGCGTTATGTGTTCTCTTCAACTCCATTACACTCTTAAATTCATACCATGCCGTGATTGCAGCGACTAGTGGTGTTAGTATTCCTCGTAGTGTCATCTTTTGGGGGTACGTAAGCCCCCTTTTCCCCCACCACACACTTCTTTTTGTGATCAACACCCAACCGATGCCATGGAAACCAGCGCTTGGAAATTGATGTAAACAGCATGACCCATATACATAATATCAGCTTGGATTCTATAAGCGACACGTATCATAGGTATGTTGTCGTCAAAGGCGGTCACAGACTGCAGGTTCCGATCTGTGGGAGATAACAGACATTAAGGAGGAGAATGTCCCTAATGGATTAAATCCTGAGGGACTGAGTGTCATTTGGAGTTCAGGAATTTGTCCTTTATAGAAATTTCATATGCAATTCATAATATAGTTTATTCTCCTTTTCCCTTCTTCCTAATAAATGGTGCAGCATTTACTGGGGAGAAGGATAGTGAGTTAATTTTTCCAACGTCAGACTGTCTCTTCTAGAACGAAACTCCGTGGACCATTTACGAACTGGTTTTCCTTTTACTATAGACCTATATCCCAAATCACTGACAAGTTCACCTTGAATTCCAGTTCCTTTTTTTTTGCCATTGTTCAAAACAAAAAAAAAAAAGAATTGCAAAAGGTTTCTTTGTAGGAAATACTATTTCCTCTGTATGGATGAAAAATAAGTTAAAAGGAGCTGATAAAATAGAGCGTACAAGTACATAAGAAATATAGGGTTCCGATTGGAACCCTATATTTCTTTATCTTTATCCCAAAATTAAAGAATTAAAATATAGAGTTACGAAGAAAGAGAGAGAGACAGAGAGTTCTAATGTTTTACAGCTTACTCTATCTTGGGTATCTAGTGTTTTTTTTTATGCTAAATCACAGAAAGGAATTTATTAGAGTCCCTAATTACGTTCTAGAAACAAAATAGCAAACCAAATTTATAAATTTGGTTTAGTTGTATCTTCATTTTAAAATTAAGAAGATAAGAATTTATGAAGACAAATTTGAAAGATATTCCAAAGGCAGTTATAAAAACATTTATTAGAAATTACAATTTTATAAAAAAAAAAAAAAACTGACTTTCAAATTTCTGAAAATCTAACAATAAGTGAAATATTAAAATATAAATAATTAGCGCTTATAAAATTATTTACAAACAAAATAAACTTAATTATTAAAAGTTGTAATGAATAATTAATAAGCTACTGACTTCATAAAAAGAAATATTAAAGAACATTATTAACTGATCACTGATTGCTATTTGTAACTAGGCTAACGATCTTGAGCCCTCACCAGGTGTACCTAGTCCGAAAAATTTGGCCAAATATTCATGTTACAGACATAAGATTGCATACCATACGGCACTTTACTCATCATTGTGTAAGATGTTTCATTTATGTACCTCCCGTTATCTGTAATCTTGTAAGTGACGAAATCGATTTCCCTCATCTTTTGCTCAATTTACTCTTTAATGTACCATCCCAAATTACCCGCTCCGGAGTAATGTTAAGCTTTTTGAAGTGAATACCGTAAATTTAATATAATCAACAGATGAGACGAACCTCGAAGGTACATCATCATAATGTTGATCTTATGAGTAATTTTGCTTGCTACAAGAAACTCAATGTTTTCTTTTCTTTCGCTGATTTATTGAACTCAGTATGAGTCAGAACTTCCCTGAGAATTTTGAAAGCTGTTGAGACGACCACATTTCTTGAAATTTTTTTATTCAAATAAGCATGCAAACAATTTTTCGCTATTATTTATTATTACATTTCTATTTCTTTCTTTTTTTTTTATTACTTTTTAATGACCAAAGACTTTTACGTTCAACCCGGATGGACGTCGTGACATCGACGAACAAACGTTTCCTGCAGAAGATGCAACTACCGTGGGTCTCGGCGCACCCCCTCCTCAGTCTTGTATGCCATTTGTTGGTATACAAGGGATATACTTTTAGGGACAGAGTACTGTAAAATCTAATGGATTAATTTCGGGAGAGTGGAGTAGCCATGTACAAGCCCTTGACCGTCTTCCATAATAGTCGTAGGTTCTCCACTGTGATGGCACTACATCTGTAGCTACACAACACGTGGAACGTTTTCCAATACGAATGAAGGTGTGTTCTCATAAAATTTTGCGTCCATGCCAAGCATTTAAGAACCATTCATCAGTTGACTGTGGTATTTATATATAAACAATTTCAGGGTGCTTTAATTAAGTAGTTCTAATAACTTTTTTTTTAATAAACCTCCCAGCCCAAACATGATTACGAAGTTTGACAGAGGAATGCTGTACCATCCTGTATATATATCTGTGCAGATATCAAATAACAGTCCCATAATTGAGAAGGTTTGCTTTTCGCTATTTCCTCGGACTTAGTAGAGCCAATGTAACCAAACTTTCCTTAGCCTCTTTCATTCAGGTCAAGGATGTTATGTCCTGATCCTAATGTTTGATCTCCTCCGTCCCCTTTCCTAACCAATTCCACTACAGTACACCAGTGGTCGCCAACCTTTTTTTGGTTGAGCACCCTTATTTTACTTAAAAGGACTAGTGCGCACCCCGGAACAAAAAAAATATATATATATATAAGTTTAATATTTTTTTAAATTTAAAAATCATTTACATGGAAGGCATTATATCTAAAATCACATATAATTTTAAAATATGACAAATAAGAAAATACAAAACAAAATTAAATTGAAGTTCAAGTACAAAATGATAAGAAATCATTAATGTAAAAAGTGTAGTAAATGTAATGCAATACTATCTGTATTATAAATAATTTACATGGTATGCATTATATCTACATATAATGTATTATATCGAGAATATATATCAGTGTGGAAAACAGCCCTCACGATTTTATTGAGGATTATCTCGCGCACCCCACTTTGGAGACCACTGCAGTACAGTAGATAAAGTTCAAAGTGGTCCGTCCATGTACTCCAGAGAGAGAGTAAAATTTTGGATCCAATCTCTGGTAGATTATAAAGGATTTTGTATGGTAATGATTCAGCGTTTCATTTGATTAAGAGCCTCCTCTTTCTTCCAATAATTCTCTTGATCGTTTTCATCAACTCAGGGATAATGTAGTGCTAGATGGCTCTTTTGATGAATTTTAAAATATGTTTCAAAATGATAAAATATTTAAATCTCCAAAATAATACACAAATTATATAAGACTTTCATCGGAGTTATTTCAAAGCGATATGACTTTGGGAGGGGGATACTTTAGTTGATATTACAGTATATATAAATATATATAACTTTTATGCTGAAACCTTACAAAAACTCCTCTGCCTTTATCCTTTTCCACTTTACACCTACGAAGTTAAATTGAATTTTATTATCAATCTTAACTATGTTTATCACAAATTCGTTAAAACTGAAATATTTTTCACAGTCATTGTAAATAGTAGTAGTAGTAATCCTGTAATGGTGTGCGTTAGAATAAATTAAATAATGCAAAGAGTTCAGTTAATATCTCCGGACTACACAAAACATCAACCCGAAGACGAAATTGCTGGAAGAAATCCCAAGGAAAAACAATTTATATATTTTTAAAAATCTGAAGGAAGTTGTAGAGATAAAATTCTTAGAGAGAACATATAGTTGCCATAGAAACATGATGATCACGAGAATACAAAGACCATTCTACTCTTGAACGTAAATTGTAAGCTGTTATGCATGAATTTGGGAAAAGATTGTTCACGATGTCCCAGGATTTCGAATCTGCATAATCAGGTTTTCATAATTGTTTAAATCGTTTTTCATAGAAGCAGCAAAAGCAGAAGAGGGTGATAATATCGCAATCAAGTACTTTTAAAATACATTTGAAATAAAATTTCTGTTTGCAGAGAGCAAATTTTATTTATTTATATTTATTTTATTTGCAGAAGGTATAATTTTATGTACACTATAGTCATAAAACTATTCAGATAATAATGTTTCAAGAAAAATGGATGTTTATTCAGAATTTTGTACCTTGGTCTATTTTTTGGCATTGATGGCAACTATGATTCGTCTGGGAGTATGGCAATCAATTTATAAAATTGTCTGGGTTGGGTTGTTTAGAATTGGCATCAAGGTATCTGAAGTCACGAGACGCCAATCATTGTGTCTCTAAATTGCGTTCGTTTTTAGTCAGTTTGACATTCCACGGCAGTGGTCTCCAAACCTTTTTGGTCGCGCACCCTTATTTTGCTTAAAAGGACTAGCGCGCACCCCGGAATAAAAAAATAAATATATAAGTGTAATATATTTTTTATTTATACATCATTTACATGGTAGGCTTATATCTAAAATCACATATAATTTTAAAAGATCACAAATAAAAAAAATACAAAACAAAATTAAATTGAAGTTCAGGAACAAAATGATACGAAATCATTAATGCTAACAAGTGTAGTAAATGTAATGTAATACTATTTGTTTTATTTATAAATAATTTGCCATCGGGACGGGAGTCGAACCTGGGCCTTTTTCACACAGTGAGATAGCAAGAATGCTATTCACCGAGTACCGGCAAAGGTATTTACGTTGGAGGGCAGCTAAATTTTCTACTCTCCTTCCTTCAAAGCAGTTGTCAGCTATAAATAAATAATTTTTCTGTTTATACTCCGAGACGAACACCTAGTGAGGCAAGTCCCCAGGACAGACAGAGAGAAAACAAGAAACTATTTAGTAGTCACGAGATTTGAACCACGGTCACTCAAAGCGCGTGTGCTTATGCACAATTTTGCTTGACCACTCGACTATGGCGGGCAGTCGAAGAAGGTGGCACGTCGGTTGTATCATGACGTGATGTTTCTGCTCATCTCAAAAATATTTACACGGAATTAACTTCCTATGCTGGCTACAGTTCTATATTCTATATTATGTAGCACAGAGCGGAACGGAAAGTAAAATAAAATAAAGAGTTGTAGTTAAACGAGGGTTTAATGTTAAACTGTAAAAACATAATATGTTAGATACATACAGTAACCAGTAATACAAAAAGCTTTCGGGCTTTATGTTGCCCTTCATCAGTTAACCGTTGGATTGAAAGTTTTAGGAACGTAGAACTTAAGAGCGTGCGATGGCAGTCATGTACAGCGAACTGCGTAATGCAACAACTAATGCAACAACTTTTGGAAGTTGAAGTCTGTGGTTGTGACGTATGGGAACATTGCCACCGTTTGTCAGTCATGAGAATGGTTGCTTCAATGATAGGATGAACACGACATCCTCTGTTTCTGTTGACGGAAGTATTAGAGCACGTGATGTTCAGTGACTCCAACCAGGCGCGGCGTCGGTAGTGGCGTGACCGATCGACAACCATGACACTGCACCGTGGGTCAATGTCGTGTCGGGTTGACCAGAAGTGCTCAGCAATGGCCGAGTGTTCTATGTCCGCTAAGCAAACAGAAAAATTGTTGTCCACAAAGAGGTGAGTGAATGGCTTCGTTTTATGGCTCAGCATATTTTCATCTTCATAGGTGTGAGAATCATTTTCATATAATTTCTGGCATAAGTAGTAGGAACTGCAATATCAATTCTAGACATTACAATCAAACCACGTCTTGCATACCTCCTCCTCCAAACTTCATTGTTGAAACAATGAATTCCGATGAGTAACGTTTTCATGAACATTTTCCAAACCATACGAGACTGGTGTGCATTAGTTATAATAAAGATTTTGATTATTTTGATCTTACTAAATAAAAAGAAGTTAGTCAAATTTCTGTAAGGCCATCTCTTTTTATCATTCTTTAAATTTCGCGAATGAATGGTTTGTTACTTACTTCACCTGGAACATCCCTCATTTAGTACTGCCAAATGCTTCATCTTCATACTGCAGATACTATTAGTATGTTACGTTAAAAGAAGGTTCAATAATCTCATCTCGGTGTACACGTTTGACGATTGCTCGAATGTACTGTAATTATGTCTTACTGCATATTTCGATTGGTGTTTGCTATTCAATGAAGGTTTACTTCCCTCAAGAAAATATCTTTAGAGAATTTAGTAGTCTGACTACGAATACTTCCCGGAATCACAAATACGGAGCTGGTATCACTCCTATAATTTAAACATATTTGGAGTAGGCAAATATTTGATGTTGGTACCGTTATTAAAATTGTTTTCTCTAAATATAAGTCGGTGAGCTACAGGCAAGTGAAAGTTATAAATTCATGTAGATAGTGAAATTATCCTGTTCTTTTATTACTATCGTAAGCCTCAGTAAAACGATGGAATTCTTTTATCATGGGTTTTGGTCTCTACATTAGAGTTTTCCCTCAGACTTTATTTACGTGTTTCAAAAGACATTACTGGCAGATGTAGCCCATCCTGCTGCATCAAAACTTATGTTGATTTGTTATAATCGGATATGTACCTTAAGAATAAATTATGACAGACCTTTTTCTAAGTTCACGTTTTCGAATTTCCTATGTGAGAACTGTTGTCAGAACTGAATGATAATAGGAAAAAAAAAAGGGGGGGGGGCAGCAAAGTTGATTATGTTCTGCTTTTCATTCATTGCGTCCAGAGAGCTGGTTAGAGCTGATAGAGATAATGATAAAATGTTGGATACTGCCAGAACAGAGGTCCTAAGGCCTTATATTCCAGTTGTCCCTAATCTTGTCCCAGCACTGCTCAAAATAAAATAACACACTTCCCATTTGGGGTTTTACCATTTGATATTACTAAACGACGCAAGTTCAGCCTGCAATATGTGGTTTCGCAAATTTTGACTAGTTTGGAGCGGTCTGGATTCGAATCCCATTGAAGACAGGAATTCGAGAAAAAAAAAAGTCTCTTCACGCGAAGCTTTATTAAATAAATTTCTGTTTATACCCAGGGACAAACAGCCAATTATGTTCAGAGGGGATTTATAAGTTAGAGAAAACAGGAACATTACCCTATTTAGCGGTAATTTGAGCTCGAACTCAAACGCGTATTCTATACTACTGTACTGTACTACCACTTAACCACTCGGCCACGTCAAGCCTATTAACAACCTTAGGTAGAGGGAGTATGGCCTCCATGAGGGGAAAGAAACCCTATGCCATCGTCGGTAGCGCAGTTGGTAGAATCGCCATCCACCCCCGCACGGGGTGAAAATAGACCCGAGTTCGAATCCCGTCGATGATGTGAGGAATTTTTAAGGGCCTTTTAGGAGATAAGGCCATATTACGACGTATGACATTTTATGACTAAGGCCATAATACGGCGCAGGGCGTATTATGACTAAGACCATATTACGGCACAATATGGCCTTAGTTGCTGATGCGCCTAAAACCCTACAATAAACAAACGAACAAACAACAAGCAAACCTATACATATAATACATGATAAGCCGTTACATCCACTACTGTAAGAAACCAGCGCACATTGATCAAAATAGTCGATAAGCCCACGAAACCCAACGATCAATGGAGGGTGATTGTATACAGGTGACGATCGGAACCACAGATTGCTTCTGGAAAGGAGAAGAGTTGCATTAGGTGTAGGCATTATACAGTAAATCGAATATTTTCTTTGGGCAAGAACAGCAGGAGTTTTCACCTAGTTAGCTTAAGTACTCCTTATATGAACAATATTAAAACGTCTGTGTTTAATTATTATGCAAATTAATTATTTTTCTTTGAGAATAAAAATGACCGTATTATGCTGTGGATTTTGCTCTAGGTGTACGTCGACCTGTTTAAATTTCATCTATACTCAAAATTTATTTAATTAATTATTATATTTCATATAAATTAAAGGATTGATTTTTAATGCTTATTCAAACTGTTATATTCATGAAAATTATGATTTGTAAAAAAAACAGTGACATCCGCTAACTGCTTTCAGCGGATGTCACTGCTTTCACGTTTTCATGCATGTCACAGCCAGTTTCATGTCTCGCTTTAAGAGGTATGAATGTATATAAATAAATTTTTCTGTTTATACTCCGGGACGACCACACGGTCAGAGGAGTCCACAAGATACAGAGAATACGAGAAGCAGCACCGTATTTAGCCGTCAAAGGCATGAAACCCGGTCAATCAAAGCACACACGTGCTTTGACTTATGCACACTCGCGTATGACCACTCGGCTATCTATGGTGGCCATTTAATGGTGTCCGTTACTAAAAAGTGATTTCGTGAACACAGGAGTTTTGTGCTCAATTGCTTGTCAACCTTTCATCTTTGTCTTCAGAGTGTGTACATCTTTTCCCAATTTCAAGCAGGGGACCAATGGCTGTTCGTAATTCACTGTTAGCTCATTAACGTTTTTTAATTGCCCATTTCCTCTGGCTGAGTTTCTTATTCAAATATCACTAAAAGAATGGTGGTGCCCTCTTCATTAGTTAAGAACTTACTTTTTCAGTATTTACATTTATTCTGCAACGTTACATGTTTAAAATGGAAATGATGTTTGGCTATGTTTTTTTTTTCCCCCCTTCTTCTTCTTCCGGCTGATTTAAGTTGTACAACTTAGTTTTGGTGATGAACATAATTTCTAGTTTAAACATGTATTGTTGCAGATTCAAAGTAAAAAATATCATTCAAATTGTATAAACAATTTCTTACTAACAAAGCATGAAACTTGTCGCTTTGAGCGTAAAGTTCACAATTCGGGCAACTCGAATGGTGAGATTGGCAGAAGGATATGAGGAAACCGTATGAGGAAAGGCTCCGATTATGTGGTATACACAGTTTAACAATCAGGCACCTCAGAAGTGACCTGATTGAGGTTTACAAGGCTGAGAGGGATTAATAAAATGAATGAAGGTGGAATTCTCACTGTTCTAAACAATTCCAGAACTAGGGGCCATAAATTCAAATTACAGGGAAAGAGGTTTAGACTATATTGTAGGAAGTTTTCTTTTAGCCAGCGAGTCGTTGATAGCTGCAACAAGTCGCCCTCGCGTGTAGTTGAAGCTGATAGTTTTGAATAAATTTCAAGGTCTACTGGATACTTACTTGTGTGAGGAGGTAAGCATGTAATTTATGTTTTCTTATCTAGTTGGTTGGGTTTTTTTTTTTTTTTTTTTGCCAGTGCAGCAAAAGCCTGTGGCTTCCTTGAATTATATGGCGAATACTATTACTAATTGATGTCCTCAATGACAGTATAGTGGTTTAACTACTTTTCAGTTATTTGGAGAGGTCTGGGTTCGGTTTCAGGCTATGATTCGAGAATATTAAAGTCCTGATCGGTTAAATCTGTAGCTAGTCGATCTCAAGCAGAGGGAGTAGTTCTCTCCCCAATTCCGTGAGTTATTCCGAGTTTTCAACCAATACACACTTGTACATAAATAACTCAGAAAGGCACAATACGGTCTCAGTTGCTGATGCACTTAAAACCACCAACAGCAACAACAACCATCAATTTGTTTGTCGTTGTGTAAAAATAAAACCTTGATTATAAAAATAAGATTCTTATTTTAGTATAATGAATTTGCAGTCCTGTTATTAAAACTAGAACGTTTTCTGACATCTGAGCAGTTTTACTTCTACAGCTGACACACTATGATGAAAACCGTATTTTCATGAAAAGGCCTTGTTTTTTTAGAATTGAAAAGAGCAAGTCGTTGTTTAAAACAACAAACGAATAAGAACTTATTTGTGCAACTTGAATATAATTTGGTGTTTAATTTGATTCTGCAACGATACACCTGAGAAGAGAAGAAAAAACATAGCTGAGCATAATTAAAATTATGCTCAGCTATGTTTATTGTTTTTTTGTTTTTTCCCCCCTGAAAAATCGAATACTATTTGTCTGTGGTTTTCTGTCAATTTAGTTTACCTATTAGGAAACTTCTATTAAACTAAAGTAATAAATACTGGTAATTGTTTAAATATAAAACCTAACAAAAATTTTGAAGCATTTGAGTTTATCAGCATTTGGAGCCCTTGTGGTAGCACAGTTGGTAGAATCTCCGTCCTCCCCACACCGGGTGGGAAAGACCTGATTTCGAGTCCCGTCGATGACGTGAGGAATTTTTATGGGTCTTTTTAACAACGTGGCTGAGTTAGTGGGTCTCGGACGAGGGTAGCATGGTTTTTTCTCCCGAAAACTCGGGTTTTTCGTCCAGAAAATAGAAAATCGACCAGATACACAGGGAAGAGCAATATGGCCTTAGTCGCTGATACTACAGCATTTTGGAATTACAGAAAACACGAACATATAATATTTAAAGTTATCCAACATGCAAATGTCAACCCTATTAGCAAGTCATGTTAATATTGCTGTAAGCAACATTTGGAACTATGACAAAATAGTTTTATGATTTTGCTAGAAAAAAAATTTACAACAGATTCTCGAATATAAAGGTAAACTGCAGCCTTTATCAACCCACTGCAGGATGGAAGCCTCCTCAACAATTCCTGTTGAGGGAATGAACCTTAATCTGCCAAGCTGGTCCAGTGCGGGTTGATAGATCGACCGTATTTAGCAGTCAGGGGCTTGAACCCCAGTCTACTCAAAGAGCGTCTGCTAGTGCACTCCCGATTGTGACCACTCGGCTGCGGAGGAATATATGAGAAAATAAAACTTGTGCAAGTTTTCTTGGGCTGAACCTCACTACGTGCTATAATGCAAAAACACACAAAAAAACCCCAAACTATTATTTTTAGGCCACCCGAATAATTAAATTCATCTATTGTGCTGTGTGTCTTATGTGTGTAAATTGCGTGTGTTCTATGGTCGATTTGTCTGTTTTGCTGGACGAAAACCCCCAGTTTCTGGGGGGGGGAACCTTGCTATCTACGTCTGAGATCGACTAACTTAGCCACGGAGTAAAAAAAAACCATTATAGTTCCTCGCGTCATCGACGGGTTCGAACCTGAGCCTTTCCACCCGTTGCAGGGAGGACGGTGACGCTACCACTGTGCTACCCGCGTAGACAATGCAAAAACACATGTGGACATGTGTTTTTGTAATGGGCGGCACCTAGAACGTCAGTTCATCTCCGCCTCGTATCTCTGTGAAGAACAGTACCACTTTAGAAGGGCCAGAAATAAGTAGCGTATGTTTGTGTGTATTCTGTGTGTGTTCTGTTGTTGTGTCTGACCGCTTGGCTACCCAGAATCATCAGTCACCTGGACAGATGCAAAAACACAGGATGACCATATGTTTTTCAGAAACTTCTGTAATTTTTGAAACATAAAGAAAGATATGTTCTCAGGACACAGGAAAGATATGCTCGCAGTAGTGTGTATCGATAATACTACAGCTAAATTTTACTAAATTCTTACTAAACATCGTCTTTTATGCCCATGGTTGTGTACCATTGTGATCCACTTAACGCGATAGAGGAGGGGGGGATACCCGACTGTAGAGGATACGCTGGACATCAGACTGCTCAATGTGGAAAGCACCGCTGGCACCAAAAGATATATATTTGCCATTTTGCTGGCAATATGATCTTAATTTTCAATATTTGTAGTGCCTAGCTCAATATTATGTGTTCATGTTTTTCTAGTTCCAAATGCTTGTCAACTCAAAGGGTTAAAAACTCTTTGTTAGGTTTTATATGTAAACAATTATTAATATTCATTAGCTTATGTTTAATAGAGAAGTTGCCTGATGGGAAAATAAAATTAACAGAAAACCATAGATATACAGCACAATACGATTTTATTTTAGGAGAACTTTAACTTTTCTGCATTTAGAATTAAAATTGTAAATGCAGAAAAGTTAGTTTAATAATTTAATAAATAATATGAAGGTGAAACAGGAACCAATTAACAAGAAGAGCAGATGATATGTAAGTAAGCATACAACTGTGGGGGAAAAATCGTATTTATTTTAGTTAGAGAAGCCTTTCCAGGATAAAAAGCACCAAAACTAACTGTATAGTTGGAATAAAAGCAAAAGAGACATCACATGTAGTAACTTAATACGGTTCTAAAGGCTGAAAGTTTCAATTAAATGTTATACAACTTAAATCAGTTGTAAGGAAAAAAAATTTTTTTTTTTTTTAGTTTTAAAACATAATTTATGTTTTAAATATATATCATTTCAGAATCGAATTAAAATATACCGAATTTACAATCAAGAAGCATAAGTTCTCAACCAATCAAGAAGACACCAGTAATTCGTTTGTTGAGTATTTGGATAAGAAATTTATAGGCAGGAAATAGGTAATAAAAAACATTAACAAGCTGAGAGCACATTAAGAACAGCCAAAAACATCTGGACCATGTTTGAAATTGTGAAAAGGCGTATGTACATGCTCTGATGTGACAAAGGCAACAGCTGGAGAAGTAACTACATGCAAACTCTCCTGTATTCACCAAATCACAACAGACAGCATTACATAATTGCATGTACGCCATTAGGTGATGTTTCATGTCTCTAGTGGCATTTTCACGTTTCCCTGTCGCTACGACGGTGAGAGATGAAACTGCCAGCGATATCTGTGCAAACAGCATCCATAAAATTCATATACGGTTACTGTTAACAAAAAAGGTCTCCTTAACTTCTTCCCCCTCTGAATGTGTTTCTTAGATATTCCTTAGGCGGCATGGTGCTCAGGTAAATTGTGCTATTTGAAGATAATAAAACACTCAAACTGGTTTAATTATGTTTATTTCCGATTTGGAAATATGTACACAATGGAGTAAAACGTTTCGTGGTATTTTCTAATTCTTCTTCAGTGACAGCTGTCTGAAATATTACCGTCACTTTGTAGTACCATATTGCAAAGGGAGCTGTCACTGAAGATGGACAAGAAAATACCACGAAACGTTTTAGTCCATTATGTACTTATTTCCAAATCGCAAATAAACCAACGTAGGTTTGAGTGTTTTATTATCTTAAAAGAAATGTGTTTGTTTTCGCCCATTCGTGAAAGCCAAGTGCTTTCCAACTCTATGTGTTACTGCTAAGATGTCCTGCAGGTGGTAGGACTGCCATTGTGTATTTGAGCAAGAAGTTCCAAACAAAGCTATTTTCACTCTCAAAGAAATAATCTAATCTTGGTTTTATTTGCATTCTCAAAGAAAACTAACAATTTGAATAAGCATTAAAGAAAATAAATCCTTTTATATATGTAAAAATAATAATTACTTTGAATCAAGTCTGAAACACACACACAAGATTTAAAGATGAAAGTTAAAAAGGCTTCGATGCACTATATCCTTTTCAACAAAAAATTCACACCAACATCCAGTGACAAACAGTGGAAATATTACAAATCAGATAATTCACCCGAATATAATTTGAATAAACATTAAACAAAAATCCTTTGATGTATGTGAAACGTAATAATTAATTGGAATAAATTTTAAGTGAAATGTTAAATTTAAAAAGGTCTTACCATTTCCGTTTTAACAAAAATCATTAATAGATAAACAGTTACCCAACAGCTTTATTTTCAATCTAAGAGAAATAATTAATTTAATAATAATTAGCACTTAATGTTCCTTACATAACGATTATACTTAGTTATACTACCATCAACGACATATGTATGCTTCTGTATGCATATAAATAAGGCTATTTTCATTTCAAAGAAAAAATAATTAATTTGCTTAATAATTAAATTGAATCATAATGAAACAAACGTTTTAATCTTACATAAGGATTACATATGATAACTAGATAACTTTACTGGTGACCCTCATCATCGGTTTATAATAGCCTCACCTAATGGACTGCCCTCGTGGATAACACAGTTCGAAGGATCGCTGTCCGCTCCATACCGGGTGGAAAAGATCTGAGTTCGAGTCTCGTCGATGACTTGAGGCATTTTAATGGGTCTTTCTCACAACGTGGGTGAGTTCAGTCGTGGTTGAGTTGAGTTTCAGAAGAAGGTAGCATGATTTTTTAATTCCAGAAACTCGCTTTTCGTCCAGCAAACAGAAAATCGACCACAGAACACACGCAGTTTACAAACTGTAAACATGGAGTATGGTTCAGTCGCAAATGCTCCTAAACTCTACTACTACAACAACAACAACCTAACGGACTCTTCTTCATCTCATTGCCAGAGACTATTGTTGTAGGGTTTAAAGGGCACCAGCGACTAAGGCCGTATCGCTCCGTGTATACTGTTTGTAAACTTGGGGTTCTGAGGTCGGTTTTCTGTTTGCCGAATGAAAAACCCGAGTTTCTGGGAGGAAAAAACCATGCTACCCTCGCTGCCTGAAGACCGACTAACTCAGCCACGCTGTGAAAAAGGCCCATAAAAATTCCTCACATCATCGACGGGACTCGAACTCAGGTCTTTACCACTCGCTGTTGGGAGCACGGCGATTTCACTAACTGTCCTACCCACGAGGACCATATATTACAGAAACATTAAGTAGAAAGATTACACCTAAGATTCTTTATTGTAGGGTTTTAGGGGGAAAAAAAAAGCTGAGAAAGTCCATCAATAATCACATTATAAATTCTTACCGTTTCCTGGACCATTTTATTCATACGGTTTTATTTATGGTACTTATAAAGTAATAACCATCAGAACAAAGTAATTTATCGCACTATCTTCACCTTTTTATCAGTATAAATATATTTTTTAAAAATACTAAATTATTTTAAAGTTAGAGGTGTGGCATCAAAACATACTACATATTAGCGGATTTTAGCTCACAGCGTTTTATTAACCATAAATGTTTCTCCTTCACCTTTGATATCTGGGTCAAGGAATTTACTACGTGCTATCTGTAACTTTCTCATTATATATTTATTAATTTTTGAGCTTCTTGCGATCATAATTTCTTTGGGTGCAGGCACTCTTCGCTTACCGTATTCACCGCATGACAAAGTGAGCAATTATTTAAAAACACCTGTCGGTTTGTATATATATTCATCTGCACCATTTGTATGGTTTAAAAAAAAAAAAAAATCAAGTGTGGCGTGCTTCCAACCACCAGTTGTGTCTGTCATGATAAATGTGGGCGTGTCCCCTTACCGCAAGTCCGGTTGCGGACACGCTGAATATGTATACTTCAATGTCACGCGACATCACCTAAGGTAGAAAAATTTCCTGCTTGTTCTACTTAAAGGAAAGCAGATCAATAAAAGTACTTTCTCTCTTTCCAAAGATCTCACTGACTTAATATGCGTCACCTGTTCCATTGCTACATAAAATGGACAATTTGTTTAACATAAAGCTAATAATACTTTCAGAATATATTACTTAGGCCTAATGTTTAATTCAGTCCAAGAAACGAATTATTTACACAACAGTAACCGAAACTTAAATACTGATTTAACTTTACACTGTATAATAATCTCATGCACAAATAAGTTGTTCCAAGGCATGGAAACTTGTATTTCTTTCAACCGTTATTGGTTTCCAATGAAAGAAGTCGATTATATTTTCTCTCGCGTAGGTGAGCTCTTTGACATTGTAAGGTCATGTGAGTTGCCAATGTGGCAGTGGCGGATGCTTCTTTTGGCTATCGATATTTGATCAGATTATTTGAATTGCGAAAAGAAGCACTATTTTACAACTTTACTTCAAAATCCTAAGCAATTTAACGTTTTACATTGGAGAAACTCTAAAGATAAATATTTTTTCATGCGAACTAGTTGAGATCAACGCATTTCTATGAGCAAAAATACTTCATTACATCCACAGTCGTCTACTGGAATTCGAAAATTTCTATACATTTGTAAAAATCTGTAAAATTTGTGAGAAGTTTTGTGCAGAGATCCTGAAAATATTGAGAAATGGATGAAAATGTATCTGTGCTAGAAAGAAAATGTCAAATGTCTAAACATTTTACATTTTCTAGCCGACATGAACAAAAACGCACTCCAGTCTTTCAATTTTTCAGGAAATTTAAACGTGGGTGGTGGAGCTCCTGAAGCATTCTTTCGTTATATATTTCGACTTCAGAACGAAATATATAAATAATTCAGTTTACAAGCGACAACCTTAATAATTAAGAATATTAATATACACATTAATATGTATACCAAATAAAAACATTATTTTCCCTTCCAAAATACATCGCACACAGTTGAGGAAATCACCCCAATTACCTCACTGAAGTTCCGCTGTTGCTTTTATTTAAAAATTATTTTTTTCCAAAAGAAATAGTGATCTTTGCTTGCATCGCAATCCTCTGGACTACTTGCTTTCTTCAGACGATATATATTAACCGACAAATACAAATAGATGAAAGTCGCTGTGACGAATTTGTTTGCAAACACCACAATCTGTACATGTTTACTGTTCTTTGAAAAATCTTTTTCGCGAATAGCAACAGACAGTCCTTTGACCTTTTAAGATTTCCTTATTTGGCTGGAGCATACGGCACAGCTGTTTTCCGTCTATTCACCCACGTTCCTAATAGTCAGAAAATGAATTGCTGGATTTTGGAGGTTCAGCTGTATTTCTATTTAAACTGCATATTCCTGTGTGTAAATTAAATAGAAATACACATTATATTGGAGCATTTATTAGGGCTGTTATTACTGCTTCCATATTACGTACATCTACCTAATAGCAACGGATTCCGCCTTTAGCTCCCAGAGCAGCCTGGTTTCGTCGTGGTATGGACTGAAAGAAGTTTCGAAATCGTGCTACAGGCAGGCTGATCCGAGTTAATTCGATTTCTTCCCACAGTTGTTGCAAATTTGATATTGTGAATCTCTACTTCAAACAGCTCGTTCCGCCTCATCCCATAGGTGCTCAATTGAGTTGACATCTGTTGACTGAGGAAGCTATCGCAGTAGGCTGAATTCATTCTCATCTTCCTGGAACCAATTCTGAACGTTTGTAGCCTTGTGACATGTCGCATTACCCTACTGGAAGAACTATTCGCAGATGGATACATTGCAGCCATGAACGGATGAGCCTGATCGGAAACAACTTCTAGATAATGTTGATGGAATGTTTTTTTTTTTTTTTTTTTCAGTGCAAGGGCTATTATGGCCAAACCTGATGTGGCATCTGACGTTGCTCCATTGGTATCAAGGAGTCCAACGTGCACCACAACATATCAGTCAGTGGGGTTGGGGGAACTCCCGGTGCCACCCGCCAGACAAAAATCACTATGTCCACAAACCAGTCTATTCCCCGTTTCGCTTCCTGGGCCCACTTTCTCCCTGTTCTGCTGGAGTGGCGGTCCTCAACATGCGTCCCTCCTACTGTCCTGACCCGGCTCCTCGTGCCAGTGAATGGATGCTGAAAGACCTTTCCATGGTGATCGGGCCTCCCAGTAACTAGCCAGATAAACAACATAACAACCCACAACTCACACACCCATATGGCCTTGACAGAGCTTTGCTTCAACACAGAAACACACCTCGCAGTTTTGTAGGTGACCACTGGCACCGCAAACAGTTGCATACATTATATCCACAACTATTACATCGCTGCCACCAGCCTGCATTGTTGAAACCAGGCAGGATAAATCCATGGACTCATGCTGTTTTCTGATCCTCCTATCAGCAGTGGTAATGCTACCACTGTAATCGTTTTTTGTTTTTTTTTTTTGTTTTTCTTTTCTTCCTGACAGGAGAAGAACCCGGTTTGGCCGTCGGCTGCGATACTTCATCCGTGACAAGGCACGACGAGCTGTGCATTCTGAAATGCCTCTTTGGCTAACACTAGTGCTGGATTGTTATTCTACTGACTGATTAGCTTCTGTTACTCTGCACAAGCCTTCTCAGCCTCCATTAGCCTCTCGGATCAACAAGCTGTTTACAACCTCAATATTCATTGCCTCGATGTTATTTGGTAATTGGACCAAATTCAATACACCCGAGACACAGTTGTACATGAAGACCCCAGCAGGATTGAAGTTGCAAACTATTCATTCCGCTGTCAGGCGCCGACTACCGTACCACCTTCAAAATCATTTAAATCTTTCGTCTTTCCCATCCTCGCACTGAATAGGAAGATAAGCTGCATCCCTGCGTATCTTCCCACCATTTCTATCGCATGGTACAAACGTGATGCTGTTAAGAAAGTGTACTCCATTTCATGAAAAGGATAAGTATACTTAACAAAGTGACCGCTATAAATAAAATATACAGATGTCACTATATGGTCAGTTGCGTCAGCCCTTATCTTAAATAATTATTTAAATAATTAAGTTAATTATTTAAAAAATTCAGTAATTATTTAAGATAAGGTTTTCTTTTTATGCTGTGACATTTTCTCGTTCGCTTATAAGTAAAAACAAGAAATGGATCGCACTATGCAATAAAAAATAAGGCAAGGGTGGGCTCTAATTGCTTCAAGTTACAAGGCGACGTCCTAGTCCTAACCTAGTTAAGTTTTGAAAAAGTAAGTGGACCAGCAAATCAGACTGTCTCATAATGGGGAATTTTAACTTTCCAGATATTGATTGGAATTTGTGGTTTGGTCACTCACTCACACACTAGCAAGACTTTTTTGGATGGCTGTTTTCTATAGTAGCACGTTAGGGAGTAACTAAAGGAAACAATACTCTTGATCTGATTATCAGTAGTATGCAAATTGCAGCGTCTTGAGACGAGGTACCTGTAGGGAGATCTGACTGAGGTCTTTAAAGCCTTGACTGGATTGAGTAAGCTGTATGCAAATGGCATTCTTCCTCTTGCTGAGACTACACACATAAGGGGACACAAATTCAAGTTGAAGAAGGATGGTTGCAGGATAGATGTGCAGAAGTTTGCCTTCAGCCAGCAGGTAGTTGAATATTGGAACAGTCTTCCATCTGTTGCAGTGGAAGTGGATGGGTTGAATAAATTAAAGGAAGAACTAGAAACATTCTTGGAGGGTGTGGATGGGTGTACTGTATAGGGGTTTTGTTTCTTTTTTTTTGGCTGATGATGTATAAGTATGCTTTCTTGCATCATTTGCCATTACTACTACTACTACTACTGCTAATTGAGTTCTAATCGTTTTGACAATTGAAAAAATGAATCGGTGGTGTTTCGGAAATTTTTAATTTAATAACCTGAAGATTAAATCCCACAAGATTAAGAACCTTAAAACCAAGGCCAGAGTTAAGAAAGGAGATTAAATTGAAAAATGGCGGAAAGTGTTTTCTACAATTACAGTTCATTTTTATATTCAGGCAAACTGTTATAAACTCCATCATATATTAAATTCAGATGTTATATATTGGAATTTAAACTCACAAATTCTTTATCACCTATTCTGTTCAGCTTTAGGACAAGGAAGGAAAAGTAACTGAAAACAGACGGTTTAAAACAGTGATTTCATAGTTATATTATTCTTTCCTTCCTTATCATAATAAGCTGAACTCTCAGGTTTTTGTACTTTGTTCAGGCAGTACGTTACCAGCATTTTCAGTATCGTTGGGGCAGTGGCATAGCTAGAAAATCCCCCCATAAAATAAATAACATTTATAATAGTAAATGTATTATATTATAAATAATATTTATAAAATAATAAATATATAATCAATTGAATAATATAATATTTATTTAATATTAGAAATATAAATATTTATAATATTTTGATTATTTTGATGTAATAATTTATAACGTTAATATAATTAGGTTAATTTATAAAAAGGTTCTTATTTAAAAATTCGTCTTCCTTTACAAAATTACTAATTAGCGTTCTGTAATGTCCATTTTAGGCTGTTCTCGCTACATTAATTTGTTCAATAATTAGTATAACGAGATCATTTAGCCGAGTGGCCAAACGCAAGAGTACATAAGTACACGTGCTTTGAGTGTTCGGGCTTCACCCCCGTGACTGTTAAATACAGTGCAGTTTCTTGTATTCTCCCTATCTTGTGAACTCCTCTAACCATGTGGTCGTCCCGCAGTATAAACAGAAAATTTATTTACTTAATGTAGTTTGCCCTATAGAATTTCTTTCATGGTCTTTTATTATTTTTAATTTATTAAATGGCATTTTAACACTAGCCAACGTTACTGGAAAAGCAAGAAATAATGTATGGTAGTCCTCTACTAGTATTATATAATATTAATAGTTTTATTTATACAATATTTATAATTTTTTTATTGAGGGAGACCCGTTATCCCTCCCCCTCCAGTCTTCATGGGACCTTTACGCTTTGCTCTTTCTTGTCCCATGTTATGCCTCTGTGTTGGAGCATTCATTACCTTTAATCACAGAACTTTAAGATGAGAAGAACGAAACGCTTACTGACCGTAATAGTAACGAGCAATGACGTCATTTCTCTTCTTAATTACTTGCTTTAAATCTTGCACAGTCACTGAATGATATCAGCTAGCATTCCTTGGCCGCCCACCAAGACCGGTTTTTCTTTCAACAAGCAGAGGCTGAAGTTCCTCCACGCCTCTTCTTACTAAGATTTTTTTTTTTTTTTAAATTTTATAAAGAACACAAAGAAGATTTTTGTTTCCGAACAGTAACATTACTGGGCGTTATTGGGGGAAGAGGACGAGTAGGTTTGAGTCTGATGCGCAGGCGCTTACCAAGGGCAATAAATTCTATTTATATGGAGGAAACAGAACAGGAATTTGAAATGAAAACGTAAACCGATTAACAATTCACTAATAAATGTCTTAGATTTGTAAGAAGAATTAACAGCACCATCTAGAAGACGTGAGGAATGAATTCCACACCATCAATGCTTTGAAAATAGAATGGTATTACTGTTCCAGTTGTTCTTATCGGCGTAAGATTATTCCCGAATTCACCAATGGGGGCATGCCTCAAGAATCCTTAAAGAGCTTTCCCTTATTTCTACTGAATCTAACATTGCTAACACTTTGGGAGAGAAAATATTGTAGAAGGGAAGCAAATTAATATATTTGTTGGGTGTGAATAAATAGTTCTTTTGTTAGAAGACTAATAATTTTTATTCTAATTACATATTAAAATATCAAATTGTGTAGCATTAGGTGTGTTTTTAAATAAGACGTTCCCGTATATACATATATATCATTCGTCCTTGTAAGCGCTCGTGGGTAGCACAGTTGGTAGGATCGCTGTCCTTCTCACACCAGGTGGAAAAGACCTGAGTTCGAGTCTGTCGATGATATGAGGAATTTTTATGAGCTTTTTTACAATGTGGGTGAGTTAGTCGGTCTCAGGCGAGGGTAGCATGGTTTTCCTTCCGAAAACTTGGGTTTTTCATCCAGCAAACAGAAAATCGACCACAGAACACACGCAATATAGACGGAGAAATATGATCTTAGTCGCTGTGCTCCTAAAACACTACTACTACAACGTCCTTGTAAAAATGCTCATGCTCAATTTAATGTTCACCACAGGGTGGTACAATACGCGCAGTTAATTTTATTCAAACAAAATAAATAATTCGAACAATAATTTAGAATTATATATGTGATTCTGCAAAAAGTAATGATATATACTAATTACTCTCATATAAATGCTTCGATTTTATTTAAGACCAGGTAATTAGTTGTGAAGTAGGATGTAAGTCGAATTTTTATTCTTTGATCGCCCATATGGAAATCTTTCTCTTCATGCTTCAAGAGACTCTCATCCTGGAACCACATATTATAAATAGCAGACTGCACTTTATAAGTGCCGGTGTATATTGCGGTATATTGAGGTGCTCTATCTAACATCCAGGCCTTTAGACACTTTAAAATAAATTCACGTATAGCGAGAAAGGCATAGTCTTTTAAGCTGCAGATGAGTATAATCACTGATAAGTTTGATGTCAAGGTTCCTAAAAATTAATAAATAATAAAAATATACAAATAGAATAAATGTAATTATATCAGTTCTCGTGAGAGTACGGAGAGTTTCTACACCGTGGGCTAAATGACATCAAAATTGAAAGCACCACGTGCCATAGAATTCTTTGAAAATGGTGGTGAAACAGTGAATTATCATTTGTGTGGAAATTAAAATTCTAACTTTGTATCATAATTGATAAAAATATAATACTGACAAGGTGTTTTCTGTGGAACTGATTAAGCGTAGTATTTATTCTTGGGTAATTTTCACGTTAATAATAGAGTGCAGCGCCGATTTGTAAGCTGATACAGGTCGTATTCATTTTACTGCCAATACAGAAAGAATGTGGTATAAGCAGCTGATAAAGCACACCTGTACTCTTCCGTATAGAAACGAGTTTCAACGTAACTCGTTGAGTTTTCCATGAAAATAGGCAACGGATTCTCTTCCTGTCTAGCAGCAAACCGGTTAAACAAAGAGTGTCTGTTGTCTAACAGATGTCAAATTGCTAGAAAGTACGGTTCTCGCCATTTCATGCTATTTTAAGTTAAAAATATGTAATAATAATAATAAATATTTCATTTACACAGGCCTATATATCTATACATTCTTGTATAAATGAAACAAAATTATAAGTAAATTAATACACAAGAACGATATTTTTATTGATGATGGTTTGATTACGTCATGAGGAGTGCATAAATGAGATGATAGCTCACCTCATTGCTATCTCAGTGCACTGAATAATAGACTGCATGCTCCTAGGTGTGGTTAGCAATGTGAACACCGTGCTGAGATTTCAGCAAGGAGAACCGATGTAGAAACAGGGGAGGAACAAGAATAAGCGACCCTAGGTAAATAATTTTATGACCTTGAGATGAAATTTCTGGCCGCACACCGGATTCACAGAAATTAAAAAAGTGTGTAAATGCAATTCATACATTTCTTATTAATTTTATAGATTTTTGTTTTTTAATTAAAATAATAAACATTTCATTTATACCAGTGATGCGCACCCAGCGGCTCGAGGGCCGCATGCTGTTCGCCTAAACATTTTTTGCGGCCCGTCTCAGTTTATAAGAATATTTCAATAAATTTTCATAAAAACATACAGGTCAAGTTATCAAAAGTAATAAAATAAATAGTTTCCTTGAGTACTGCGTACAGGTTTGGAGGCCTCATTTTAGGATATAGAGTTGCTTGAGTGAGTACAGAGAAGGACAACAAAATTGGTGAGGAGAAAAAGAAGGGGCCTCTTACCAGGAAAGACTTAAGTTCTGCAACTTTCAGCGTCTGGAGACTAGGCACCTGCGAGGTGACCTGATTGAGGTGTATAATGCCATGAATGGGTTGAGAGGCTCAATTCCGATGGGATTCTTCCTCTTGCTCAGATTATGAACCTGAGGGGACATAAATTCAAATTGAGGAAAGACAGTTTGAAGCTAAAATACTCGCTGACTAAAGGCAAATAGTTAATTGCTGGAACAAACTTCCATCTGTCGTTGTGGAAGTTGATAGCTTAAATAAATTCAAGGAGGAATTGGACAAACTTCTAGAGGGAATGGATGTGTGATATAGTTTTTTTTTTTTTTTTTTTTTTTGGCTGATGGATGCTACATAAGCTTGCTTTCTTGCATCACATGCTACTACTACTACTACATAAATGTTAATAATACATAACAGATGACGTCAATGCCGCTTACATCAGTACTGCGCTAAATAGAGAAATAGGGAATTCTCTTGCATTGACAGTAAATATATTGTTTTTAAAACATAGTACTGTACTGTATTCTAGTATTAATGTCACAGTTATTGCCAGCTAGGTAACAAACATTGCAGATGTCAAGTACGGCTTCATATATGAGTTCTAACTATTGATGATTTAAAAATACTTTGTTTTCCTGTACCAATGTTAAGATATTATTGTATTATTTTATACTTCACTAACATAAATACAATTTTAGAGTTTTAAATAAAATTTCTGTTTTTTTCATTATGTAAGAAAATATCCAGGTATAGTAATTTAACTACATTACGGATTAAATGGTCTTTTTCAGGCTACTCTGAGCAACTAGTTATAACATTTTTTCCATGGGGAAACTGCGTTCAAACAATAGCTAATATTGCAGTATAATGGCTCTTTGTATTCCACACTTATCTATTAATACCAATTTTCTTATGCAGTGTGTTAATAGTAATGTCAAAAAAACTTTACCACACGGTGTTCATGTGATGGGTAAAAGGAAATAGGCTAACCTATCGAAATGGAAATTTCGTATAGAGGTCTCTAAGCAATACTCTAAATTTTGAAAGGGAGAGGAGCTGTTCTTTCAAATTTATGGAGAAGTTTCTGTAGGGAAAACTGAGATGACTATGAAATCGGAATTGAGCTTAAAACTTTCTCAGAGGACCTTCTCAACTAAGAAAATCTAGTATGGATCCGACTGTGCTTATCGGGTGATGACTGAATATCGCAAAGGCACTTTCATTTATATATACATTTCCATAGGTATAAATTGGAATTTGGCCTAAAACTTTCACAGGGACCAACAGAACAAATGCTGAAAATTTGATGTCGATATTAGTTTTCCTTATAAAGTAATGCCTGACGATCCCAAAGCAGAACAATAGATAAATCGAAATACGTATAAAAGGGGAAAAAAAGATGGATTTTTGTTGACTCCATTTTAATGAAATTTAAGGTGACTCAAAAAAATCTCTTTAAAAAATTTAAATCTAAAATTTCAAGAAAATCCGCACACTGAAGTAGCGTTCATACATGCGGACAGACGGACGGACGTGGTGAAATCAATAGGCACTTGAAACATTTTCAAAAAGCGCCTACTGCAGTTTCTAATGCAGAAACTTTACCTTTTCACACTTCACCTCCCTTATTTTAGCTCCAAAAATTTTAAATGCAAATACATCGTCAGAAAATTCAATTTTGAAAATACCTTATTTAAAATAACATTCTGCAGGTTAAGAGTCCCTGTTCTAGAGGGAAATATCCTACGAAAATAACGATTCGTTTAACTATGATAAAAGATTTTTATATTTATTTTATATTCAAATGTTTGCAAAAAATTTTAACTTTTTAAACTAAAAGTTCAAAATTCTTCATGTTCTACTACACTACGAAGCATCGAATCAAAGGTTAGGATATAATATACTAGGATTATATACTTTAATATAATATGTGGACATGTCGACAAGTGTTGTGTCTTATGTAAGGCTGCCCCTAAACGTTAGTTCATCTCCGCCATGATTCTCTATGATGATATACAAAACTCTGTACAATTGCCAGAAATAAGTGTTGTGTGTGTGTGTGTGTGTGTGTGTGTGTGTGTGTGTGTGTGTGTGTGTGTGTGTGTGTGTGTGTGTGTGTGTGTGTGTGTGTGTGTGTGTGTGTTGTTTAGTTGTTTCTGGCAGCTTAGCTATCAGGAAACAGCGATCACCAGGAAGGCTGCTTCCCCAGTACCAGTCCACGCCACGAGGAGGCGGGCCCAACTATACACGTACTAAACTAAATGTAATATTACCAGCACCCATACGAAGAAGCGCAAGTCATATGGGTGCAGCAGTCTCCTATAATCGCGTGCGGTGGTGAAGACCACAAAGAATCCGGCATCCACTGGAGAAAGCGTAATACCAGTGGATGCCAGACTAATATAATATATTAGGATTAATAATATTTCACATGTATTTTGTGATCGGCGTCCCAATTAAATCGATGACATCAACAGCTGTTTTGGAAGCTACGCATCTTTGCCATTTTTCTGAAGTCAACACAGAACAGAAGTAGCCGATATTTACTGATCAAAACTTGTCCAGTTTGGTAACACAGTTGAATGTTCGCCAGCTCTCAATCGAAATTCACAGTTTGTCGACGGCTGGAAAATTTTCTGGCTCTTTATCTAAGTTTCGCTGAATTGACTTTGCTAGTGCGAATGAAGCCATTAATTACGCGCGTTCTAGCGTAACTTCCGTTGCAGGGGGCAAGACGGTGCTTCTGTGGAATATCCTATTACCTTTACATCACCATGTCGAAGACGGCTGTCCCCCGATCAATAGACAAGACGGAACGACCTATCTCTCAGAGTCCCGGGTTAAGTGAAAAATACTGGTGAAGAATAAACTGCTCTTCTTAAAGCCATCTAACTCATATTTACTACCGCTACGAGCACACTTACTCTGAGATACGTAAAGAATATTTGTCTGATATCAATTACATATCCTATATCTTTATTATAATAACTTAGGAAAACAATGTAAAGTTTTCTATTCACCCCTAATCTTTTCTCTCTTTTTTTAATGAACGGATATAGTCTTTATTTCATAATAATATTTGCCTAATCTGAAGGACGAAAAAGGGAGTAAATAAGATCTGCCCAATTAGAAATACTCCGTTCTTGTGCACTTTTAAATCCTGATGGATTTAGGACGTACAAATCTAAACGGCATCGTACAAAGCTTATGGAACATAATAAAACTTTTATGTACAAACGTTGCATTCAAGGGGCGAATTCAAATATTATAAATTCGACCGCATTTTACCAATTTAAAAAAAAAACTTCAAATGCCGCTATTTTTATTATTTTTTATTTTTTATTAGCGCCCTCAGTTCGCAAGATATTTCACATTTTATTTTTCACTTACTCTACTTAGATTTCGGTCTATTTGCTCATATTAGTTGGACTGCTGATTAACTGGTTGGACTAATTGCTAATTAGTTGGACTGCTAGTTTTCTAGATCTTGCTGCAGCAGTTAGTTTCCGGCAGTTTCTAGACTATCTTAATCCCCACCTGCTCCCTGCATGTCACACGGATTCAAGTATATAAAGCAAACTTCACAGGCAGGAAAATCAGTCGGAGTTATAACGCGTTTTTAAATTTTTCAAAACCATTTAAACCCCCTCCCATGAATCTTATACCGGGAAAGACAAATGTCATCTCTAAGCCACTAGTTGAACAAACTCGGATAAATATATTTTTAACCACTGCTTCACATATACTTAAGTCTGCTGAAAATTTCTTAAAAGCTATGGATAGAAAAGGAGATGACTTTCAATATTCAAAACTAATGTTTCGGCGCATTAGTGATGCCAATATTAAAGGTGTATTCGTCGTTCATTACATCAAGGTTCCTGAAAGATAAACATTTTTGAAAGAGTGTTAAATGAACACTCTCTGGGTATGTTGGTAGATGGCTCGTTCTAACCTCTCCATTTATTGTGACGTTCCCCATGGTTCAGTTCTTTCTTCCACTCCTTTCCTCGTATATATTTACATATATACGTATACATTGACTGGAACTCCTAATCCACCTTCCAGTTTGAGAAACCTTGCCCTAAATAAACAACCTCTCGAATATCTACCACCAATTCCTTAAATGGTTATCTCTAGGTAGTTCTCCAGTGGTGTAAAGATAACTTAGTTAATTTTAATCCTTCTAAACCTCAGTCGTCTTATATCTCGCAAAAAAAGAGTCTACTGCTCTTATGCTTATCTGATGACACTATGATTTCTAGACAAGATCTTTATTATCGATTACCCTAACTTCTAATTTCTCCTGGCATAAGCACATGAAAAAATATTGCTTCTTCTGAATCCAAAAAACTGGGTTTTCTCTTTCGCTTTCGCAGTTACTTTTCTTCTAAACAGCTACTCACTCCGTACAAATCGCAAATCTGCCCTACCATTAAACACTGTTCCCAAATCTGGGTGTTGAACCTAAAGCCTTTTTCAGGCTTCTAGACTCCATTCAAAAGATGGCAGTCAGGTTAATTAATGTTCCATCTCTTACACAGTCTTTCCACTCTGTCTCACAGAGTGGAAAGACTGTAAGTCGTTCTGTTTCCACTGCATGCCTCTTCTTATAGTTACTTTCATGGGCGCCGTTCTTCTGAACTGACATTTGTACCAGTCACAACCAGTCAGCATCCATTTACAGTCCAACATCAAATTCACAGAATGAACTTTTCTTCTTCCTCATTTATCCTCCACCTTCTGTTTTCTGGAACAAACTTCCTTCACATGTATTTCCTGAAAATAACACTCTACAGAAATTCAAGTCTAATGTCAACAATATCTTTTGTCTTCTCAAACTACAACCCATGCACGGTACTAAGTATTACAGGCTCTAATACATTTCGTGCTTGGGGTTTTCATTAAAAAATATTTTGTAAATGAAAGATTGGGAATCCTTCAAGAAAGTTTGTGAAACTTTTCTGAGCAACAACAGAGCAGGCAACTATGAAATCTTGAGTGAATGAGAATTTATTACACGCCTACTGAAATCTCGATTGCAACGTCTCTAAAAATACACTTCTTCCATTCCATTTACACCTTTTCCCAGATAACCTTTGACACGTTGGTGATGAATCCAATTAACTTTTTCATCAAGTTACTGCTACCGTGAAAAAACATTACCAAGGAAGGTGGAAGCCCAGTATGCTTGCAGAATATTTCTGGACATTAATCAGAGAGGATGTGATGCAATTGTCGATGAACAGCACTCCGAAATCAATTTGGTAGCGACAGGTTTTCAGATTATCCAATTCATAAATTAAATTTTGATTCATGAAATTCGTAAATAAATTCATAAAAATATTTTGATTGTTCCATTCTTCGTTTAATTCCACGTGGAAGAGTAGTAAGTAACTTCTGCAAGAAACCATTAGTTGAAAGCTATTTCTTGAAAGTAATTTTCATGTTTCAATGATTTTAATATCAGTAACTCAGAAAAAAATTACATTTTCTTTTATAATTTAAAATATGTGTATAAATATTATCCCTTTATTATTAACATTATCTTAAAACCGTCAATTATGCTTTCATGTGACAATTATAGGTTATTTGTTCGTGTACGCATTGAAAGTTAATTAAGGGGGAAGGTCTGATTGAAAATTACTAACATTATACGATCCAACTCTCATAATTAAAGAAACTCTTAGAGCCATAACGTTTCTAAATTTCTTATTCAATTATTGTACGAGTATGAAGGTGTAATAAACGTTTTATTTATTACACCTTCAAATATGAAGGTGTAATAAATAAAACGTTTAGGTATTTAATAATCTAGGTTTTAAACTCAGAATGACCAACATCCTTTATTGTGCATGTCAAGATTCATAGTTATTGCAAGAAATGAAGTGTTCTTTTCCTGTTGGGTAATGACAGTAAAATAGTTTGTTAATACAGTTAACTATTTATAATGGAAGCTCATTTAACTCTTTGTTGCTTAAGAAACAAATTTAAAGTTTAAAGATGTTTTCATTAAATTGTTGGAGGTTGAGTTTTTGATAGTCAATAAAAGCCTTTAATTCAGCTGTTAAAGCTCAACGATAAGTACGTCTTCATTAGCAAAATATGTTTTCTGTTTCCAATATTATTGTGTCGTTGTAATTAACACGTACACTGAGTTGACTTTAAATTTGCAATATCCCCTTGTGTAGGAATAGACTGGTGTATGAAGCTGGTGAAGGCTCAAAGTCGGGAACGGCTAATATAAGATTTTAGTTCGCGAGCGTGGCGATCAGTTTTTGTGTGTCCGTGAGGAAAAATGGGTTGGTGTAGATATATTTCCAACTTCGAAGGCGGAATGATTGTGGGCGCAAGGCGTGCCGGTGTCAGTATCTCAACAATAGCCAACCTGTTTAAGTGCCCTCGTTCTGTGGTCTCACAATTCTACCAAGACTAACTCAACAGCGGTCGAACAACCAGCCAACGGTCACACATGGGACTGCTGCGTGTGGTCGACGCCCATTGTAAGCATCATGTGTCTCGTCTCATAACACGACGCAGCACAATGGCCCAGCTAACCACCCAATGCAACGTAGGAATAGCAAGACCAATATCCACTTGGATTACGCCCCGGATATTTGCTCGTAGAGGCTATGGCAATCGACGGCACTCACGAGTACCCATGACCACTACGAGACACAAGAAACTGCATCTTGCATGGTCATGTCAGCATCAACACTGAAACACCGACATGTGGACATCTGTCGCCTAGTCTGATGAATCCTCTTTATAACTCTATCATGCTGATGGACTTATCTATATTTAGAGAAAGCAACATGAGGCCATGGCATCTGGATGTTCTTGATCCTTGGTGTTCGGCAGGCTGGAGGCGGTGGTGTTGTGGTTTTAGATTATGTGTTGTGTTGTGTTCTGAGTCCCTGATCGCTGTTAACTGACGGCTCGATGGGAATGCCTACCTTTCTATCGTCGTCAACCAAGTACACCCCTTCATGATGACAGTGTATCCAGACAACTCCAGCGTCTATCAACAAGATAGTGTGCCCTGCCACAAGGCCCAGCAGGTTGCTGACTGGTTTCAGGAACATGAAAATGAATTCGCCCTTCTACTATGGCTGCCCATCTCAGCTGATATCAACTCAACTGAGCATGCTTCAACCTACTGAAAAGGACATTCGATGCCACGAACACCCACCAGGCAATGTGCGGGCATTACTGGACCCATTGTGCAAAGCATGGGTAGCATTATCGCAGGACACCCTGAAATAATTTATGGAGTCCATGCCAAGATGTGTACAAGCTATATTACAAGCAAAATATGGTCCCATGAGGTATTCGGTAGGTATCTAACTGTGGTCTCTTAATGGTATCAGCAAATCATCCCAAATTTAACAACCGACTACCATCGTAGGTCAGATGAATCTAACAGCACACTCCTAAGATAATATAACTGTTGAACTTCAATACATTCATTTCATGCCATCTCTCACCCATACATCTGTAAAGACAATCTTACCTTCCTGTTTAAAATATAGGCAACCATTAATATGTGAATACATCTTTATAGGGAGATAAAATTGTGACTATTTTTCAAACTAGCTTTAATGTATCATCGCTTGATAAGGCAACGACATACTTCTAGTCGACAGCTAGGAAGGAAGGGGGATGGTGGGGGCGTCGATGTATTATGCACATAAAGAGATCGTTGAACGAAAGGATTTTTAAAATTTCCATAATTCTTTTTTTGTTGACTTTTTGGCTAAGCCAGGAGATTTGCTTCTTTATTTGTTCGCTTTCTAAATTAAATCCTAAAGAAGACTTAAGCAATATTGGAATGACTGCTTGGGAAGATTAACTTTCAATTAATATATATATATTGCGCTTAGTTACATATCGGCCGGCTGTCTTGTGGTCTCGTAGACAGAGGAAATAGTCCTTCTAATTTTGGGAAACAAAGCTGTAAATAGTTGATGAATTTCTGCCTGGGACACATTCTTTTTTCAGAACTATGAAAATTCTGTTTTTCTTGTGATTCAGAAAAATATATGTTGATATTTTTAATTAAAAAAAAAAGTATCCGTTAAATCCCTTCTGGTTTCAATTCTCTGCGTTATGTCTGTGGTGACTAAAGGGGATTCTTTTTCTTGTGTGGCAGCGTATAGCTAGCTTTCAGTTTTCCTTGGAATTTATGTTAGAAATAAAAAAGAACACGAAGAAGGGAAAAAAAAAAAAAAAAACATTAGCGCCGGAGTTTTCTGATAACGGCCAAGGGTGCATGGCCTCCATTACTTTCCTGATAAAACCAGTACGGTTGCTAAGATACGAGTTCTGAATTATGGATAGAAGATAGCGAATAGAAGTCATATATATATATCGTCGGCCATTTGCATAGCAACCAGGCAACGTTAATGAGAATCAGCTGTTTTCGTTATAGCGAGAAGCTTATTCGAACAAAAACAATGACATTAGTGTGATGGTAACAAATCTGCATCCCCCCCCTGTAACTTGATTAACTGCTTTCAGACACACTCCAATTAAGTATAAGGTCTGTAAGAAGAACATATTTATTTGTCATCAAATTAATAGTTCGAGATTTATCTTTTATGGCATGAAATTATGTACGAACGTATATTTTTATCGAGATTATCTTAAAAACATGAAGTAGCATTAAAGTTTTGCAGGATGGAAAAATATTAGATAACTCGTATATCAGAATGAAATACTGACATGAAAGTAAATACTTGTACAGAAATTCTAAACTGAACGAGATTTAGTGCATGATTTTTCTATTAATGGAATAATTACCCTCTTTTTTTGGGATAAAAGGTAGGAAATGGTTGAAAACAGCGCACTTTTGAATTTTATTCTTTATTCTGGTACTATACTGGATACAAAGGACAAATAATATCTTCAACAACAGCCTTTTTATTTTATTAATAAAAAAAAAAAAACCTTCTGACTACCTAACGATTTTAAGTAGTCGGGAGGTTTTTCCGTTTACTGGACGAAAAACTGTTTCCGGGAGGAAAAACCATGCTAACCTCGCCTGAGACCGACTAGCTCAGCTACGTTGTAAAAAATGCCCATAAAAATTCCTCCCGTCATCGACAGGACTCGAACTCAAGTCTTTTCCCACCCGGTGGGGAGAACGATGATTATACCAACTGTGTTACCCATGAGGGTCTTGGGCTGTAATCAAAAAAACAAGCTGGAATCCTAATTCCAAAACTATAATGAATAAGACAATTATAATTACATGTACATTAAACTCAAGAACTACTTAAGTTAAATAGCTGAGATATGAAAACCGCTAGATTACTTGATCATCATATTACAACTTGATTCACAAAGTCTGTGAACCAAAATATTTTGTAAGAGCATCTTTTGAATAAACTAATATTTCGTAACTATTGATAATTAAAAAAAAATTAAACTTGCATTTTTTTATTCTTAATTAAATCGAACAACCTGAACCCTCTTTTTATATGGAAAAATAAAAAAAAAGCGGATTAGAATGTACTGTACGTGAGCAAGTAATATGGAGAGAAAGTATTTATGCGTAGAAGTTGGAACTCGTCTCTGTACAATCTGTAGAGAGATTAAGTTCTCAAAAAATCGAAATTCACCATGTTTTATTTATGATTTGTAAATTGCAAACAGGGAACCTTATACGACATTTGCCACAGCTCTCCCTCTTGTGCCAGGCTACAGATATCGCCTTGGTATTATAGATTTATTCTCATTTTAGTCCTAATCGACCTTGAATTCCATTATTTAAAAGCAAAATTACACTAGGATATCAATTATTTGAACTAAAGAAAGTTATCTTAGAAAACTGCGTAAGTAAAATTCTCAAAAGAGCAAAATTTCTTTCATCCTGGTCAAATATTTATGCAAGCAGAATTCTGAACATCAATATAGGTTTTTCCATGCCATAAATGAACTAAAGTATCACAGCAGAAACTGCAAACACGACTTATTCTACAGTACACATTTCAAAAAGGTTTCACCACTGCCCTCAAAACAGAATAAAACACTTCACACGTTTGGATTTTACACCTGTTACTCCTAAAAGAAAGAAGGCACAGCATTCTTATTATTATAACTTAAATGTGTTTTATTGTAACCTAATTTTAACTTAACTGAAGTAAACTAATATATGAACAGTGCTTGTGGCGGAACCATCTGCAAATTCGTTTATAATTCGGATAAAAACTAAACTAAACTATTTTATTAGGGTCACCTGGAAATGTAATTTCAACTACCCGTGTGTATTGTATCTGTAAATTGCGTGTGATCTCTGGTTGATTTGCTTGCTTTGCTGGACGAAAAACCTCGGTTTCAGGGAGAGAAAAAAACCTATGCCTGAGCCCGACTAACTCAGCCACGGAGTTAAAAAAGTCCATAAAAGTTCCTAGCGTCATCGACGGGATTCGAACCTGGGTCTTAACCACCTGGTGCAGGGATGATGGTGGCGACGCACTGTGCTGCACGCGCAGACTATAAGTTCGGATATTTGAAAATTCGGATAATTGATGCCCATTGGTATATAACCTAGGGAAACGTAACCTTATTTAGTAATAGCAACAGTATTCGCTAGCCATATAGTGCAAGCAAGCCACAGGCTTTTGCTGCACCGGCTAAAAATAAAAAAGTAGATAAGAAAATACAAATTTTGTTCCCTCCTCACATAGGTATCTATCCAGTTGACCTTTAAATTTCTTCAAACTGTCAGCCTCAACTATTTGCGAAAGGCAACTTATTTCAGCAATCAATGACTCGCTGACTAAAAGAAGAAAACTTCCTACAATATAGTTTAAACCTCTTTCCCTGTAATTTGAATTTATGGCTCCTAGTTCTGGAATTCTTCATAAGAATGAAAATTTCACCTTCATCTATTTTAATAACC
Source organism: Mastigoproctus giganteus (assembly GCF_048544385.1). NCBI lineage: Eukaryota > Metazoa > Arthropoda > Arachnida > Uropygi > Thelyphonidae > Mastigoproctus > Mastigoproctus giganteus. The sequence goes on from NC_143581.1 coordinate 215,988,245, forward strand.
CCGCTCAGAGCTTTATAAACCTCAATCAGGTCACCTCTGAGGTGCGTAGCTGCCAAGCTCTGTAGACAACATAATAGGAGTCTTTTCTCGTACAGTCACCCATTTTCCGATCTCACCAAGAGAGTTTTCTGGCTTTGGAGGCTTTCAAGAAGCTCAATGTCTTTTTTTCCCGATGAGGTCTCTATACGTGGACGCAGTATTCAAAATATGGTCTTACAATTGCATTATACAGTGGGATTATGACCTCCCTATCTCTACAGTAGTATGTTGTTCGATTAATCGTCTATATGACACCATTGGCTTTCCTGGCTGCCTGTCTATACTGCTCAGCTAACTTCTTATCTGCCCATATCGTAACAACCAGATCCCTTTCATGTTTTACTGTTTTTAATTCAATCCCAGTGTATAATTAATTTTGAGGTTGCTGTTCCCCAAGTGTAAGACCTTGCATTTTGCTGTATTAAAACATGCAACTTTTCCGACCAATTTTGAAGCCTGTTCAAGTCATCCTGAAGGAGCACTGTTTGGTATTGATCATTAACTATTCTACAAATCTTTACGTTATCTGCAAATTTTGACATCACGCCTTCTATTCCTTCGTCGATGTCATTTATGAAAATGAGAAACAACAGTAGTCCAAGAACCAATCCTTGGAGGACTCCACTCCTGACATTACACCAATCTGAAGAATATCCACTGATCACAACCCTCTGAATTTCTGCCCTACCACTCAGCAGTCCACCTTAGAATCTTTCCAGTAATCCCAACATGTTCCAGCTTATACAGTAACCTTTTCATGAGGGACTGAATCCAATGCATTGCTAAAATTCAAATGAACTATGTACATCTAGCTCAGAAGTAACTGTGTGAAAATAGCCTACTAAGTTAGTTATACATGATTTTCCTGTAACAAAACCATATTGCGCTCTACAGAATGCAATATCTATCTAAATGTCTCCGGAGTGCACTCTTAATCATTGCCTCTAAGTTTTTTCCTATCATTGAAGTCAGGCTAACCGGTCTGTAGTTATCAACTTCACTCTTAAAACCGCCTTGATGTATTGCCGTAACATTGGCATTTCTCTAATCTAAAGGAATCTCTCCGAAGTCAAAAGATGCCCTCATAATTGACATCAACAGTTCAATACACTCCCTGGCATTCCAATGGATTGGAAAAGGCAGAATAATTTACAGGGATGCCGAATATTTAATGAATTCTGTTCTCTTCATATGGCTATTTCTTCTGAGCCAAAATATAGAGTTCAATTATCTCTTGTATTAAGGAAAGAGTGTTTCCAAAGTGAAGTAAACAATTAAACTATTTTTGCACAAGGAAGTTCTGTATCATTTCCAATGTGGAATAAATGCATTTTATTTTTCTTATATGCGAGGACTGAATCGAAAAATCAATTAATGAACTTCAATCTATATATGCTATATCTTGTTTGCAGGAGGATAGGTCAAACATCTTTAATTTAAAAGGCGTCATCTAGATAGATCCCTTCTTAGTGCAATTTTTATTCAATATTAGATAATCATGAATAGCACGTAAACCTGATCAGTCTGTAGTGGCCTTATGTTAAAATACAGTTATCCTCTTCGCTGAAGTCAGGAAATTTAGGCCTTTTTTCCAATGTGCTGGCGTTTGCCACCTAAAACAATATCCTGTGTAATCTCCCACTGGGAGATTACACAGGATATTGTTTTAGGTACTCGACCTATTCTAAATTCAGAACCTTTTCGCTCTGTCATCTACTCCAGCTGGTTGGGATTAATTCATTCCCTTCCCCTTCCTTTTAAACCTCCATAGCATCTGTTCTTTCAATTTCCGTGTAGATGCTTCTTTCTTACTTTTAGCGGAAGCCCATTTCTACCATTTGCGTCAATCCTAGAGGAATCTTTGATTGAATCGTAGCTACTTCTCAATGTCTTGAAGTGTAGCGATTCTCTAAAGCATAAAATGTTATACTGTAGTATTCTCGTTTACTCGTATTTCTGGGGGAAAATTTGCCCAAGGATGAAAGTAATTTTGCTTTAGCATACACTGAGTGATCACTGAATTATGACCACCCCACCCCTATAAAAACTAAATGCGACCCGCTGACTAGGTGAGGTACGAGAGTGCGCAGTTAGTCGACCTATATAGCATAGTTAAGGTGTCAGTGGTTCAGTAGGTAGTAAAATTCCGAGCGTGATGGGTAAAAGGAAGGATTTATCGGACTTTGATAAAGGACAGATTGTGGATGCTCGACGAGCTGATGCCTCGATTTCCCAAATGGCTGAATTGGTGGGGTGTTCGAGAGCCGCCGTTGTTAAAGTGTACCAGGACTGGCGTCAAAATGGTCAAACAACGACCCGACGGCAAAACTGGAAAGGTCAGCGAAAGGTTGATGTTAGAGGTGAGCGCCGGGTCCGACGACTCGTACAGGCGAACAGGCACAGCACTGTTGAAGAGTTGACTACCCAATACAACATGGGCCAACCCGGAACAATATCTGGCATGGCCATGCATCGCACGCTCGGACGTATGGGCTATACCAACAGACGACCCCTACGGCATCCTCTCCTAACCAAGGTTCATCGGCGTAAAAGACTCGCCTGGTACAAAAAGCATGCAAGTTGGACGTTAGAAGACGGGAAGAAGGTGTGCTGGTCGGATGAGTTACGTTATTTACTCCACACCGTGGATGGTGGTGTACAGATTTCGCGTCAACAACATGAGGCTCTTCATCCATCATGCATGGTATCAAAAGTGCAGGCAGGGGGAGGCGGTTGTATGGTGTGGGGCATGTTTCACTGGCAGGAACTTGGACCCCTGGTGCATGTCGAACACCGTATTAATGGTCTCCGCTATCGTCAACTGCTTGCTGACTGTGTGCATCCCGCTACGTTACACGTTTTCCCGAATGGCGATGGTGTCTTCCAAGATGTCAATACGCCGAGCCATTGGGCACTTGTTGTGCAGTAATGGTTTGAGGAACACAGTTCTGACTTCCAGCATATCGATTGGCCTTCGAACTCCCCCGATATCAATCCCATAGAGCACTTGTGGGACACTATGGAAAGGCATATCAGGCGTCTGGATACACCAATCACCTCCATACCTGCATTGCTGACAGCATTACACACAGCTTGGTTGGCCATACCTCCCGAACGCTTCCGACATCTTGTTGAATCAATGCCACGTCGGATAGCTGCTGTACTGAGGGCAAAAAGAGGACCTACGAAGTTTTAGGTAGGTGGTCATAATTCAGTGATCACTCAGTGTATTTTTTAATATAAATACTTAGTTTATAAGAAATCAATATTTGTTTTGTTTGAATACAGACATTACGTCTGTATATCAAAAATTAGTTGAAACAATGGTAATTGTTTTTAAATTATTTATGGACTGCTTAGTAGGCGCATTCGCATATGCCTAGAGCGTTTATTGTCGTCTCAATGACTGTCCGCATGTAACTACTCGATCCCACTGTACTACGGGTTCTCATGAAATTTTATATTTATATCTTTTAGAAATATTTATTGAGTAATCCCAAGTTTCATTAAAATCTATATACCGTATACTGTATATGGATTTTAATGAAACTTCATAATTATATCTGAAGAACTGGATATTATGTTTGCTGCCATGCATTTATTGGAGGAATGAATAGGCAATATGGCAGATGCGCAAAAAATAAATGTTCTCAGTTCGCGCAAATGAAGTGGTTGCCCTTTTGATGAGCTAGTATTTTTTTTTGTTATCAGTTTCCTAAATATATAAATCATGATCTATCGCTTCACTATTGTTGTATGGCAGTAGAGCTTAATAACGATTATACACAACTTAACAAATGAATATGAAAAGTATGGCCTGGTGGGTAATTAAGTTTCATGCATTGCTGTAATGTTTTTATTAATTTTAGTTTCGTCCTTTTAACTTGCTTTGAGCTACAACGATCAATAAATGTCGATATTCTTTAAGCATATATTCATGCGTGAATGATTAAGGTTACATTGCTAATGATGCAATAGCTATCTACTGGAAATTAGATGGTTTGAAGAATCTCCCAGAAGAAAATGAAAAGAACTGTATCAGATCTCTTTGAGATGGAAGAAGGTAAACTCATAAAGTTTACGCTTTATGAACAAGGGAAAATAGAGTCTCATACCCTGGAAAAAGGTAAACAGTTTATTCTTCAACAGAAACTTGAGAAATTGGTTTGAACGTTATCATTGTTTTACTAATGGAGAGTTACTGATTTATATCTACCTTCATCGCGAAACGAGAGTTTCCGATACACTAAACTAAAGCTGTAGGAAATATCATCGTGAAGAAAGTATCAAGTCACAAGAGATTTATCCGTTGGTTTACAAGATCCTAAGAAGTGCTAATAATTAATTTAGTGTACGAGACATGATGAAAAGGTTCTGGGAAGATGATTTCTATCTTGAAATTGAAGTATCTGAACTAGTTTCGACTTGTCCCAACATGTTCATTGTGTGCATAGTATTAGGGTCAGACGCCGCCTGTGGTTTCCCACATCTGCGCCATATGTACACTGTGCAGAAATACAGAACTACTGTAAATGCCAGAAAAATGTTCTATGTTGAATACGTAGTATTGTGTTGGGTTCTGTTGGGTGTCCTGGCATTTGGCCGCAGGGCCCCTTGTGGGACCCCACGTTGCCCGCACACACACACCGCTAGGAAGTAGCCAGGCTGCCCATTATTCTCTGGCTAGTCTCTGCCAGGATCGCCTAAGCTGACAGAGACCAATATATATATAAAAAAAAGAAGTTAGAGTGTGTAGACTTTAGAGTCAAGAAAGGGGGGAACAGGTAGAAGCTTACTTCTACCTGGGGTGAAGAAGAAGGCATCCCCCAGGTACAATGGAATGCATCCATCAGGCAAAAATAGGGGATGGAAGTGGGAGAAAAGTTTCCATGCAAGGGAGCACAAGCGCGATCGCCATTTGGCACAATCATCTTACTCTTCTCATTCAGGTCCGGTCGTGATATCAATTTCAGTGGTGCGGTAGCTAAAGTCTGGTGATCTGTGTCAGTAGGGATATAAATATGAATGCAGCTGTGGCTGCCTTATACTGGATCTTCTCAGATTTGGTGGTGGTGGTGTAGTCTCATTTGCTGGTAGGCCTCTGCATTGATTCCCAAAATATAAGTGGTTGTCTTCTCTTGGTTTAGAATTTAGATGATGATTCAAATAGTGACTATATCCATGGTAGGGTGTTCTGTCGTGCGAATAAATCGTATGCATAGCGCGTAAAGGCGATAGAGTCTTCTTCTCTTTCGAGGATGTGCTGTTCTTGGTTTTTAGGAAGATAATATATCCTAGTTAGAAGGAGGCATCTCAAGTCTTCATATATTTCGCACTCGTACATCAGGTGGTCCTAACTTTCAAGGGAACCACAGAGGCATTGTGGGTTTTCGGTGATCCCGAGTGCAGTGAACTTTCCTCTGATAGATCCATGGTCAGTTAACAAAAAGGTGACGCCAGTGGAGAACCATGTGGGAGATTTCAGGTATACTGTTGCTATTGTAGGTATGAATTTTCTGTTGTAGAGTGTGTCCACCTAGCCTACCTTTTGTAGAGTGTGTCCACCTAGCCTACCAGACCTGCTGCAAGTATGCAGTGAGGCGCTTCTTCTCGGTCTTGACGTCATTTGAGGGGTCGGTGGTAAAATACAGACAGGAGATGGCTTTACCATTGGAAAGCATATAAAGCAAACCACATCTGATTATTTCTAGAACTGGCCCAGCCCTTGCAAGGCATGGGTGCTGACCGTGCAGCAGGCCCGGGTGATGGTGAGCAGGATGACGCGCTGAATCGAGTCAAGTTCCTCTTGTTAATTGCTGTGGTGGCCTTTGAAAACCAGATATTGGATGCACAGGTAATTATCGGGTTAACACAGCCTTATAGAAGAGGGTGAGCGCGCGTTGCTTTAATCCCCAGTCCCGACGTGCGATTCTTACCACGAGTGCAGTATATTTTCGAATCTTGGTATGTAGATATTTCAGGTGTGGTGTGAAAGATAGGTTCCTATCCAAGATCACTCCAAGATATCTCATCTCGGTTGTTAACCGGATAGTTCTCCCTTGTACTTTGATTTGTGGTGGCCTCGCTACGTTCAGAGAGCCTTTAAGTAGGATGGAATTTGTCTTTACTGGTGATTTTTCCAGGTCATTGTGCTAAGCCCAGTCCTGTAAAGTGGGGGAGTGCTCTATTTGCTGCGGCTTCCAATTGCGATCTAGTATCTGCGGCAATGGTAAGGACTAAGTCGTCTGCATATGCTTGAGACTGGATATGCTGCAGGTTTATGTTCAGGAACTCAAGTACGATGTTCCATAGTAGGGGCGCCCAAGACAGAGCCCTGTGGACACCCTATGTAGATTTGACGCGTAACTTTGCTATACGGTGTCCTGACGGTTATGCTCACTGTGATAGATAATTTTTTTATGCATTTGTACAGGTTGATAGGGAGATTTGTTGTACGGAGTCTGCCGAGGACGCTTGGCCACCAGAGTGCGTCAAACGTCCCGGCAAAGTCCACTGAGATGGCTAAAAAATATTTTCTGCCCGTACTCTTTTCACCCTCAATTATGTTCTCCAGAGCGTCAACAATGGAACGAACCTTTATGAATCGATATTGATTTGGGGACAGTAAGTTGACATTGTTGTAATATATTTCTATTCTTTGTCTTTGAAGATGCTCAAACAACTTGCTTATTACTGACAGGAGAGCGATAAGTCTATAGGATCTAGTTGGTCATGGGGTTTTCTAGAATTTTTCAAAATTAGCCTGATGTTCGCCATTTTCCAGTCTGTTGGGGACCATCCACGCTGTAGACAATGGTTAAAGAAATTAAGGAGAAGCTCTTGATTGTACTCCGCCACCTTTTTCACAATTTCCAGTTCCTGTAAGTCTAGTCCCTGTGATTTTCTGTCTCCCAGTCTTGATGCTGCGATACTGAGTACTTCGGCTGTGAACGGAGGCTCCTGCTGTTGCGTGGTGTAGCTTTTGTTGTCTTCGCACAAATGTATTTGCTGCGGAGTGGCTGGAGCAGCTGGCTGTTTGAATATTACATCAAGTACATATGTTATTTATCGATGCGTGCCAACTCGTGGTCGTAGTTACAAAAGGGGTCTTTGTGGATGGAATCACTTCACTTCTGGGGAGCTTTTTGGTGGTGACCATGTTCAGTGGCTCATCTAGGCATGAAACTACCGTTTAAAAGTAGTCAGTGCGAATTAACATGTGTTTAATCGAAGGAGTTTTATGCTTTTCGCCGCATTTTAAAATGAGCGATTTTACCTAACAGCGCATTTGTGTCAAATGAAGTTTCAAATTAGGAAAAAGCGCAAAAGAAACCAATGAAATGATAAAAACATTTTCGGAGTAGCTACTATGAGTCGTTTGAAGAGTTTTTAGTGGCTCGCAAAGTTTAAAGAGGACTGCTTGTCCGTTAAAGATGATCCTGGCTTTAGGCGCCGTTTAATTTCGAAAACCAAAGATTTCATCATTCTTGTTCGAAATCTGATCGAAGTTTAACTGGCCACAAAGTTGTTAGTGAAATTGTTATTTCTTATGGAATATGCCAATCAATTTTAACACAAGATTTGGGAATGTGACGCTTACCAAGTTTGTGCCTCGCATTCTCACTGATGATTACAGAAAGCGGCGAGTTCTGCATGTCAGGATCTTCATCAATGTACTATAAACCCGCAATTTGTTTCGTCCGTGATTATTGGTGACGAATCGTGGGTGTATGGCTATGAGCCAGAAACAAAGGCCATGTCCTCTCACTGGAAGTCGACACTTTCTCCAAAGCCAAAAAAAAAAAAAGCTTATCGAATTTTTTAACTCACAAGCATTGTTCCTTATCAATTTTTTCCGCATGGTCAGTGGAGCAGAAATACTACAAAATAGTTCTACAGCGATTGAGCGAACGATACCGTTTGGAGAAAATGGGTTCAAGGAATTAGAAATTATTATTAGTAATGCCAAATGATGTTAGGAAGTGGACTTTTCTGCATCTGACAAAATAATAACAATAAAATAAAAAAACAATATAAAACAAAACAGAATATTCATACTACTGTCACAAGGTAGCCATCCAATTCTGCTTTGAATTTAGGCTCACGACCCCACCATTTCGGGAGAAAACGTTTTCTAATGTTCGACCACTAGCTGTCCATAGGTGATCGCATCATGACAATGCCCCTACACACTCGGCGCTTTCCATTTAAGAATTTATTGTGAAGCACTCCATCACTGTAGTCTCCCATCTGCCATTCTCACCATATTTCACTTCCTGTTAAATTTATTTTTTTTTTAAATTTTGTTTGTTTCCCAAGCCTAAAGCCCCACTTGAGAGGTTTCAGATTTGCAACAACTGAGGAAATTATTCAGAACGCCTCTCAGGAACTACACTGGTGTGCAAAACGTAAGGACCAACACTAGTTCTAAAGGTTACAACACCAAAAACGAAACAGCCTGTGGCGATTTGCATAACTGTGGCCGTTTAGTAGAAAGCTGGTGCACATGCAAAAATTTGAATCGTGATGAGAGAGCTCATATAAACAGATAAAAGCAGCAGTTCAGTAGTTATATGCAAATTACCAAATGGTGAGCACGATTGTTACAGACGTTCGATTGGTTTCATACAGTGCTACAGACAACGAAATGGCCAGTAGACAACATCTAGTTGAGTTTACCCGGGATTGAATAATTGGGAAGCTCGACGAAGGTCGAAGTGCGAGGAGTGTGGCTGCAGAGTTCGGTATCGCCCATAGCATCGTCTCACGTGCGTGGTCGGCCTTCAGAACGACAGATACAGCTGTTCGAAGGACCAGTCGTGGTCGTCCATGAAAAACAACGCCCAGTGATGACCGCTATATACTCCTACAGGCCAAGAGAGACCGACACTAGACAGCGGAATCCATTGCAAACCAGCTGCACAGGAGCACAGGACGCAGGATATCGCGGTTTACTGTGGCCAGGCGACTCCACAAGGGTGGACTGTTTGCCCGATGGCCAGTACGCTGTGTCCCTTTAACACCTGCCCATCGGAGACACCGTTTACAGCGGTGCATCGAACACAAGGACTGGACAGCAGCGATTCTGGACGTCAGCAAATCTGGCAGAGGTTGGCACACGGTATCACCCCGCAAACATCATTGAAAGGGATCGATATGGCGGTCGAGGTGTTCTCGTCTGGGGAGGCGTTATCTTGGATGGACATACACAATTCCAGATACTGGAAGGCGGTACTGTAACCGGTGCATGCTACTGTACTGAGGTAATCCTTCCCCATGTGCGTCTGTTCCGAGGTGCCATTGGCCCCGAGTTCGTGTTTATGGATGATAACGCCACACCCCATCGCATTGCAGCTGTTGATATGCTTTTGGAAAGTGAATACATTGTTTGTATGGATTGGCCTGCCTGCCCGTTCTACGATCTAAATCCCATCGAACACATATGGGACGCTCTGGGGAGACGCCTAGCGACACGTCCACACCCACCAGAAAATGTTCACTAGCTGAAGATGGCGCTGACAGAGGAATGGACGATGTTACCGCAAAAACGTATCAACAACATTGTTCTAAGTATGGACAGGCGGTGCAAAGCTTGCATCGACATTAGGGGTGGCCATATCTCCTATTGAGGACCACCTCTTCCCTTTGTTCCATCTTTGGCAGTGATGTATCGGTATCATGGTAGCCAGTGCTATGTTGCCATTTTTGAATAAAGTCCCTCTGTACCGTTTTGTTTCCGTTGTGTCGGTGTTGTTTCCTTCATCATTTCTGTACCTCACAAGGTTCCTTTGGGTATGCTTTTCCCATATCCAAGCCACTCCTATGAGAAGCTACAGGTGAAAACCTAACTGGTCCTTAAGTTTTGCACACCAGTGTATTAGGAATTCCAAAAGAAGCCTATCAAAAATACTTCCAGAGGTTGCAGAAGCGTTAGAATCGTTGTATACAGTAAGATCGAGTCTACTTCGACAGACAGCCATCCGAATAGCTGGTAAGCTTCATCATTTTCCAAATAATAGTTCAGTCCCCAAGTATTAGTTCAGGTTTATCAGAAAGTTTGACATGGACAGTATAATCACAACAGATCAATCTAATCTTAAGCAAAATTGTTTCTGAAGTGAGGATAACCCTTATGTTCATTTTTCTTCTTAAAAACATCATTAAAATAAAATACCCTAACAAAATATTAAGAGAATTCAGTGAAATTTCACTGTGAAGTGTAAAAACGTATTAAACTGCTGCTTGTCTGTAGTTTCACTGTGATGTATGCTGGAGATAAAATTTCCTAAGTATTAACGGTACACTGTATACCTTAGAAAGACCTCTTGGGCATCATCCCGTTCCTTTAAAGGTCATCAGTAGGAGTACAACGGTTTTAAGCGTTTCCTGTGATTGCTAAAAATAAGCCTCGAATGCGAAATCAAGTGAATAATCTTAAAGGGGCTAATTTAAGTTACTCTGACTAACGTTAAGCAAAACTTTACTGCACTGCACCTCATTTCTTTCCGAAGTGAGGCAGCGTTTCAAATGTTTTTCTGATTGGTTTCTAAAACCGGCCCATAATTCTACCATTTTAAGGAAACATTAACTTGCAATGTGGGACGGTGCACTTATGTGACCGCTACTCTTATAAACTCTTCAACAAACGAATTCAGCTAAAACAGTAGAACGTACTAATAACAAGCCAAGCTAACCAACAAACCTGTGTCCAAGAAGAATGGAAGAATCATAAATTGAAAATGTTAATAAGCATAGAAATGAACTAAGAGCACAATGCGTACTGCTGACCTTTGTCCAGGACTGTGCTATTCTTGCTACAGGAATCGAAGGTGGTAGATTCGATGTCCATGCAGTCAAACAAGAAATTAAGAAGATGGACTTTTGAAAAGAGCGCTTCAACGAAGGAATGATATGCAGATTTTTTCATAGCCAGCCGGTAGCAAAAATTCAGAAACTGTTTGAATAACGGCTACAAGAGGAAGTTTTCATATGATTGAAACGACCGCAGCTAACATAAAGACAAAAAACTGGATTCACGAAACCGGAAAAATCTTTTGATTGATACGATTTTTCCATTTTCTTAAAAAATCATGACTGTTCACATTGATCAATCAGCTTGTGTAAATTGCACAATTTACACAAGTGAATACATTTGTGTAAATACTAAAAGAAATGCTTACAATTTTATGAAAGTGTACACTACAATAAAACGATAAAATTAGGAAATGTTTATTTAAAGTAAAATGCATTTATCAAGATCTACATCTATTTTATAGACTGTACGCATTAAGATTCATATTCATTTCATTTTTTAGATGCGTTCGCGTGTATACATATATATATATATATATATATATATATATATTTTTTTTTTTTTTTTTGGTAGTTGTTAGCTAAATGCAGAATACTATGGTCTTAATAGTTAAGACAGCCATCTTGCCTTCTTCATCAGTTTCAACTGTAATGGCGTAAACGCGCGTACTTTTGGCGCAATTTTACTTACAGGAGGCTGCCATATTGTCATGACATCACAGTGAATGTGAAATACTAATGGCCAAACTTGTATATTGTCTTAGCATATTTTGAGTTCTGCTTTTGCAAATATGGATACATACATACACTGGTGTTCAAAGAAAGTGCATCACCCCTTAAAATTGTAATTGTCGTCCGAATAACGTAAGTATATGGCAATATTTCTTACAGATTGCATCAGATAAGATTGACACGCGTAGGTGATGACGTAATATTGCATCAGCTTTTACTTTCAGCTATATAAGCACGCTCTGCAAGAGTTCCAGTCATTCCTTGCGTGTGTGAGGATGGCGAGTTACGTGCAGTTGACGCCACGAAGAAAAAGTGCTATTGTTGCTTTACGTGAGGAAGGATGTTCTTCCAGTCATACTGCTTATAGAGTATCTTGTAATCAGTCGACAGTAAGTAGATTTCTTTCTAAACTCAAGGATACTGGTTCTACTGATAGGAAAAAAGGAACCGAACGCAAACGAGTCTCTACGCCAAAACAGGACCGCGTTTTGAAGCGCTTATACCTTAAAAACCGTAAAGCTTCTTTGTCTGAGCTGAAAAGAGAATGGGAAGAAAATACAGAAGTGGCAGCAAGATCAGCAACAGTCAGAAGACCTCTTCAAAAATGGACTTGTAGGCGCGTCGTCCTAAGAAGAAGCCCCTCCTCACACAAAAAATGAAAAAGGCCCTATTATTTCGGTGAAAGGAGCATGTCAAATGGACCCCTGAGCAGTGGACGTCAGTTATTTTTCTCGGGTGAGAAGAAATTCAACCTGCATGGCTCTGATGGGAGACAAACGATTCGCCGTAGACGTGGTGAAGAATACCATCCAGACTGTATGGTGCCTACAGTGAAATTCCCTACCAGCCAAATGATATGGGGGTGCATTTCGTATCGCGGAGTAGGTTATTACCTGCAGTTTATAAAAGGTTCCGTAAATGTCAATAGATACCTGGCTATATTGGAAGGCAAATTGCTGCCAACCATTAGAGACCCTTTCAACCTGCCAAGTAACTGCACCTTTCAGGACGACTCTGCTTCTTGTCATCGGGCTAAAAGTGTAAGTAGGCGCTTCTGTAGTTACTTTAGCTTCATTTCTGCATTACAGGTTCGACAATAATGTGTTTACATTTGTTACAGGTGAAAAAATGGTTGGAAGAACGGTCCATTACAACTCTTAGCTGAACAGGAAACAGCCGGGACCTGAATCCTATAGAGAACTGTTGGCATCGTGTGGAATCTTCAGTTGCCAGAAAGAAACCAAAGACCCTTCGTGAAAGCCATAATTCGTGTTTGGAACTGCGAACTATCAGTTGATTATATTCAGAAATTGATCGTGTCAATGCCTCGACGGTATGCTGCTGTCATCAGGACCAGAGGCGGTTCAAGTAAATATTAGTTTGCACCTGGTGAACTTTTCATTTTGTTTTCCATTTAAGATGATAAACTGAAGCAAACTGAGGGCTTCTGATAACATTTCAGTCATAATTGTCGTGTTTACCAAAACTGTTGTATAAAGGTTGCAAATGCTCATTTTGAAATATTTTGAGAGCACATGTCAAATATTACTTAGCTTTGCTAAGTAATTAAAAAAAGATATTAATAAATATCTTTTGTTTATATTTGTGATGCTAGTCATTAATGTAACATAGCATCGCGAAAAAGGGTTAGAAATGTGAAAATCCTACGTGATGCACTTTTTTTGAACACCAGTTTATACTTACAGCGTCTCTGCGCGTTAATTCTGGCAGGTTTTACATTTAGGAGGCTGCCATTTTGTGTGGAGGCCACCAAGTGTATTAAACTGACATTGAGGTGAAATATATAGTTATAGAGAAAATATTGGCTTTGCATTACAGAATGTTTATTATGGATATAAATGTGGATTTTATGGTTATATGGCTTAGGTTAAGGCCCCTGGTACTCGTTCCTATATTAAAAATATCAATAAAAAATTATTGATATTTAGCAATTTTTCAAATTTGCCTTTTTGGGCTTCTTTTGGGCAAAACTTTGAGTCTCTTTGGTGAGCTCCCGGTAGGACTTCCTGGCGTGCTACTAATATTTTGGATAAATTGCACAATTACTTATTTTTGTGAGTTTTTCGAGCGCCCCTTATTTGACGGTTGGTGAGATATAAAATTGCAAACTTCAGATTTTTTCTGTTTTGTGTGATTTTTCATCCAAGTTTTATCAACGTTTTCCTTTGGGGAAGTATAGCGACATGCAATTTTGTGTTGGTGAAACTTAATGGATACCTTGTAGTAATTCTTTATATTCAATTTATTTGCTAAACAACTTAATTAAGGGGTCTTGAGGTCCACCCTGTTGTATAGTTGGCCGGATATTGGTGATAACTATACAGATCTGTTCTTGAGGATTTTCTGCTACTCAGTGGCGCCTCCGTAGCCAGGTGGGCAGGATCAGCAGTGCGTAGCACACGCTTCTTGATTAGACCGGGGTTCGAGCTCGTGCCCACCAAATACGGAGGATGCGGAAAGGTCAGGGAATGACCACCGCATATCCCCGGAGCAATATGGCCTTAGTTGCTAATACTCCTAAAAACCAAATAACAAATAACAAGCTACTCAGTGTTTTGGTGATAGCTTGTCTATTAAAGATAACTGATGATAACTTGTTTAAACTGTCTATCGTGCACAGTTCTACTAGAAGTTCTGGAGGCAGGGCTACATGATTTCCAACAGCCTTTCAACCAGCTAGATGATATTTTTGGCAAACAGTTTCCGAGATTGGAACCAGCTCAGGGACAGCTGGATAATTCAAATTTTGCAGGCCAAGAGGGTTCTGCAGGTATGGTTGAAGAATCAATCATACCTGCAGAATCCTCTTATGTTTTTGCTCTTAGAAATAGTCTATTAGATACTTTGAAGGGTGGCATGACAGGTTACGATTATTGAGGTTACAAAGATATTTAACTCAATAGAAAAATTGGTTTTTGAATTAAGCACGGAAAATGATAAGCTCAAATGTAAGCTAGCAAAACAAATTGCGTCTTGTGCTCCTAATGCTGCCACCTATGCCAGTGTGGCTGCGAAAGGTACGGGCGAACAAACTTCAGTTGCGAAGAAACTTCAGCTCCAAAGGGTATTCAGCAAAGGCATGTTATTATAGTTAAGGCAGGTCAAGATTCAGAATGTAACAAGTGAGGAAGTCAAAAAAAGTGATAACTAAGCAATTCAAGGCTGAGTTGAAGCAAATTAAGATAAAAGCGGTGCGGAAAGTTAGAGATCGTGGTATCTTGATTTAGACTGCCAGCAACAAAGATCTGGAGTCTCTTAAAATGTACAAAATTTAAAGAACATAATTTAAATGTTGATTTGCCCAAAAAAACCTGTCCAACGATAATTGTGTACGATGTAGGGAAAGACACATTAGATCAGGAATTTATTGAAAACTTGCTGGATAAAAATCTTTCTGATTCCGGCTATATTAAGAAGGACCTGAAAGAACAGGTTAAAATTCGCTTTAAAATTAAATCCAAAAATAAAAATTATTTTCACTGGGTGATTGAGGTTCCTGGTGCTATTTGGAAGATATTTTTAGAGTTAAATAATAAAGTGTATTTAAATTGGTCCGTTCATGGTATAGAAGATTTTACAGTTGCGTCACGTTGTTTTCACGTTGCCGTCAGACAGAAAGTAATTGCGGGCACTGTGGTGCTCGAGGACATCAGTTTAATGACTGCCCTAACAAAAACTCTCCAGTTGTATGTCCGAATTGTCAAGCAGAAAACGAAGTTCTGATCACTCATACAGGGATCCCAAGTGCCCCGAGTACTTCAGGACCCAAGGGCAGGTGAAAACTATGAATTATGAATAAATTCTCTTCTTCACAAGATGATATCAATAGTAGTGCTAGAGTCCTCCATCTTAATTTCCAGGGAGCCCTATCCGTTATGAATGACGTTTCAAAAATGATTTCTGATCAGAATATCAAAATTTTAGGACTTCAAGAGTTATACTCTTATAAAGGAGTTATTGAGGGCTTACCGAATAATTGTAAAATACTGTAATCCAATCTAATACTGAAGTTACAGGTGTGTGGGAGAAAACGCTGTAGCCAGAGAGTGAGCGGCCCTGGTCGTAGCTGATCCTGGTATCACCGTCACCAAAATCAATAGTCTTTGCACGAATTATGCGGTTTGTTCTAGTTTGGATGGTTCGGGCAGATATTTTTCGTGTCTTTGTACATGAGATGTAGCCAGGACACGCAACCCATTGAACCATTCTTAAATTACTTGGAAAACTTGTTGATTAGACTTGCTGGAAAAAGAATTGTCATACTGACTGATGCCAATGCTGCTTCTCCTATGTGGAACAGCCCTGTCTCCAATCAGAAGGAAGAACTGCTGGAAGATTTCAATCACACAAAAGATCTAAATTTATGGAATACACAAGGTCACCCTCCTACCTTTTTTACTTCTACTGGGCAGTCATTTATTGACCTAACACTTTCTAATCGTTCATTTGGAAAATACATTCAAAATTGGCAAGTTCATATATCATGGTCAAGTAGTGACCATAATGTAATAAGTTTTGATGTAATGTATAAAACTGATTCTTGTCGTCCAAGAACAACTTATGATTTTCCACACTTTAAGACAAGCAATGTTGATTGGAGCCAATTCGACCAAAAAATTTGTTCTGCTGCTTCTGATGAGTTCATTATAAGTCTTGAATGTTTACATGTTTTACAGCAGGTTGAGAAAACAACAAATCTAATAATTGCTGTTTATAATGAGAGTTTTACTAAAAAGAAAAGAAAAGAAAATGCAGTGCCTTGGTGGACACGGAAATTGACCAATTTAAGAAATGGCTTGAAATCTGCTAGGCGCGACTATCAGCATGCTAGAAGAAGCAACAGGGATGCAGAGGAAATTGCACTTTTGCTACAGCTGTATAAGGCTGCGAAAAGATTATTTTTAACACCATCCACAAAGAAAATCACTTAGCTTTCCTGAACCGTTTGGTTCAAAAAAGAGCCTTGGGTTTAGACTACAAGATCGTCGCGGAAAAAATTCACCTGAACGCATTTGGTTCAGAAAATGAGCATTGGAGGTTAGCCTACAAGATCGTCGCGGAAAAAATTCACCCTGCTGAAACCTTCTCGACAATTATTAAACTAAATTGTACAGAGACATTATCTTGGCAAGAAACTATGAATGCTATCCTCGATGGGATCACTCATCAAGATTATTCATTCCCTGAATGTACAGAGCAAACTGATATGCGTATGCAACATTTATTGTATGCAGGTCCCGCAAATGAGGATCCATTTACAGCATATGAGGTCTCTGATGCAATCTGTTCCATGCGGGATGGAAAATGTCCGGGGTTAGATCTGGTTGAGGTTTCAGTCCTCAAAAGGATTTGGAGGTTGAGGCCACGGCTTATCACCAATATCATGAACTCCTGTTTCCCAGGAGTTCATGATATTGGTGATATCATTGGCATTTTCTTTTCATGAATGCTGGCTGTTTCCCAGAGCCATGGAAGCTGGCAAACTTAAAAAATTTTGCTTAAATCTCCGAACAAACCCGCGGAAGCATCAACATCATATCGCCCCATCGCGCTTCTCCCCGTTTTAGGGAACGTACTAGAGAAGCTAACTGTATTAAGATTTAAAAATTATTATACTTCAAGAAACCTATGTGTTTCTTTTCAATTTGGTTTCACTAAGGGCAGGTGTACTATTACGGACGCAATCAATGCGGCAATAAATACTGTTTCTGCTTCAAATTCTAAATACGTCCTCGGTCTTTTCGTGTACTTCAAAGGGGCCTTTGATACCCTGTGGTGGCAAAGTGTCCTGGTGAGGTTCCGGAAGGCTGGGGTCTCAGCTCCTTTGTACCGGTTGGCTACAGATTATTTCAACAACAGAAACCTTGTGGTCTCCTCGGGCACTTGCTCGGTCATGAGACCGGTTACTCGTGGCTGCCCTCAAGGAGCCGTACTTGGTCCAATATGTTGGAACGTGGTCCTTGATGCGTGGCTAGCTTCTGATCATGACAATGTCAGAAAGATTATCTAAGCAGATGACCTGGCCCTTTTGATAATGGGAAACTCAAGATTGGAGCAAAAATCAAATAACATTTTGGATGACCTTAACTCATGGTGCAATATGCACAAACTAGTTATTTCCGTTCCCAAAACGAACAGCTTCTTCTTAAGGGCAACTTAAATCTAAACAGACCGCCTGTTGTTAAACTTAAAAATCAATGTATCAAACTAGAAAGAACATACAAATATCTTGGAGTAATGTTCGATCATAAACTCTCTTTCAAACATGTAAAGTATATTTTGAAGAAGATTAAGGCTTTAACAGGGAAAATACTTAAAATTAGTAAAAACGTTTGGGGTATAAAATCAAGTATATTAAAGCTATACTAAAAACGTTTATTTTTGCCTATCATAAGCTATGCGGCAGGTGCATGGGAATTTAAGGTGATTAATAGTATGGTGAAAAAATATCTTATCCAATCTCAGCGTTTTTTTCCTTCTTGCCACCTCCAGAGGGTGGTTTGCAGGTTCTGAATGGCTGAATACCTATTTACTATGAAATAATACTACAGTATCCATTATATCACCGAAGAAGGGATACCCCAGCTAATACTGGTAATTATACATTGAACATGGATTTATCTGAAAAGGAGGATGTTTCTAGATTAAGATCTGAGTTTATGAGAAACTGGCAATTGGAATGGAATGCTGCTCTTTTGGGCAGGGTTACATATAGTTTTATTCCTAATGTCTTTGAATACACTAAGAAGTTAAAATAGTTTTGTCCTGGCTTAAATGTCACATTTATGATTACAGGTCATGCGAGTATAAACTCTAAATTAAATGCACTTGAATTGAACGCATCGCCTCTACGCGCTTGTGGAGCTGTTGAGACGGTCGATCATTTAATCCTAGAATGTAACCACTATTGAGATGTTAGAAATCAGCTTCAGATTTTGACAAATGTATATAGTCCCTCTGATTTTCCACGGTTGGTGGAAACAAGGGAGAATTTCTTGTATTTCTCTGATTTTGCTGATAGTGTGTTTAGGAGACGAAAATGCATTGTAAATGTTAATGAGGTGTTACATCAAAAAGTTTATAAGGGTTTCTTGGCTCTGAGTTTCACTCGGTCTTTTATTGTAAGTTGTTCGTAAGAATTGTTGTTGAAAATTGAATCTTGTGTTTATGAGAGGTTAATGGCTATGTTTTGCAGGAAAATAAGTCCTGTTAATGATATATATTACATGTATTGAATTTTAAAGACCAAGTACAAGACCAAAGATATTAACTTTCAGGAAACTTCGTTCTAGAAGATAGTGTCGAAAACACTAATGTTTTCTTGCTGTTGACATTTATTGTGAATATTTTTCTTTTGAAGACATATGGCAATAGGTTATAGGCTGTAGACTTGTATATGATTTTAGACTTGTATATATTTTCATTGATACTGTTTGGTTGCTAGTTTTACAGCTCTATTCAAATATGTCTAGGTATCTTTAGATTAGAGTTTAAATGTAACAGAATATAGTTCACTATACACTATTTCTTTTTACTATTGTAAACTTTTCTCTTCTATTTCAGGGGATGTCTATTCTTCTTTCCCTTATCTTCTATTCAACTTTCTATTCCCTTTTCTTCCAATCCCCATACTTCTCATTCTTATTTGCACTTCCTTTCCCTAAACACCTTGGGGCTCCCAGGCTTGCCTGATAGCCCCAGTAAGTGTCTCTGGTAATAAAGTTGTCCCTGGCGTGCCTCCTCGTGGCCAAGGTTGGGAGTCAGGGGACACCCGGTCCGTGGCTGCGAATTCGTCCCCTGCTCCCCTGACCCCTGGCAGTGCGAAGACGAGTGCAAGAACAGGTCACTCCATGATCTGCTCTGGCACTGCTCAGAGAACATATTTACACACACTTGCCGGCCTTGGCTTTTTTGCCTTTTCAGATGCTACAGCAGTAAAAAAAAAAAAAAAAAGGTAAACTGCAGCCATTATCAACCAACTGCAGGATGGAAGCCTCCTCAACAATTCATGCTGAGGGAAATGGACCATAATCTGCCACGCTGGTCCAGTGCGAGTTGGCAGATCGACAGTATTTAGCAGTCAGGGGCTTGAATCCCGGTCTACTCAAGGAGCGTGTGTTACTGCACTCTCGCTCCTGACCACTCGGCTACGGAGGCCATCAGTATATAGGGGGAACCCTGGAGACCGCAATTAAAACAAACGCACCTTGACACCTTGACCATGTCTGTCCATCCGCATGTAATAACTCGACTCCCAATGAACAGCTTTTCATGTAATTTGGACCTTTTAAAAATATTTGTCAGGTCATTTCATTAAAATCAGACAAACAGAAATCCGCCAATTATTATTTCTTTTTTCTTTGTATGTAAAGAAAGAAATTCATAGTTTTAATACGTACAGCGCTGCTATGTAAAACTTGTGAACATCGTGTCGTTTCTGATACATGGTCACAAGAAAAAGAGAGAGAGAGAGAGAGACTTTAAAAAGAGTGTAAGGGAGAAGAGTAATATATATTATACAGCTGTAATTAAACTGAGCGGATAATTCTGGAGAACGTAAAACTATAGTCTTATTAAGTGTTCTACAAAGTTATAATTGTAGTAAATAGTTGATAAGAAGACAACTATATTTACTTTTCAGTTCTATTAATAAAACAAATTGTTAAATTTTCGAACGCACCTGAAATATAGCGTATCCATTAACTAATTTTTAGCATTAGCATTAGTTAAGGCATATGATGCAAGAAAGCAAGCTTATACAGCACAGCCAAAAAAAAAAAAAAACTTCCCATTTCACCCATCGGTCACTCTAAATGTCTGTCTAGTTCAGCCTTAAATTTATTTAATTTATTTAAGCTATCAACTTCCACAACAACAGATGTAAGTCTGTTCCAGCAATCAACTACCCGCTGGCTAAAGGCAAACTTCCGCACATCTATTCTATAACTGTCTTTCCTCAATTTGAATCTATGCCCTCCTCGGGTTCTTAATCTGAGCAAGCAGAAGTATCCCGTCAGCATTGAGCCTGCTCAAACCATTCAAGGCCTTATACACCTCAATCAGATCACCTCGCAGGTGCCTAGTCCACAGATGCTGCAACTTGCAGAACTTATGCCTTTCTTCGTAAGCGCACCCTTTGTTCCTCTCACCAATCTTGTTGCCCTTCTCTGTACTCATTCTAGCAACTCTACATCCCTCTTAAAACGAGGCTTCCAGATCTGTACGCAGTATTCAAGGTGTGGCCTGACCATTGCCCTATACAAAGGGATAATCACCTCCTTGTCCTCTGCTAGAAAAATTCCTATACTGTATATCATTGACAAAACTCCATGACCTGCTCTGGCATCCGTCTGCAATGCTCAGAGAACTTCATATCTAACTGCACAATTACCCCCAGATCTTTTTCATTTTCCACCTCCCTGAGTGTAGTACAACAACAGTTGGTACGTTTCTCTTGGGGTATAAAATCAAGTGCATTAAACTCATATGCAGTACTTTGCATTTGTCAATGTTAAACTTCAGTTGCCACTTCTCAGCCCATCTACCTAACTTTTCTAGATCCTGTTGTAGTAGCATACTGTCATTAACAACCCTGCCAACCTTTGTATCATCTGCAAACTTGGACATTAAGCCTGATATACCTTCATTGATATCATTGATAAATACACAAAACAACAAGGCCCAACACCGAACCCTGGGGGACTCCACTAATAACATTTGTCCACGTTGAACAGTGTCCATTTATTACCACTCTCTGCCGTCTCCCACTCAACCATCCCTTTATTTTATTATTATTATTAAAATCAGTTTATTTTATCCATTGCAGCAACTTTCCCTTAATGCCATACCGCTCCAATTTGTACAGCAGTCGTCCATGTGCAACAGTATCAAAGGTTTCCTGAAATCCAAGTACATAATACCAAAATTATTTTTTGCTTGCATCCAGTTCTTTTGTGACCACATCGTAGTATCCGATCAAATTGGTCAGAAAAGACTTCCTCTTAACAAACTCATGCTGTGTCTGAACTGACACAGCATGGGTTTGTTAACATCTGCCAAAGACGTTACAGTAATACATGTTGTATTCGAATTTAGTATTTATGTACACGTTGGCATTTATTTATTTATCATCATTATTTAAAGTCATACCTATATTTTTATTTTATATGGAGTCTTAAAGTTGAATTTTATATTTGAATAAACTCTAATATCGCTATATATTTCACTTATTTATTTGTAGTATGAGATTAAGTGTAAGTATAATGTCGAAGTAACTCGTTATGTACGGTAAAAGCGATATTAATTTAAAAGTCCTAGATGACATTGTGAAATAAGATTATTTTCACAATTCTCAGAATGATCATTTATCTAGTTAAAGCTACTAAGTCATCTAAATCCAACGTGTAATCCGCGGCAAGCACACAAGTAAAGAGATCAGATGATCTCACATTTTAACCTACAGTCCCACTGCCATTTTATGAAAACCCGCCGAGACAAAGTTCTCCTGTAGTTACAAATCTAATCACATGATGGCGAATTCGCATGACTCTTGCAATTATGCAAATCAAGAAACAAATGCAAACTTCGATTCCGCAAAATTATTCTCTGCCATCATAAAAGTCCGATTAGCTCGCATAGCACTTCTCCAGGAATAAAAAATCTCTTAATGACACTTAATTCCTATAATCTCTTGTCTTCAAGGCGTGAAAGATTTAAGTTCTTTCGGATATTTTAAAATGAATGCGGGAAAATTCTCAGCAGCCGAAGTATCACCAATGTAAAAAGATTAACTGTCGTTTGGCACAAGTCCAGATTTCAGCGAATGAAATTAACCCGTTTAACGATGAATGCAACAGAAATGGCGGAAACCTTCTGCCATAGTAAACGAGATGAAGATAATCATTTATTAGAGCAAACGGTTAGCTGGTGATAAGAATTTACGAATGGTTGTTCGGGTGTTAAAAGTGTCACGTACGATATGTTGAACCTACATCTCTGTGTTATTACAAGGCAGAACTCCACTGTTTACAAGGGGGGGGGGGGAGAGTGTACTTACTGCATGGCAGCAAACTGGTTGGTGGCATCGCAGTGCGCATAACTGGAGTCGTATTTCTGACATATTGGACTACATATACCGAAGTGAGTTTTCAAGCATTTCTGGAATAAATATTTTGGCGAACTCGAACGCTATGCTGATTCGAAACTATTTTACATTGCAATCAGACGATAATTATTATCTCTGGTACTCGATGCTTCAGTTTATATTTCAGTTCACTCAATTTTCTGCCCGTTTCTCGCTTGATAAATTGCCGGCCAATAGTTGGAATACCAAACATCTACAAACGAAGCATATTAATTTGTGGAAGTACGGTTAATTTAATGTACGTGAGCTAGTGACGTACGGTAATTCAATATTTCATTAATTCATCGAAAGGACTCTGCGCGAATTATTGGTGTCTCGGCGAGGGCTGCACGTCCCTGCCCCGGAAACTGGAGTTCCTCATCTATAAAAACTGGCAAACCCACCATAGAATACACACAATAATTTATATAAAATACGCTCTAGCCCAGAGCCAGTCGATGGAACTCTGTAAAAATTGGGTTGGTCCATCTGACCGGACTACCGGGATTGAGCGGAGCTCCTTGAAATTTGGGCTCTTTTCAATCGGGTAACTCGGGTGCCACCCTAGCATCACCCATCAAGGACTGATACTATTGTTCGTGTTGTTTTTGCGCCAAACAAAAGCAACACGAACATAAAAAATTGAACGAGGCCATCGACAACAGAATCAGCTGCCTGTGCGCACTTACAGTCAGTGCTTATAAAAGATGTCATCGCCAAATCATTTCTTGCTTGTATTTGCATATTCAAAATCTTTAGCAGCGGACACAAGGATAACCACTTTTCTAACCTCCTTCACAATTAAAATTGACATGCAACCAACCAGCTCTTCGGTATCCAAAGCTGCTTTCGTATCTTATGAAAGAGAGAATCGATAATCGATTACATCTTTCAGTGCACCAGACTAGTTAATGATTGCCACTGAGTGGGCAGATGAATGAATTTACTTTCCAGAATGACCACGAAAGAAAGAAAGAAAGAAAGAATAAACAAAACCAAAAAAAAGTATCTTAATTTGTTTACTGTTTGGCTAAGAGATGGTAGGCATCCCACGAAGTCCGTACAAATTTTCCATTTTCCTTATAATTTTTATTTAAATATTTAAATAAATAAATTTATACTTTTATTCACGTGTTTTTGTAAGTTTAATCTGTCAGATATGACTATAACTTTCACAAATAAATTTTTATAGATATGTTGTTTATTTTAAATGTTAAAAGAAAGCTAGTGATATACAGATACAAATAAAAATTTACACGTGTTTAAGTGGATCAAATGGTTCAAGTTGCGTGATGCTAAATACGGTTAAGAATTATATTCATTGTCAAAATGATTAATTGTAAACTCTCTGACCTAGTTGTCGTGGCGCAGTATAAGCAAGAACATAAACATACACTACACTAAGAGCGTGAAACTCATTGGTGCTCTTTGGCAATATCAATGGTGCGTGCGTGCGTGCGCGCGCGCGCACACACACACACACACACACACAACAGTGTAGAATCATTGAAAGAAATACATAAATATTTTTATGTATTTCCCCTTGTACAAAAATACACGATTGAAATTGTTAAAATAAATGATCATACCGGAAGATGCTAGTTCTATTTTTCAGTGGAATTACAATAACATCGAAGGAGAGAGAGAGAGTCTTTCGATTTATTACACGTAATGATATCGGCTATTTATTCAGATTTTTTTTTTTACTTCTTGAAGTATTTTAAAAATAGGAAACAAAAATTACCGACTAATGGAATTCAAGTCCAATATTAAGTTCTTATGCGCATATTTTTTGGCGGTGCACTTGGCATATGACAACTTTCTATTTGATACCTGAAAAACTTTTTGGAGTTTTTTTTTTTTTTTTTTTTTAATTGTGCTTGGACAATAGCGGCCCTTTTTCGTTTTTTCTTTTAAACTTATTTGCAATAAGTACTGGACTGCATTACTTATTGTATGTCACTAATTTTTAATAAAAAAATAAATATTAAAAACATGTTTTTTAAGCCTTTTATTTTTTTAAAATTAATCCTGCTAATAATAAAATTTTTAAAAGAGTTTTGAATAAAATATAAACATTGGGTCTATTAGTCTCCTTCATTTTCCATTTTAAAAGTATGTATACGCCGTACTCCAACCCATATTGGTTGCCACTGTATTTTTGTGATGCTCCCTGAACAATTTTATAGCGCCTTCTAATTTACAAACGACCAGTCCAACCTACT
Source organism: Mastigoproctus giganteus (assembly GCF_048544385.1). Taxonomy (NCBI): domain Eukaryota; kingdom Metazoa; phylum Arthropoda; class Arachnida; order Uropygi; family Thelyphonidae; genus Mastigoproctus; species Mastigoproctus giganteus. The sequence continues at coordinate 216,013,196 of NC_143581.1, forward strand.
TCACTAGAAGCAGAAGACTGTCTGCATTTGTTAATATTGTATAAATAAATTTTGTAAATGTATATCAAAGAAGAAAAGGCTTAAGATAAATAATACAATTTACGTACACTTGGGAATTAAATCAATCACATGTATGAAACTGAAAAACCTAAAATGGCGGCTAAAACACACTCAGTGCTCAAGTGCTGAGTTAAACTAAAAAAATTACAACTGTCTTTAGATTACACGAGAATCCCAGAAGCTCAGAAACAACCAATTATTTATTGTGAATTCAGTATGCGGAAAAGTTATTTCTCGGTGTAATACGGAGAGTATTCAGGAGGAGCAGAGGGGGCATATACCCTCCTTGCCCATGCATATAAGTGTTCCTAGGTCTATCTAAAAAAAACACTCAAAAACCTGGCGTCATGCCCCCCCCCCCCTTCTCTCCTTACGATGGCACCTGGATACGGCACTGGTGGACGGCGTATACTAAACAAATCACTTACCAACAGGAACAGCAGAAAAGTTTTATGACTCAGAGAAAATCTCCACTTTATTTCCTATTGTGGCTTTCCAGCAGAAACCGGATGTGACGTAGAAAAGTGTTTTAAAGGAAGTCTAACAATAATCCATTTGTGGTACACACACATCGCATTTAGTGTGCCCGTTTTCCAATTACCGAGCTCGTGAATCGCATCACAACATCAGGACTGCTACGACACATTATGCCACTCACGTACGTGACATTTCTACGACATTTAAAAAGTCTCACGTGCCTAACTGTAATGTGAGTTGTGGTGTTTGAGTTGTATTACTTTCATTAACTGACTTACCGAGGCTAGAATATTGTCGTGTTACACTAGATTCGTTGAAAGTTATCTTTTACTAATTGTTTGGAAAAGCAGCGCCACCTGAGGTTTAAGCAATTCAAAAGAAAAATAAAATTCAATATTTATCAATAACAAATTATAAATGTAAATATTGAAAATCGGTGAATTACATGCGCTTTGAATATTAATGTATTTTGACGAGAATAATAAAATATTAATTTCGGTTTACTTCCATTATGAGAGATTATGCAAAAAATCTCTCGCATTTTTTACTTGCAAAATATTTATTTATTGAGAACAAATATGTGCGGTAGCACAGTGGCATCATCACTGTCCTTACCACACCGGGTAGCAAAGGCCCGGTTTTGAATCCTGTCAATGACGCGAGGAGGTATTGTGGGCTTTTTTTCACTCTGTGGCTGAGTAGACTGTCTCAAGCGTAAACAGCAAAGTTTCTTCTACCGGAAACTCGGGTTTTTCGTCCAGCAACAAGCAAATCGACAAGAAAACACAGGAAATTCAAACATAATACACTTGGGGCAGATGAATGTATATTCCAGGCCCTAGTAGTGACATTTATATTGAAAATAAATAGATAATCAAAATTTCAAAACTAATTTGTACATAAAATAGTTAAAAAGCTGTCATTCTCTTTATATTTTACTTAATTAGCGTCATTAGTCTTACTTTCGGATATAATTCATAAAAATAAAGCAATCAGGCTATAATTTTTTAAAGTTTTTATTCAACAGATATTTTATTAGCTACTGATTGAAAGCATACACAAACTACACTGCTCGACAAAATTAACAGAACAAAATGTTTTTCATGAATATTTTTCTGTGAACAGTGTCGCTGAAGGCGAATATTTGATATAATAGGCATCTTGGCATGCAAATTCCGAGTATCCAATATAAATCGATCTACCACCGTACAGAACCACAAATTATGCAAATTATTCATGCCTATAAAAACAGGGTTGCAACCACATCATTTCATTTCCGTTTTTTTTTTTTTTTTTTTTTTTTTGCTTGCTCAGTGGTACAGCCAAATCTCCAGAACTCAGAATGGCAAGCCATCGTCGTTCAGATGATTCTTTGAGATGGTGGACTGTTAAAAGATTTGAAGCCGGGAACTGTAACCCTGCTTGCTTTTTCACGTACGACTGCCTATTGGTGTAGTTCAATAACCAAATAACATCCAGTCAACAGCGATCCTGAAGTAGAACGAGCTCTTCGGATTAGATATCCGCAATCCTCAAATCTTCAACAATTCAACAAATCAACATGGCCTGGAATCCCTGTGGCACGCTTTCGACACCACGTTCAGTTCATGCCACAAAAAATCAGTCTATTCTGAAGGTTAAAGGGGAGGTCTACTCGCTATTTCGTAGGTGTACTTAATAAATTGGCCATTCAATATAGAATTCATGTTTACAGACATATACATATGGTAGGGTACAATGAGTTAATTAAAATGGACTATTCGCAGAATCCACCCATCATAGTTTTGTAATATTGGCGTTATATCGAACCTCCTGTAATAGTTATCTCAGGCCAGCAGTCTTTTCATGATACATTTTCTGCTTTATAAATTTATTTCCCAAATAAGTTTACCACATTGTAACACCATTTGAAGCCACTTGAGATATTTTGCCACAGTTGACTTCGTGACGCCTGTATTCATTTCCTTATGATTTTCACCTGAGAGAATTGCCCAAACTACACCAATATTCAAGAGTTGTTTTAATCAGAGTTTACCCTGGCAATTGTTTCTGTGATGGGTATGTTTGTATGGTTACTGTATATTTATCTGTCCTACATTATACAAAGTTAGAACCAGTTTTATTTTTTAAAAGCAATTGCCGAAATTTTTACATGAATGACCTGACGTAATACGATGCGAAAATGCAAATGACATCAGAATACGACTTTAAGTTGCAGAACATGCAAATCAGGCAGGGTATAAAAAATATGGCCTACAACAGCACCATCCATTTCTATTCTAACACAGTACAGAACAGAACACATCTGATTGTGTTTTCTCCTTCTGTAGAATGCAATGTAGAAGTTTAGTAGGTTCGGAGGCGTGTTAGGTGTGTATTAAGCGCCACAGCAACCAAGGTCATGAAGCACCAATATACTGTGCCTACGTCTGCTTGCATTCTTCGTTCGATTTGCCTGTTTGTTGGAAGAAAAACTGTTTCCAGAAGATAAAACAGTAGAAATGCTCGCTCGAGACGAATAACTTTACTACGTTGTGAAAAAAGCCATAGTGGTGTGATAGGATGACGATCGTAAGCACCGTTTTAACCACGAGAGTTGGAAGATTCGGAGCGGTAGGTGGCTATTGGCAAGGCATTAGCATTATAGTCGCAGGCTGACATGGCCAGTGCCTTAAATGTACCAAGAACGGCAATCTAACAGCCTTTAGCAACATTAGCAAAAATGGATGAGTGTCTCGCAAATACTTGAAAGTTGATTGGCTGTCGTGAAGGGTGTGATTATATTGTCATTAAACCCTTGAATTACAGCGGACCAACTAACCCCTTAGTTTTTCATTATAATGATTTCATTCTCATGATTTTTAAGGATAAATATGTATTGTGAAAAAGTATTATTATAATACTTTTTCGATTATATTTGCCGACCGGGCTAGCCGAGTGGGTAAAGTACCTGCCCGGCAACCCAAAGGTCGCGGGTTCGATTCCCGCCTCGGGCTTGGATCAAAGTACTGCAAAAACCTTGGGAGGTGCAATATGGCCACAGAAGCCGATACGCCAACAACAATCAAAAAAAAAAAAAATCGATTATATTTGATAGAATTTCGTCAATCAAATATTTTTATTTATCTCAAATTTTATGGACGTTACTTAACTTTTTGGTACCAGTGTAAGGATATATTCCTTTTAGCATAAAACTTCAAGTTATTAGTAGAGCTTTATTCAATCTATAATCCATTACTGCTCTATAGTGTGATTGTCTTGCAATCTGTTCACTTACTGTGTCCTACTCAATCACAGCATCTCATCGATTGTTTCTATGTATTATTTATAACTTTAATGAGTATCCCCAAGGGTATTTCATCATTCCGTGTTGTCTGTTCATCATTGTTCTAGCTTTTAACTGTCTATGCTCACGTTAGTCTATTAAGCAGAACAGTGGGCTCCAAACTTTTGTGGTCGCGCACGCTTATTTTACTTAAAAAAGACTAACGCGCACCCTTATTTTACTTAAAAAGACTAGCGCGCACCCCGCAATAAAAAATTAAATATATAAGTTTAATATATATTTTTATTTATAAATCATTTACATGGAAGTCATTATATCTAAAATCACATATAATTTTAAACGATCACAAATAAAAAAATACAAAACAAAATTAAATTGAAGTTCAAGTGCCAAATGCAAGTACTTGAACGTGCGTGATCGATGGCATGATCAAATAAAGCCACGCGATTAAACAAAGCCGCATATTGAAGTATTAAAAAAACATTTATTTATAATTTTTATTTTCGATTACGTTTCGAAAAACTAAAAAGTTTTCATAATTAATAAATATTGATTTATTGCGGATTATCTCGCGTACCCCTAGGATGCGCGCCTCCCACTTTGGAGACCACTGAAGTAGAGTTTCTCTGTAGACAAAGCTAAAAGTAAGTAAATAATCTAATGAATATAAAAATCTAACAATATATAAAATTGAATTAAAACAAAAATTAGATCCCAGATGTCTTTAGTGACATATTTATACTTCATTCCTCTCACAAGAGGGATAAAGTCCAATGAATCACATCGTAAACGCGCTTAGCAAATTAGCGTTGCTCAGCCAAAGCATTTCACAATAAAATAAGTTTTTAAGCTCGAAATGAATTTGTCCCCAGAAATTCTTGAAGGCGATGTTGGTTCGTTCTCTCGACTTAATTAAATTATTAACTGAAATTCATTATGAACACCAGTGTAACATTTGGCATATGTTCATAGTTTCGACTGTAATCACTACCCACATGGGCAGTGATTAAAATCGAAATTACAGCTGAAACACGAGATTTTCCACATGGTTTCTGAATACATCTGAGTCGAGTTTGGTCCGTTCTGCCATTACGATGGTTTCAAGTTCAGGAAGAGACGAGAAGTGACATTATTTCAGCCTGGAAAGTTTCATGCTTGCCAGAATGAAAGTAATGCATTTGCAAAATACCTGGTCGTCAAGGATTCCTGAATACACTCTTAAAGTGATGCGTCTGTGCGGAGCAATTTGAGGACCCGTCCATGCATTAAGATGCCTCACCCACATCATTATATCAACTGCAAAATCTTTAACAGTGGGAAGCACAAACGATGGACACAAACAATCTATTGTAAAACGAGTGAAATGAGACTCAGTGATGAAATTCTATCAAATCTATTGTGAAAAAAATTGAAATAATACTTTTCCTGCAACAGAGTTATTTTTGAGTTTGAAAATAAATGCGGTGAAATGAGAAACTTGCCACATTAGAGTTGGCCCGACAACTTCCTCATCCACCTATGTGTATTACGTCCGTAAATTTCGTGTGTTCTCTGGTAGGTTTGTCTACTTTTCTGAAAAAAAAAAGTTTCCGGGTATCAAAAAACATTGCTGTTCTCGCCTGACCGACTAGCTCTTCCACCGAGTGAAAAAGCCCATAAAAGTTCCTCGCATCATTGACGTGATTGGAACCCAGACTTTTTCTACCCTGTGTGGGGAGGGCGGTGATTATAACTACTGTGCTACCGCGAAGTTGTGAAATAAGAAGCTTTCGTTTTCCCGATTCCCAAACTACAGATATTTCAATTCTGTGCGCATAGTTCTTGTTGATACTGCTGCACCAGAACCTCTTACAGTAACTTTCACTAGCTGCTGAACTGTGACCTCTCTATTGTGCGTGACAATTCGAGACAGCAGACATCTATCCCTAAACCGCAGTAGTTTCTTCCTTCCCCATGTTTTCCATTCTGCAGACGTTTTCTGTATTCGTAGCTATGCTGAATACACCTGTGAGACAGTGCCCTTTGATTTTATATTCCATGACCTCTACAGAAGCTCCAACGAGACGGTCTTTTACAATGTAACTGTTTTCCCATGTCTTCTGTGCTTGATGCAATGAGTTAACCACATTTTATATGTTCTGACAATTACTCGATTTTGTAGGTGCTGCTTGTCACTGGAAGGGGCCTTTCCATTTCAGTAGTGGAGTAGTAATAAATTAGCTAGACAATATATAATTTGAAATGGATAAATTTGACTGCTTTTGGACAAGTGTTTTGTTAATGCAAACTGAAAGGAAGCTCTCAAATATTTTCTGTATCAATTTTATCAAATAATTGTTTGATTTTTGGGAAAGACTCCCAACGTTGATTGACCCATTAGTAGAATCGCATCTGGGTATAATGATTAGCGAGTTTATACGAAAACAAAAGTCCGTAGTAAAATCATTAAGTGTACAAAAAGGGGGTCACTGGAGAACAACTTCATCTACCAATCTATGTATTATGCCCACGAATTGTATGTTCTCTGATCGATATGCCTGTTTTTCTCGACGAAAAACACGAGTTTCCAAGAGGCACAAACTTTGCTGTCCTCTCCTGAGACCAATCAACTCAGCCATGGAGTGTAAAAAGGCTATAAAAGTTCCTTGCGTCATTAACGGGATTCGAATCAGGCCTTTTCCATTCGGTGCAGACAGAGGGTGATTAAAACCACTGTGATACTCGCGAAGACTCGAGTTGTACAAAAAACCAAACTATTATATTACGGTTACCGGGTAAGTTATTACATATACCCATGTGTATTGTGTCTGTGAATTGCGTGTGTTCTCAGGTCGATTTGCCTGTTTTTCTGGACGAAAAAACCCCAGTTTCTGGAGAAAAAACCTTGCTATCTACGCCTGATACCGACTAACTCAGCCACGGAGTGAAAAAGCCTGTAAAAGTTCCTCGCGCCATTGAAGGGATTCGAACCGGGCTTTTTCCACCCGGTGTGGGGAGGACGGTGACGATACCACTGTGTTACCGAGCGGACAGTGTACAATGGAAATAATTCAAATTTTTCGCATAGCTTCCATATTTTTGTTTTAAAACATTTTCCTAAGGAAGCAAATGAAACCTGTCCGCCGACCTTTAGCCTAAACGATAGCTTTGGTTCACTGTGGAAGCGGAATCTCGAAAATTTTAAATGGTTGGTTGTGTTTCGCACCAAGGCAACTGGGGGCCACGGGGCACTGACATATCATGTCTGCGAGTTGAGTATATTCTAAGATTGGTTGTCTGTGTGAAAAAAAAAAAAAAAAAAAAAAAAAACGGGAGTTTTTGTGAGAAAAGCCCATGCAAAATTTGAAACAGTCTAATCGGTAACGTTATTTAACGTAATATTCTCTGCGTTATGTTTTTCAATCGTCTGTCTGGGGACGCTGTTGTCCCTCTAGTGAAGGTGATAGCGATCAGAATCAAGTTCTTTAGAAATGACTACACTGGAGGTACAACAACGTCCCCAGAAGGTCGAATGAAAAACATAACGCAGAGAAGCACTACTGATGGAGCTATTTAAAATTTTGTTGTTGTTATTTGGTTTTTAGGAGCATTAGCAACTAAGGCCATATTGCTCGGGGGATATGCGGTGGTCATTCCCTGACCTTTCCGCATCCTCCATATTTGGTGGCTCACGGGCTCGATTAAAATTTTGTATTTTAACTTGTGTTGAAGTAACGCTTCTTGCTTAGAAAAGACCACGCAACTATTGCTTGAGACCAACCTTCTCTGCTAAGTTTTGCCGCAACATCATGTGACAATACAGTTTACATTTTTAATTTATTAAGGGTACATGATGATAGGACAGGTGTATCGCTAAGTACCATAATAAATTAAAAAACAGCAAATTCAATGCAATTGTTAATATTTTAAATCGGTGTGTTATCAGCGTAATAGATCAATTTAATAATGAGTTTTAATGAAGATTTAGCCAAAAAAGCAGAGTTTAAGCAATCAGAAGTTAAATCACGAAACATTTGTTGAAGTTTTGAACAAATAGAGCGACGCGAACAGGAATGACAAATGTGATCAATGAATCAGGTCACTGATGTGTAGAACAACTATTAAGGGTTTAGTAAGGCAAATGAAACATCTGAATTTATTCTTATTTTAAAAGTTATTTTTCTGCCCTTCAACATTCATAGTATGGTATTTTTTCGTATTCCGATCATCAAGCAACCTGGAAAACCTGAAGAACAGATTGTGTCCGATCACTTCTCTCAAAAAAAGTTCATGTAGTTTGGTAGAAAACACCACAGAATCAATGCTTCCCCTTACATAAAATATCTCCTCCCTCTTTCTTTCCGTGAAGTATGCTAGAATCAATATCTGTTTGCGTTTCTTTTCAGCCCACCTTTGCATCTTTCCAAGTGGTGCAATTTTTCTTTGCTGGCGCGCAAGTGTTGTGTTTGCGAACGTCACCTGTCAAGGATCAAGTGAACGGTTTGTATTCTGCTACATTTTTTTTTTATTTTTTTTTTTCAACAGAGCCACGTGACTGGAGTATTTCTTGGAAGTTCTGGTGGATGCATTTGAGTTTGCTATTTGGACTTGAAGTGAACTGATCTTGTCAACATAAAATTTATTTCTGTCTTTCAATTTTTATTATTATTATTATTTTTTTTTTTTTCAAGGAAACATCACTCACATGATTTGATGTACTGCATATTTCATTTAGATAGCTCAAATAGATCTTTTCGGCATTTGAAATGCATTTTAGTTTTCCATGTGTCTGTTTATTGTATCGGAATTTCTCTGTCTCGGAAGTTCCTTGATTTTTTATTATAAATTTGTTCCGCTCTGTTTGCATAAAATATTAAGTTGCGCTGTTTATATTATAAATAATGCGCCATTAGACATCGTGCTTGTTCTCAGGAGAAGTGATCAAACTCTGTAAGAAAATAAATGGGTCAAATACTAGATGAAAACGAATTTCTAATAGCGATTAAGAGCCGATATAAATTCCTAAAGAAGATTTGTGAGGGAAAGACAATAAAAAGGAATTTAAACGCACATTTCATGCTGTTCTATATCCACCAATAACACTAATGATTTTGAAAGTATCCGGACAAGAAATCTCAAAGCACATTAATGTGAAGTTATCGTAAAAACGGCCAGAAAATAAGACACAAACGAATGCTTAGAGAAAGGAATGAATGGAAGTATCCTCACAATCTAATATAGACTGTTTTGTTTTTAAAAAAAATTCGTTTTACTTTACTTCCATTTAATCTATCTTTCTTGTAGACACAGTGATTTTGCTGTGCGAAGTCCGTTTTTCCTTTTTCTTTCTTAAGGGAATGCGGCAGTTTTAAAAGAGGTAATTCTCCATGTTCGTCATGTTCTGATTTTTATAAACATTTACTCTGGCCGTCATTGAAATTCGAAATTCCCTACCTAGAACTAATGGACAAAACTATGTGCAGAACTATGATCTATCCATATAGATCACAGAACTATGATCTATCCATATACGTAAACGATTAGCACGTCAAATTAACCGGCGGAGTAGAACGTCCAATAAGGTGTTTGTAACTGCCCTGACGTAGGAATCTGAAGCTGTTATAAAAACGTGTTAAGACTAATATTAGCAGGCTTGGCGAATAGCCGTCTAAGGGTGTGCAGTGTTTTTAGCACGTGTAAGGCGACGTTATTTACAGATGACGGATTTTGGGATCGAATTTTTGGATTGTCAGAAGCTGTATAGTCAACACGGCAAATCGTTTCTCGTATGGGTCGTGATACGCGACCAGCTGGATTTTGTTGGCAACAATGGGTACAAGAAGGTACTCGAATACGTCTCCAGGGCTTTGGTGGAATCAGAAGAACGTCAGAACGGGAGGATGGATGAATCCCCCCCCCCGACTAGAGACAGGAAATCAGGAAACGGGTCTATTACAATCTGCCAGATTGACAAACGACTGCGAGAAGTGGGCTGCTTTCTCGCCATCTGTTACCTCGTCTGCCTCTGAAGCCATCCCATCGTCGTCAGCACCTGAAGTGGTGCAGAGCGAGCTGCTTCTGGACAAGAATTGTATCGTGTTGTCTTTAGTGACGAATCACGTTTCTGTTATCTGGGGACACGCCAGTATGGAGGCAATCTAGTCTGCATCAGGGAGCGGCACCAAGGCAATACACAGAATCATTATATGGGGAAGCCATCAGTTACAACAGCCATACACCTCTGGTCGCTATTGACGGCACGTTGGCAACAAGGCATTATGTTGAAATCATTCTAATACCAGTGTTTTCGCCTACTACGCTCCATTCGAAATGCTATTTTCCAGCAGGGCAATCCCCGCCCACATAAGGTTGTCATATCCGGACAGTGGTCCCTACGTAACGTAAATATTTTTCTTTGGTCTGCACATTCATCACATCTATCACCCATCGAACACATTCAGGATATGATGGGACATCATATCCTGATGATCTCCGCCTCTCAGCCCCTGCCAATGTTTCCAATTAAGAACACTGTAGGAAGTATATTACGTATTTTTATGTACTTCGTAAGATAGATGCTACCTAATTTTCGTTCATTTCTTGTCTACGTTGATACCTATAGCTCCACTTATTTTTAGTTAAAAAAAGGTATGTACTCATGGGACAATTTTAATGTGAGTGTTTCACATTTTTATTACAAGAATTTTGTGATTAAGATTTTCTATTGAAAAGTGATATTACATTTTCATCTTTATTAGATTACGATCTACGCAATAATTTCTGATTGAATTTTATATGAATTCTGATATACATTATTAATTACAATTGCTAGTTAAATTAGAATGAAATAATTTGTGTATTGCGAGATAGAACATAATTTTCTTACGTGTTCTTTTGGAATGTGTAATAAGTATCACACATTCTAATTTACGAGTAAAGCGTGCCATTTCTGAAATATGCAAATTAGCACATGTTTAACTGAAAATGAGTATCTAGCAGAGAAAGTCGCAATGGATTTCTGGAATGCCTTGAGGATGGAACAACTACAGTGACTACTGGAGAAGAGATATTAGTAGCAAAATCAATAAATTCAATGAGGTTGTTTTAAAAATTTATTATGGCGTAATGAAGTTTTATAAATAATTAAATCCACGGAAATAATAAATGTACAAATAATCAAAACTGATATATTCATAGTTTAGGAAATATTTAAAATTATGCGCATAAAATAGACAAAATGGGATTTTGTAAGAAATGAAAAGGCGGTCTAAATCATTATAAGAAATATATGACCTTTTTTCTTACACTCCATTAAACTAGAGAACATAACTCGTCAAAAAATATCTGCTTCTACCCGTATCAAATCACCGAAATACTTTTTATGAAAATTTAAAAAAATAAGTTTTCAGTAATTATTTTATAAATAAAGACAAAGGCTTTTATATAACTATTATATAAATATAATTATATAACTATTAAATAACTATTGTAATTTACTAAAATTCTATTATTAAAAACTTGCTACGAGATATTTTTCCTTAAGTAATTCTATTTTCAACCTGTTCCTAGCATTGTCAATGACCATAACACGTGCAGAAAGAACATTGTTTTTTTTTTTTTTTTAAAATAACAAAATATAAACGTTCAACATTGACAGATTACGATTTTTTTTTTTTTTTTTTGGATAATTCTCGTCAGTATTGTCCCTAGAGATGCGCCTACGACATATAAACATTTTCCGTTAATTATTTTTCTCTACAGATACGTCGAAGTAGGTGAACCTAAGTAAGCCCACACTGCATTACGCAAGATCAGTTTTTTTCTTTTGAAATAGAATGTTTCTTTAGTTCACAGCTAAATTTTCTTTTCAGGCAATCTGTATGGAGTTCGGAAAACTATTTTTCATTTGCAGAGTATCACGAAACTTGGGACAAGACTTTTAGTGGAAAACCTGTAATTCATGTCACAAGTGACCAATAAAACAGTATTTTATGGGCCTCAAGGGTACAGTTATCCTCAAATTACGCAACGTAGTCAGAATACAGTCTGCTCTCTCTCACCCTCAATTCCCACACACAGCTTCATTACAAAGCTGCACTGCATTTCTCAAACAGTTATGCCATAGAAAGACAAAATTGAAAAATAATATTAAAGAATAAAGAAATAAATTCCGATGCTGCCACTAGAGGGCGTCGCCATAAGGCGCCGCTAAATGTCTAATCAATCGTAACTAAATGTCTAATCAATCATAAAAACAGGCCAACCAACCAACCACAAAAAACATGAAGTTTACTGACGCTCTCCAAACAACATACACAAATACATTTCCATTTTTTAAAACATATATATTTAATATTTTTACCATATACACTTATTCATCTGTTTTAGTGTTTTAGTTTTATTTAAATAAATAAATTTTCTGTTTATACTCCGGGACGACCAAACGGTCAGAGGAGTTCACAAGATAGAATACAAGAAACAGCACCGTATTCAGCAGTCACGGGTTTGAACCCCGGTCACTCAAGGCACGTGTACGTATGCACCCGCATAAAACATATCTTAGTATCATGAAAAAAAATTGTAAAAGGGGGTCAATGCACATTTAAATTCTGGCTGATACACACTGGATCCATTTCGCTTCTTTTCTACAAAGCCATAACAAACATCTCCGTTATTCTATTTAAGTATTCTTACAGCCTTAACAAAATGGGAGGAAATGTTTAGTGTTATACTCGTTCCTTGGTTCGAAGAACTACTCTGATTTCCTTCCTTCCTTCATAAGACGAGAATTACGTCGTTTAAAGCAGCCTACTTCCATCTGGTTACCAAGAATGCTTCGAAATGGCCTATACATTCTACTTTAGCTTTAGCGGTCGCATTTTACTTGTTCCATTGCTGCATAAGCGTTACAAAAAAAAAAAAAAAAAAACACCACCTCAGCCGTACTTAAATGGGGCCATTATTTCCCCCTTTGTGGAGACATTACTTCGGCCAGCTGTAATACCCTAAGCGGTCATTCGCATATGCATGCATCCTCTGGCAACACACGAGTTACCAAGATTCGCCTGCAACTAAATCTCTACAAACCGTCTTGCGCATGCGTAACTCAACTCAAAAAAAATTTCACACAGATGCTGTTGCTGGGCTTCCTTGCAAAATATTTAATTAATTTAAATATTTTAATATTTAAAGCTAATCGAATATTAATTTAAAATTAATCCTTAATTATTTCAATTAAGTTTTAAATGACATGCAGCGGTTATTATTCTACTTTGATAACATTATCCTATATTTAAGCTGTTACTGTATATATTTTAAGATTATACTATTATTAAAATAACAAGCTTATTTCTATTTTAAGTAGCGATGGAGTAATTTTTAAATTCCATGAGCAGTTTGCTGCGCATACAGATTGTTTAAAGTTGAAAGATGAGTTCAAGGGTTAGAAAGAATTTATGGCATCGTGTATATGTGTTTTCCGAATCTTATTTCAGGTACACTTGAAGTTTTACGCTCATACATTCTTCAGATAGCCGAAGTAAATTGTGTGGTTTATACAAGCGGAAATTGGAGCTAATCCAAACAGCCCAACCACTCAAAAACAGTCTCGCAAGCGACCAGCGGTGCGCTTACCACAGTTTGATAACCGTTGCATTAGAAGATTACCTAAAAGAACAATATTTACAAAGCTTCCAGTGCATGCTAACTTTCGATGCAATTACGACTTACAGCTGGGCAGATAACTCACGAAAAATCTACATTGCAAGCAAAGTACGTGACATTTGGACTGTACTCTATTCTCTGAAGAACTAATCCATCTTTATTAGAAAACAACTCCGTTCTTCGCATGGTTTGAAATGCATTCATATACGTCGCTTCTAATTTTGCAAATCCTTTTATTCTGTCGAACCTTGCTATGTGATAAAGTACTTTATCGTCCCCGTTATTTGGAATCCTATATTTAGTAACGCATTTCACATTTGTGTTGAATAAATAGACCGATGTCCAAAAATTTAAACAACAAATCAAATTCTGTCAATACCTTCATAATGGATTTAAAATAAATAAATAAAATTTAAATAAAAGATACTGCTACAATAGAAAAATGTTTTGCTATTTATTTAAAATGTATTCCATTTCCCAGATCGCTGTTTCAGCGCTATTGGCGCCTCGCCGGTGGGGAAGTTGGTATCGTAACTGAACGACCTATAAACGTAGGTCGTTAACTTATGCCGATGAGAAATATCAACAAAAAGTGGAATACCGAGGCAACTCGTGGTGAAGTCCTTTCACAATATGAGAGTGATGCATTTAGTGGCATAGTTTGTTTGCTTAATGCTAAATACCAGCGTACCCTGGTCACCTTAATATCATCAGCAAGTTCTGACATGAAATCTGTAATATCAATATCATTAATGAAAATTATAAAACAACAACAGCACTAGCACAGAACCTTGAGGTATTCCTAATTAATGTTGTTCCATTCTGTGTATTGTCCTTTTATAACCACTGCTACCAGCTGGTGTTTTTCCAGTTAGCTAACACTTTATCCATTGTAGAAGCCAATTCCTCAGTGCCCCACTTCTCCAGTTTATGCACAGGACATTCATCGGACTGTGTATGAAAGTCTTTCAAAAATCTAAATAAATTATATAAAAGTTATTTCTTGTATCTAGTTCCATTGTACTAGTCTTACCAGGTTGGCCAGACAATATTTCCCCTTAATGAAATCCACATTCGTGACTTTTTTTATAATAGCATACGCATATCTAGGTGACTACCACCCTGCATCCTTAACCACAGATACCATATAATTTTTCTGCCACAGATATCTTACGGATCAACAGGTGCTGGGATTACTCTGAGAATTCTCTCTCTGCATGTAGGAGAAATATTTAGACATTTACAATCTTCTGGAACTTCACCCAAGTCTAAGAGTACCTCTTTTATTACAGATACAGGCTGGATAAATTACAGATATGGATAAATACCATCAGCTTCTTGTGCTTTCTTCACTTTTAAAGCTGATAATTTCTCCTGAACGGCTTTTCACTTATCAAAAATTCATTTAATGCTGAATAATTATTAGCTGAACTGAGTCTCCTTCCCTTGAACAAACGGACTACCTAACACACTCAGTCGGTGTCTAACGATCCATCCCTGGGTCGAATAACTTTAGTACTGTATACTCAAATAACTGCCGATCCCCAATTTTATTACCCTTCAGAGCAGCTACTCTCCTTTTCAGAAACTCGTCCTCGTCTACTTCAGATCACTGACTCCCTACGGCACACAAAAGTGCATTTCCATTAGCCAAATAAAGCTCTGCATACATGTCATAGTGAGTACAAGAAATAAGACTAACTCCTCCCCCCCACCCCTGCGATATCTTACCTCGAGACATGTTATGCTTCCCTTTTCTAGTGGTAACCATATTTAGTGCTAGATAAATATTGAAATTACAAAAATGTCAAAATAATCAATAAAACACAAATTATAATAGGATGAGGTACTTTTAAAAAATCCCATAATACAGAATTGTACAGTAATTGTAAGCAATGAATTTCCATTAATGATCACTTTTAATAATAATAATTATCTCTTTATAATTATCTTCGGAACGTACACTTAAGGGTCCGAGAAGTTTACAAGACAGACAAATTCAAGAACATTACCGTATTTAGCGATCATGTGAGTTTGAACCATGGCTAATTCAAACGTATGTACTACCGTATCCCAGCGTGATGGCCGTTTCCCGGTACTCATCCCACTGAACAACTATGAAATATATTTTAAATAAAAATTTGGTGGACTTAAGTATATTTTTAATGCTCATTTCAAAATGTGCAGCGTATTTTTAACTAGCACAATATCAGAACAGTTCAAAAGATATTTCATATTTTAGTTAACTGACATGCAAGTTAGCATCATTTAAATATATCTCATATTGTGAATACCTTCCCTTCACAACGAGTTACCATAATTTTGCACTACCTCGAATAAGTAACGCTTCACCACTGAAGAAGACTACTTTTACTTATTCTAGGCGGACACCACCACACAGACGGCACCGTTTCAGAGCTTGTTGGCTCCTCATCGGTAGATGGGCAGGTACCCGAGTGTTGCAATGATGACAACCCGGTTACGAAGTATATTTAAATGATGGCAATTCCTAGTTACTTAGTACAGTAGTTGGCTGCGTGCAGAAATTATGTATTTGTACTAACTTGCATGTCAGTTAACTATTTCGCAACCTGAGGCTTATAGCCCTAAAGTGCTCTATGTTCATATTTTAGTTTAACGTACTTCGATTTTGGTCTATTGTTCATATCAGTTAGACTGCTGACTAAAAAAGTCCTGTAACCAGGAGTTTTGTATATCTTGCTACACTGGTCAGTTTCCCAATAGTTTTTAATCTATTGTATCACCAGTGCCCTCTATATGTCAGACGAATATATAAAGCAAATCTTCCAGACAAGTCAATCAGTCGAAGTAATTAGTGCGTAGGTTCACGTTAAGTATTAGTAAACTCACGTTTAGTTTATTTTTGAGTATCAAATGCAGTTGTACGTGCTTTTAATAATGTCATGTTTTGAAAGAGTGTTAAATCCATTAGAACTGGAAGCTTGGAAATCCTTCAAGAAAGTTTGAGATAATTTTTTGAACCAAACGCCTTCTAAAATACACTTCTTGCAGTCCTAGTTATCTTTTTTGACAGATAACCTTGGACACGTTAGTGATGAACACGGCGAACGCTTACATCAAGATATACGTGGAGAAAGGAAGGTGGAAGCTCAATCTGATGGCAGACTATTAAGATACATTGATTATGGAGGCTCGTGATCATCGCAAAACAACAAAAAGTCTAATATTTTTACATCGTTTATTGTAACACTTGTTAAAATTTCATTGAAAATTCCAATAAGCATAACCCCAGCATTCCTCTCTAAATCCATGGGTGCTGTTATTGTTGTTGTTTTGGTAGGGTTTTGGGAGCATTAGCGACTAAAATACACCTCCCGTATGAAACTCTAAAAATCCCGTGTATAACTCTATCAGCATGATAGAGTTATACACGGGATTCATCAGAACAGGCGTCAGATCTCCGGTGTAACTATACATTGATGTAGATTAAATCTTAATTGTATTATTGACGATGTACCCAGATTGCAATGGAATGTTCCAGGCCGCCAATGACACCGTAAACACATTATAAGGATTCTTCAAGGATTGTTTTTAAAGCATCCGAATATATTCAAGATTTTTCTTGGCCATATTGCTCCGTGTATATTGTCTGTAAACTACGTGTGTTCTGAGGTCGATGATTTTCTGTTTGCTGGACGAAAAATCTGATTTTCCGGTAAAAAAAAAAACCATGCTATCGTCTGAGACTGATTAACTCAGCACGTTGTGAAAAGGCTCATAAAAATTCCTCACGTCATCGACGGGACTCGAACTCAGGGATTTTCCACCCGGTGTAGGGAGGACAGCGATTATACCAACTGTGCTACCTACGAGGGCCCATGGGTGTTAGGCAATATGTGGCTTCAAATTTGGATTCAGCTCATCAAAATCCAGGAGATATGCCATATTTCGGGAGAGACAAAAATCAAAATCTTAAAATTTGTTCCAAATTAGTTAAAAACAAACGAGTCAATTTTTAGTACTATTTGTAGTAAAACGATATATACTCTTTTAATAATTCTGCAAAATCTAACAAGCAAGTGCTTACCTACATCATGTTCCTAAGCAGGCAAAAGACTTAATTCTAATTAAACTTTTGAAATACTAATTATGAATTTAAATCCACATACGTGATCCGAATAATAAAAACAATAAGGAGACAAATTTAATACAAGAAATCTAAATTCAACAAAATTTTCATAGAAATTAAGCCACTTTTTGGAGCACAAGAAACATGATAATCGCTTCAGCTAGAATATGTATATCCAATCTCCTTTTGTCAATTAGAAAAGGTGCAAAACGAAACTGCAATTGAGTTGATTACATATTCGTAACGCTTTCGCTGTAAACGTGATTTCATACACATTGCATTTCTATTAAATATGTACATCAAATGTTCAGCTGTTTCTGAATAAATTATATTTATTGTAATTTATATCTTTCTCGATCATTTTGCTTATTTATTTGTAATGCGTGTCTAAAACCCACCATTCTAACAATGATTGGTTTTATATAAATATATGACAAATAAGTTGGGACGGCAGGTGGCATAAAAGTTCTCGAAGAGATATATCAACACCAAAGTAAACAGGATGACAAGAATAAATGATGGAAAGCCATTACGACCGTTAGTCTATGGACGATAAACCGGGTTAGAAGGCAGCCGACGGAATGTCATGGCTGAGAGTAAAATATGAGGGCGATAAAGTGTGCTAAAAGAGAGATGAGGGTAATTTTCTATAAATATTTCATGAGCACATAAATAACAGGTACCCGCAGCCAGCAATTATAAGTATTGTACTGCATACAGGTCAATTGAGTAATTAATAATTGCCGGTAAATTACAGGATTGTTCCAAGTTGAAGTTGTGTGGAATCGATATTTAACTTTTAATAAACCCGTTAAAATCATGACAAAAGAAAAGGGACACAGAGTATTCTTAATTGACGGATATCGCTCAAAACGTGACCAAATTTCATCTTGAAGAAAAAAAATTGAACGCGATATTGCCCTGCTGCTTTCAAGCAGCAGGCAACTTTCCGACAGTCATGTTAAAACAAAAAAATATAATAACATATCACATAATATATACATACAAAGTTTAAAAAAACAAAAAAAAAAAGGTTTGTATTCACCCAGTAGTTGTGAAAGATGGATTTCTTTTTTGTTTGGTACCATGAAATGTCTATAGGGACCACACAAATTTTGGTTTCGATCTGACAATTCATTTATTTTTTATTTTCAGCGCTGAATGAAGTTACCGGTAAGTGCTACAATTTTTTTTTTTTTTTTTATTTCGTATGATGTGATCAATACACGAAGGAACCAGTTTATTCTTGCTTCCTTCGTGTATCGTGGCCGGGATATCCAACCAACCGGTTGGTTCGGCACCATCGTGATATCCAGCCCGAGGCGGGAATCGAACCCGCGACCTTTGGGTTGCTAGGCAGGTACTTTACCTACCCGGCTAGCCCGGTCGGCAGTGCTACAATTGATGAAGTGGAATACGGATCACTGGTTCGGTACCTCTTTCTGCAAGGGAATCCAAAACAATCAAAGAAGAAATGGTAGATGCTTAGGATAAGACTTCCTAGGTTACAGCGTTGTTGCACATTGGTAATGTGCAAAACGACTCAAATGTAGAAGAACCTTAGTGCGTGATGAAGAAATCCCAGGATGTCCAGAAACTGCTGTAACAAAGGAGAATGTTGCAAAAATTGAGGCATTAATCCTGGAAGATCGCCGTATTAGCGTAAAAGAACTAGCTGTAGAGCTCCAAACTGGTGTAAGATCCGTGAACATCATCCATCAACAGCTGCATATGAGTAAAGAGTCTACTAGATGGATTCTCAGACTTTCGACCACTTAGCAGAAGAAGGAAAGGGTACAATGCGCAGATGAAATGTTGTCAATGTGCCAGGAAAAACTGAAATATTACTGCATCCTGCTTATTCCTCCTCCCTCTCCCTACATGTGTCGTCGGATTTCTTCCTCATTCCTGCCCTGAAGCCTTTCGAGGGCAGAGGACTTCTGCAAAAGTGGCCTGCGGAAGTGTATTGAGAGGTGGCAAAAATTTGTCATTTTGTCTAGCGACTATGTTGAACAATTTAAATACATAGTGTTTGGTTCAATCTTCTATCACAACTACTTCTGGGTGAATATAAATTTTTTTTGAATCTCCCCTCATTTATACTGCTCTACATTAATATCGAAACACCCCTCCATTGATAATTCATAACGTCCTACCCAAGCACCACGTGTCAGATAACTATTTATACGCTCATAGTCCTTCGAGGAGACAGTAGTATGATGTGAATGCAAGGTACCGCGACTGATGGACTAACAGACTTCCAGCGCAGAATGTTAGCAGCGTACCATAAGCAGTCGGTCTGTACCTGCCATTTCAACAGCACTGAAGATCCCTAAGTCAGTGATGTGATCTGTAAATGGAAACAGACTGGTGCTGAAACAAAAAGACCCGGAAAACCACTGAAACTAACAGAACGTGGCAGATGAGTCATGCAAAGAATCGTCTGCTGGGAACGACGCAGGTCGATGTTTTCGCAGCACACAGCAAAAGATCGGGACGTATGTCAGTACCTGGACGCAGGACGCTCCATAATATGGATTACTATGATTGCGCAGCCGTCCACAAAACTACTAACACACCAACTAATGCCAGACTTCGTCTAACTTGGTGTAAGGCCCGCTGTTTTCAGACCGCAGGCAAATGTAAAGCTGTGCTTTGGAGCGAGGAATCAAGATACGTGGTCTAACAGTCCAACGGTTGTGCCTCGGTTTGGTGGATGTCAGGAAAAACTACCTGCTGGACTATCGTCTCGACAATGAAATTTGGTGGAAGAAACGTGATGGTCTGGGGCTGTTTTTCATGGTTTAGCCTGGGACTATTTGTTGTTTTGAACAAAACTTTCAATACTGAGGTCTATCGAGACGTCCTGGACAATAATGCGTTATCTATGTTGGGGCAGGAAGGCAAGGAAGGCGCACACCTGTATTAGCAGGACGCGCTCCATATCAGGTTGTTATTAAGCATCGATAGCTAAGATCATGTTGCTTCGTATATATTGTCTGTAAATTGGGTGTGTTCTGAAGTCTATTTTATGTTTTGCTGGTCAAAAAACCCGAGTTTCCGAGGGGGGGGGAACCATGCTACCCTCGCCTGAGACTGACAAACTCAGCCAAGTTTGTGAAAAAGACCCATAAAAATTCTTTGTCTTCGACCTCTGGTTTTTACCACCCGGTGTGGGGAGAACAGCGATCCTACCAACTGTGCTGTGCGTGCGTGCTATATTTTAATAAACAAACTCATTCTCATTTAACGTATAAATTTTATGTTAGGCGGCTAAGAAATCATTTAAGAATACTAAGAACTCATTTAAGAATACTACAAGAGTAAAGTCTGCCGGAAATGATAGGATTTTTCGTCTTACTAACAACCATGGTATGAGCCACAAATAACCAAGAACGCAGTTAATTGGTCCTCGTTTTGTCGGGATTAGCTAGAAACTGAGGACCAAAGAGGGAGATGAGTGGGGTTAATTAGAAATATGAACTAATTAACGCTGATGTACAACATCTCGCAGGTTTCCAATTTCTACGTTGCCACATTAATCACGTACGAATAATATACACATTTTCTGTTGTAATTACTTCGTCATCACGTTGTGCCAAATATGAAATTAATTGAAATCTGTTGTGAAAGGATTTCTTTCAATCGCAAGGGGATCGAATTATTCTGTTTTCCAGTTCTCATTGTTGTTTGTTCTCAAGTCTCTTAAATTAACGTCTGTACAAACAATTTAAAAGTAAAGCCTGCAAGCTTTATATTTTGATGCACCCGATGACGACTCGGTTAAGACTCAGTGAGAGGTTTTTTACCAGCGCAACTTCTGTCTGTAAGAGTACATGGATTCCATTGAAATTGACCTGAACAAATATGTAATTGACCATATTTAATAAGAACTGAATTAATAATAATCTGTAAAATAAAATTTCAATACCCTCCGTAAGAGTATAGTGATTCGTCACTTGTTATTCGTTTGGAAATGTCTTGGTTCGAGTCCCGTTGACGGCTGGAGGAATTTCTGAAGTCCTCTTCAATCGAGGCTGTAGTATTAGTTTTTCAGCCCACATAAGACGAAAGTCGGATACGAATGTGATATGATACAGTGAGATAGAAGGAAAAACTGCAGCAGGATAATGAAGAAAAAACATGATGGCAAGAGGCAATCGACGGCCAGAACTATGATGTAACATTTCATTGGCTCAATGCGGCCTGTTGCTTATTACAGACCTGAAAATAAGTGAATCGAAATTGCTCAGGTATCCGGCTCTATTAGCATCATAGCATCGAATGTCCTTTTTCAGTAGATCCCAAACTTGCTCACTTGGGTTCGCCTTCAGCCTGCCGAACACCAACAGCGCGTCCAGGTACCATGGGCTCGTGTTGCTTTCTCCATAGGCGTATATGCCTATCAACATGATAGAGTTATACGCGGGATTCATCAGACCAGGCGACAGATCTTCGGCGTAACTCAATATTGATGTAGATTGGGATCTTAAATGTATTATTGACGATGTACCCAGCTTGCAGTGGAATGTTTCAGGCCTACAATAACACTGTACACACATTACAAGGATTCTTCAAGAATAGTTTTAAAAGCATCCGAATATATTAAAGATTATCCTTGGCCCTTACAATCCTCGGATTTGAACCTGAATCATTTGGAAAGATGAATCAGAGGACGATACCTGCCGATGAATATAGGAAACTCTTATATGAATAAGCTTATATTAATATACTCTTATATGAATAAAAGCCACCGTGCACACCCTGTAAAGTCAGCATCAAGGAGAATTGCTGTTCTCATCTCTACTAAAGGAGACCCAAATGACTATATTTCAACAGTGTAGCAGTTATGGATAAACACTGAATTACCTTGTTCCAGCGGTCTAACTTAATAACAAGCACATTTATAGTACCACATAATTCAAATATGGCCTAAAGAAGAATGGAAGGCAGTGTTTCATGTTATGTGCTGAAAGGTGAGTTGACAGAAGGATTTCAAACCATGATTGATAAGGCGCGTATATTTATTTGATCGGCAGTTGAAGAGACAAATTGAATACTGGCTTTTCATTACAATCACCAAGGTAGAGACAAATGAGGTTATGCATCCGTGTTCTGGCTATGTGCACCTACAAACACCATGAACACCACTGACAAATTCTCAACAATTTACCTGTTTATCATTCATGATCGATTGATCATGAATGATAACTACAATTTCACCTCTTCAGCTTAACATTGTAATTGTAGATTAAAATTGTAAAGTGTAAATAAAATAATAAAATAAATAGTTCTTAAAAATAAAGTAACATTAAAATTCAAACCTTTCATTCTAGGAAGTTAAATCAAACCAATTAATAAAATAATAAAGAGCATCCTAAGTGTCATTTTAACCAGAATAGATAGGCAAGTATATAAATTTCTATTCTAACACATCTGAACATTGTTGATCCCTTATTCGTCGTAAACTAGTATATTGTAGGATTCGCACATTGTAATACGGTTTTTATTGTAATTTTCTGGTAGCAATAATAATAAACAATGGCTACGCATTCGGGAACCGCGTATTTGTGGTGTCAGGTGGACTCGAACACGCAATATGTGGTGTTCTCTACCAGCACGCTAACCACACTCAGTTATGCCTAGTCTGTTTCAAGTTTTAGTAATAAAATAATAATAGGGTGTCTTGCTGAACATAAAAAAAAGTTTCCAGTTTTGCGGAAGTGTAACATAAAGAGAAATGTGTGAGAAACTTGGGTCATTTGCTTAGAAGCAATTTAAATACGATGGAACTGTCCCGTATATTGTGCAAAAGATACCACAGATTGCTCGCATTTATAGCAGATACGGGCAAGAAGCAATCTCGAGGCCAAATAGCCCGACTACACACGAACCCCTGGAACATCTAAAAGAAACTATACCGTTTCGGTACTATTTGTCAACGGAAAGGAAAATGACCTTCATGACAGGAAACCGAGAACAAAGCAAACATCAATCAAATATTCAGCATGTGGTGTAGCGCTCTGCCACCGAATTGAGAATGAAATCACGTTTCTGGGAGAAGAAACGTGTATTTTTTTTTTTTTTTATCAGGGCCATTACTACGAGATAAGATAAGTTCTTGTATTCTCATGCGCTACATGCAAATATCCCTTGCCGAAAGCGAGTAGCTGAAAAGACCCTAAAAAATAGTTTTATTCGTCGAACTATCAAAAGAAACTCATGTGAGGCGAACGCAAGGTCGCGTAGCGAATCCCCCAACCAAACGTTACCCCCCCTATCTCTCCCTCTTTCTAGTTGTGGAACATGAGGTACGCATTGTGAATGTTCGGAACTATGTTTTACCGCAAGAAATTACCGCTATCGGGCGTTTGTCAGGGGAAATGCATTAATAAATTGAACACCAATATTTTTTGCCAGTTAATATTTTGAAATTTTTGTCTATTCCATGAAAAGAACTTATCATTATTTTTTTATGAAACCCCCTATACACGAAACGCATTAGAACCTATAGTACTTAGTACCCTATGTGCGTTAAAGTCTAGGAAGAAACTTGGAGACATTACAGTTGAATTCTGTAGATTGTAATTTTCAGGAAATACATGCGAAGGAAAGTTGTCCTAGAAAGCCGAAGTTAAAGAGATAAATTAAGAAGAAAAGTTGGTTCTCTGAGTTTGAAATTGGACAGTAAATGGATGTTGACAGATTGTGGCATGTGCTTAAACTGGCTTCGCAGAGGGAGGGTCGGAGCAATATGGCCTTAGTTGCTAATGCTCCTAAAAACCAAATAACAAACAAACAGAGGGAGGGTTTAATACAGAAGCCAAATCAAAAGAACAGTGCCCATGGAACTATCTACAGAAAAGGCATGAACGTCTGTCTCACAGACGTTCCATTTCTGCTGCATACAAGTAGACAGACCTTGTAAGAGACGGGTTACTCAGTACCCGTCTCTTACAAGGGGACACCACTCCAGATGCCGGGACAATATTCCATGGTAGGACGTATTTGAGATTTGTATGGAGTGAGTAGCTGTTTAGAACAAAAGTAACGCAGAGAGCGAAACCAAAAACCCAGTTTCTTAGATGCAGAGGAAGCAATATTTGTGATGTGCTTATTATGCCAAGATGGTCAGAAGCCAGGGTAATCCCCAAAAGAGATATGTG
This sequence comes from Mastigoproctus giganteus, assembly GCF_048544385.1. Taxonomy (NCBI): domain Eukaryota; kingdom Metazoa; phylum Arthropoda; class Arachnida; order Uropygi; family Thelyphonidae; genus Mastigoproctus; species Mastigoproctus giganteus. Next base: position 216,037,938 of record NC_143581.1, read on the forward strand.
ATCTTATCTAGAAATATTAGTGTCCTCAAAGATGAACAGAAGGCTCCTTTTTTGCGAGATATAAGACAACACTTGAGTTTTAGCAGGATTGATATTAAGTCATCTTTGCCCCATTTGAGGATTATCTGGAGATGAGCATGTAAGGAATTGCTGGCGGATATTCCAGAAATTGAAACTGTTTGTTCAAGGCAAGGTTTCTCATACTGCAAGGAGGAATGCAATATGCTATCATTAGCAAAACTATAGATAGGATTTACAGCCAAAAGAATGTCATTAATACATAAGAGAAAAAGTGAGAGAAAGAACTGAATCATGTGGAACCACAGCATTAGTGTAGAAGTTGGAAGATCCAGAGCCATCTACTATCGCCGCAGTGAGCGGTCAGAGAGAAAACTGAACACCCAACTGCAAAAAAATGGTCGGTAATCCATGAGATGGAAGCTTGTTAAGACCTTTATGCCAAATACGATAAAAAGCCTCCGATATGTCGAGAGCAACTTATTAACTTTCATCAAACTTTTCTATTGCATTCCATAGATGGATAACATAAGTCAAAATATTACCAGTGGATAAACAGTGACGGAATCCGTATTGGCGATCATTGATCACTTGGAAGGTTTCGAGATAGTTTAGGAGTTTGCGTTTATTAGATTTCTTCATTATTTTGGAAAGAGTAAATTAAAGTTCAATGGGACGATCAGTAGATGGGAAGAATTTTGTCATCTTTTTTTAGGAACTTGCTGGATATGAGCAAATTTTCAAGCAGAGGTAAAAACACCAGTGGAATAGGAAAGTGAAAAAACGCGACGCAGAACAGGAGTAAGTTCAGGAGCACAGATTTTGAGAACAAGTGCAGAAATACTATCAGGACCTGGAACTTTCTTAGCATCAAGATTGTTCAAAATTCTTCTGACATCCTTTAAATGGAAGACCACAGAAGGCGTTGAGTGGAGTGTACTGAGAGTGGTAGGAGGTGGTTTCCAAGATCGTCAAAACAAGAGTTGTATTGACGAAGAAAAGTAGGATGCTAGGAGTTTTATTGACGAAGAAAAGCAGGATGCTAGCAACTCGGCTTTATTTTCAGCTGAGAAAACAATATAACCATCAGGTTTTAACGGAGGTTGGAGTACAGATGGGCAAAAGTTGCAGCCAACAGCTTTGGCAAGAGACCAGAATGCTCGAATACCGTTTGGACAAGAAGCAAATTTTCTATTCTTAGCCTTTTCAAAATCTAGTTTAGACCGATTAATAACTGTTTTACAATTGCTGCGAGCTTTGGTGTAGTCAGAAGATGAACCTGTCGCATACAGCAACCCAACTGCGATATGCGACATTCTAATCTAGAACAGCCTTAGTATACTAATTGAAAAACTAAGGTTTAGATAGATGATGAGATTTTAATGTGGAATAAAGGATTTCACTGACATATAAGGATGAAAATAATAAATTCACTGACATATAAGCAAACATTAATATCAGATTTAAAATAATAATTCAACCAAGGAAAAGAAGAACAGAAATGCTCCACCGGGAAGGACCCATCAGGAAGTTGTCATTGAGGTAGCCAGAAGACCCCTCACCTCGACCGCGCACTTTGAAGGGTTGTTTGTGAGAAAAAGAGCAAGGGTGTGTTGGGTGTATGGTTAGGATTATCTGCTATTCTGGTAGATAAATGAACAATCTGTGCGAGGTTATTAGTAATTGCAAAAGCCTGGAACAGATGAAATTTTGAACATTAAAATCACCGAAGAAAATTACCTCACTGTTTGGAAAATTGGATTGAAGAAAATCGAGTTTCAAAGAAAAGAAGTCAAAAGAGTTCCCGGTGATTAGTGTAGTTGGGAGAATGAGAGGTAGTAGATGAATTTGACAGAATGAGATAGAGAGATTTTAAGTCACAGAAGATCGAAAAGAAGAGATTCCAAATTACTAATTCTCTGACAGGGAATATCAGAGCGGACATATGCACAAGTACTATTTTTGAAGCGAATATAATTAGGACAATTTAGCTGAGGCAAATGATAATTCTGATTCTCTCATAAAATGTAAGTGGGCAGACTGCAGGTGGAAATGGCCATCCTTTATCCCTCACCTGAAGGCAATCAGAGACAAGACAAGGCAGTTTACTGCCATGCTTGCACGTGTCACTAGGAGAGACTGGGAGTTGAAGGGTAAATCCCTTCAGCTCACCTATTCCATCATCCTCATTCCAATTGTCCTTTATGGTGCAGACGTTTGGTACCACCGGACCAACAAGCGATTCATCCAAGCCCATCTTGAACCGACACAGAGAATCAACCTACTACTTATGACCCGCTCTTGCAGAACAACCTCTACTGCAGCTCTCCAAGTACTCACTGGTAATCTTCCCTTAGATCTTCATGCCATTTTCAGGGTTTAATTTACTGCGTTCGCTAGAATCAAGTTACCTCCTTCCTTGGTATTCAAACACAGGTTGACACCGACATCAAAGCAGAGAGAAAAACGTATCTGGGCTGAACTCATCTCCATCTGGCAGGCTCCATGGTCAAGTGGGGACGACGGTCACATTACCAGGAACTTCCCTTAGTCTAGTCGATTGATAAGAAGTGCCTTCAATGGTTTACACCAAACCTAGAGACATCACATCATATCACGTTATCTTAACTGGACATGGCGCCATCAAGAAAAAGCTGCATGATCTGGGTCTTTCTGAAGATGATCAATGTTTTTGTGAAGAAACTGAAGACTGGGAACACTTAATCTCTTCTGGCAATATCTACCTTGACCTCCGGCAACAACTACTCACAGATCTTAACCTGACTACCATGCAACCTGTTAGAGCACTAATCAATTCCTAAGAAGCCTTCACAACTTTTTCCACATTTGCTACGTCTCTCTTCAAGCGAAGATGCCTTATCCTGGCATCAATTCCTCCACAAACCATCCAACAAACAGCTCCCAGTCACTTATAAAGTTCCAGCCTGCTTGATGTGTTCCCGTTCTGTTCTCTTCTCCTCGCTGACATGGACACTTCCTTCTCATCCATGTGGAATTTAAGTGCAAACCTTGGCAAAATGCAAACTCGGGCCGTCCTCCCGAGAAGGATCTGCTGACGACGGCTCTCCGTCGTGGGATTTTTATCATGTCATGCTAACCCCTTCTAGAGTTAAAATCCTTGATCCTTGCAATGTGGGCTTCATATGGAACTCCCACGAGAGCATCTGTCTCCCATGACTTCCTACCTCTGAGGCCAGTCCCCTTCCCCATTCTTCCCTGTTTCCACCTCCAGCAGGCTCCCTTCTCCGTTCCGCCACCTTTCTTCACTATTTCCTTACTCACTGCTTCCATTTTTTTTTTTTTTTTTTTTGTCTCTCTCACGAAGCTCAGGCAACCCAGGCAGTTAAGTTTGTTCTATTAGTTCAACTGTTCATGATGCATTCAATAGTAAAGTAAAAGTAGGGAGGACATGTATGAAGTAATGGAATTTTTGGATATGATATATACGCAGCACGGATATACACAGCCCCTTGACATAATGTAGCCTCGAAAATTCCCTCCATATGCATACCACTTTGAGTCCGTCCAGTCAGTGTTTGCAGAGTAGAGGCTGCGAGGTTATACACTAGCTGATCCACAATTGGTAGAATCACTGTTCCCTCCACATCGGGTGGAAAAGATCTGAGTTCGAATCCCATCAATGACGCGAAGAAGTTTTAAGGGCCTTTTTTGCAACCTAGCTTTTTTTTTTTTTATGTAAACCCCAAACACGAGAGGTATTAGAACCTATAGTACTTAGTACCGTGCTTGGATTGGAGGTTGAGAAGACGAAAGGAGATATTTGTTGACATTGAACTTGAACTTCTGTAGACTGTAATTTTCAGGAAATACGTATGAAGGAAGGTTGTTCCAGAAAACGGTACTTCAATGAATAAACGAGGAAGAAGTTGGTTCTGTGAGTTTGAAGTTGGTCAGTAAATGAATGTTGGCTGGTAGCTGTACGTGTTCGGACTGTTTTGAAAGAGAGGGCGGGAATTATAGAAGCCAATTCAGAAGAACAGTGTCCATGGAAGTATCTGTAGAAGAGGCATGCAGCAAAAACAGTACATCTATGAGACAGCAAGTGCAGAGACTCTGTTAGAGCTGAATCATTAATTAACCTAACTGCCCTCTTCTGAATGGAATCAAGAAGCCTGAGAGAGGTTTTGGGGCACCACCCCAGATGAGGGAACAATATTCCATGGTAGGACGGATTTGCGATTTATACAGAGTGAGCAGCTGTTTGGAAGAAACGTAACACAGAGAGCGAAAGAGAAAACCAAGTTTTTTATATGCAGAAGAAGCAATATTTGTAATGTGCTTGTGCCAAGAGAGATAAGAAGTCAGGGTAATCACCAAAAGAGATATATTATTTTGCCTAGAAATCGGTGTGTCACCAAAGATAAGCATTGGAGCAGAAGAATCCTTTTTGCGAGATATAAGACAAGACTGAGTTTTAGAAGGGTTGAAATCAACTAAGTTGTCTTTGCCCCACTGGAGAATTACCTGAAGATCGACATTTAAGGAATTGGTAGCAGATTTTCGAAAGGTTGAAGCTGATTCAGCAGGGCAAGGTTTCTCAAAATGGAAAGTGGAATGCAATGTGCTATCATCAGCAAAACTATGGAAAAGAGTGGGGGAAAGAACTGAACCTTGAGGGACACAGGCATTAGTGGAGACGTTAGAAGACAGAAAGCCATCTACCATCACCCTCAGTGAGCGATCAGAGAGAAAACTGGATAACCAATTACAAAATACAGTTGGCAAACCATAAGATGGAAGCTTGTTTAGAAGACCTTTATGCCAAACACGATAAAAAGCCTTTGAGATGTCAAGAGCAACTACTTGTGTTTCACCGAACCTTTCCATTGAATTAGACCATAAATGGGTAACATAAGCCAGAATATCACCAGTGGATCGACACTGACGGAATCCATACTGGCGATGGTTCATCAGACGGAAGGTTTCTACGTAGTTCAAGAGTTGGCGGTTAATTGATTTCTCCATTACTTTAGAAAGAGTAGAAGTAATTGCAATGGGACGATAATTGGATGGGAAAGAGTCACCCTTTTTAGGAACTGGCTGGATATGAGCAAATTTCCAAGCAGAAGGAAAAACACCTTTGGAATAAGAAAGTGAAAAAAGGCGGCAAAAAATAGGAGTAAATTCAGGAGCACAGGTTTTGAGAACAAGTGGAGAAATACCATCGGGACCCGGAGCTTTCTTAGCATCAAGATTCGTCAAAATCCTTCTGACATTCTTTTGACGGAAGACCACAGGAGGCATTGAATGGAGCATGTTGGGAATGGTGGGAGGTGTTTTATCAACATCATTAATACATGAGTTGGAAGAAATATGGGATGCTAGCAGATCAGCATTATCCTTGGCTGAAATGACAACAGAACCATTTGGTTTGGTTTGGACAGAGGTGGGAGCAGAGATGGGCAGAAGTTGCTACCAATAACTTTGGCAAGAGACCAGAATGCTCGGCTACCATTAGGGTAAGAAGCAAGTTTCCTACCCTTAGCCTGTTCGATCTCTAGTTTAGACTGAATAATAACTGCTTTACAATTGTTGCGAGCTCTGGTGTACGCAGAAAATGAAACTGAAGAATTAGAAACAAGCCAATTACGATATGCAACATTCTTCTCTTGGACAGCCTTAGCACATTTATTGGAAAACCAAGGTTTAGATAAAGGACAAGATTTTAAAGTGGAGTGTGGGATAATGGATTCCATTCCTGCAAGAATAATTTCACTGACACGATCTGAACAAACATTGACATCAGAAGTTTTGAAACAATAATCCTACCAAGGAAAAAAAGAAAAGAAATCTCGAGGTCATCCCATTTTGCATTCTTGTAATGCCAAACAACACGAAGTTGGGAATAGCCATGAGATTAAGGCTCCATTGGAGAAGGAGACAATCACCAAATTGCGATCTGAAGTTCCTAAAAGACCACTCACTTCAACGGTGTACTTAGAATGGTTGTTTGTGAGAAAAAGATCAAGCGTGTTGGCTGTATGATTAGGATTGTCCGGTATTCTAGCGTGTTGGCTGTATGATTAGGATTGTCCGGTATTCTTGTAGGTAAATGAATAATCTGTGCAAGATCATTAGTAATTGCAAAAGACTCAGCATCTCGACCAGCTGGGTCGGTGTGACTAGAAAACGGAAGCCAGCTGGAGTTGTGAACATTAAAATCACCACGGAAAATTACCTCACTGTTAGGAAAGTTGGACTGGAGAAAGTCAAGTTGCAAAGAGAGGAAGTCAAAGAGCTCCAAGTGATTAGTGAAGTTAGTTGGGAGAACGGTAGAGACAACAGATGAATTTAGTTGGGAGAACGGTAGAGACAACAGATGAATTTGACACAATGAGGTAGAGAGATTTTAAGCCAGAGAAGATCAAAGAGAGGAGATTCCAAATTGCCAAGTCTCTGACAGGGAATATCAGAAAGGACATATGCACATGTACCACCTTTGCGGCGAAAGGAATCATACAGCGAATAATTTGAGCATCTGAAATGAGCAGTAGTTGAATCAACCGATAACTGAGATTCTGTCAGAAAAAGTACATGGGGTTTGGCAGACTGCAAGTGGAAAAGGACATCGTTGAGATTAGAATGGAGACCACGTATATTTGTGAAATGAATTAGGAAGTGTTTGAGAGATTTAGATCTTTTCGCAGATAAGCTTGCTCTATTAGTTTGACAATTCATGGTGTATTCAATAGTAAGAAAAAGTGGATGGGACACGCTGTATGAAGTAATGAAATTTTTGGATATGGCGTTCATGTGGTAAGAATATACACAGAGCCTTGACATAACGTGGCGTCGACAATGCTCCCCGCATACACACTACTCGGACTCCCTCCATTCACTATCTGGCAGAATACAGTTAGCAAGATTATACACTAGCTGATCCGGAAGCCTCCTAGAGAGTTACCAATAGGTTCGGTCCGGTGTACTAACTAGCAGCCGGCCTGCGAACACCGTTTTAGAGCTGTACCCTCGAAATGTAAGGAATATTGGATCTCGCCACGATGTTTACCATAACCTCAAAAGTCATCAATCATACTGCATGATGGAAGAGATAGGGAAGGGTTGGCCGGACCTTAGCTCTAGAGACTAAACATGGGTTCCACCACTTCAAGCCTCCAATAAGCAAAGTGATGGTATTGCACCGGTTGATGAGAGTCATCCTCCATGTGGTGTGGATGCCACACCTCGACCCCTGCTTACATTGGTTCACACCTCGGTGGTCACCCACCATGTACTTGTGCATGGAGGTTATACCCAGGATTACTAACAGTCCCACCATCGTGAAGTTGCAAGCAGAGGATTTGGCTGTCACAGACCCTCCGGACTTCGCCCAAATTGGGTCCACTTGACTTGAGTGTCACCCGAATATCAGTTCCATCAGCGTTTTAGACTCCCAGGTAGCTGAGTTAGTCGGTCTCAGGCGAGGGTTTCGTGGTTTTTTTTTTTTTTTTTTTCTCACGGTAGCTCGAGTTTTTCGTAGCAAATAATAAATCGACCGCAGAATACACGCAATTTACAGACATTAAAAACGGCGCAATACAGTCTAAGTTGCTGATGTGTCTAAAACCCTGCAGCAACCGAGCCTCGTTGGGAGTTACCAATATAGCCATTATTCAACTTCAAATCGTGCAGCTAATTATATTTTTAATTTAAAAACATTGAAGTTCAGTGTATATGAATTTTCGCTTTTAAGTCGTATCATTTTATAAATAAACAAATTTGATGAAAGAAAGCTAAATGATTGGCATAAAGGCTTTAACATGCTGCAAATTTCACTGCTATTCGCTGTAAATATTTGCACTTCGCGTGAGCGGGTGTTTACTTCATTAAATCGGGGTGTTTTTTTTTTTTTTTTTTTTTTTTTTGATTACAGAGAAAACATATTTGTGCCTTTTGAGAAAGTATGCCTGGACGAGGAAATGTTTCGCTTTATTATTCGACATCTGAAATGCACGCTACGTTTCGTGAGTTCAAACTGCTTTTTATAGCTTCTTACACTCGTTACAAATCACTGTTAAATGGTGCCTGTAAAATTCGGTTTCATAAATGATCGTTGCCTTTGATTTGAAATGATGTATTGATTTCGTTAAAGGTCAAACATTGTGCTTTGCATACGTCAGTTTGAGAGAAATAATATGATTAGCATTCGCAAGACACATATTTCTATTAGTTAATATGACTTTGTGATGTTGTTTTTATTGAATATATGTGGATCCCAGGTATAGGCAACTATCCAATATATGTTTGCTTTTTTACATGACGTCATGTATTACGTCACGATCCCAATAATATTTGTAAAATTAATCGTTTAAATCTGAAGCGTTTACTGTATCTACAAAACACATCTAATTGTAACTACTGTATAGTTACGGATGACAGTCATCGTGAAATAGGTGGATATATGGGATATGTTAGGGTAGGAATAGGAGCATGTATGCTTGCATGTATACCAATGCTGGAAGTATAGTAAATAAATTTGATCAATTTGAAGTGTTGGTCAAGACATCAAAGGCGGATATTGTTGGGATAGCAGAGACGTGGTGTCACACAGATATAAGGAATGCCGAACTGGAATTTGGGGAGTACAATGTGTACAGAAAGGATAGACAGGATAGAAAGGGAGGAGGTGTTATGCTGTTAATTAAGAAAAACATAAAATCAAAAGAAGTGCACCCAGTTGATATAGATGAACAGTGCACTGTTCAGTCAGTTTGGTGTGACATAAGCACTGCGAAAGCAAAAATAAGAGTAGGAGTGTATTATAGGCCTAATGACTCGAATGAGTACAATGAACTTGTACAGAGAAATAGAGTGGGCTAGTAAATCGGAATGTCTTATAATGGGGGATTTTAACTTCCCAGATATTAACTGGAACTTGTGGATTGGTCACTCACACACTAGTCAGACTTTTGGGGATTTATTGGATGATTGTTTTCTGCAGCAGCATGTTCGAGAGGCAACCAGAGAGGGTAATACTCTTGATCTGGTTATCAGCAGTGATCATTCGTGTATTAAGAATTTGCAGATAAAGGAACCACTAGGTGGCAGTGATCACAGTATACTGATGTGGGATTTACTTAAAGATTTAATTACCATCAGGGGTAAAGGAAAGGGTTTTTGCTTCCGTAAAGGTGAGTACAGTAGTCTCAGAAAGTTTTTAAATTCTGTACAGTGGGATCAACTGACGATATTACCAACAGTAAATTCTAAGTGGGAAGCATTCAAGGAATTAATCGTGTATGCTACTAAAAGTTTCATACCTATTAAGAAATATTGTTCAAGGTTTAGGCCTAAATGGTTATCAAATGAACTAATGAGACTCGTAACAGAGAAGAAAAATGCATGGGATGCATATAAATTATCAAGCGACTCAGAAGCCTATGGCAGATATAAGCTAGTCTGTAATCAGGTAACAAAGGAGGTTAGGCAGGCGAAGGCAGATTACGAGAAATCGTTGGCAAAAGATGCTAAGAAAAACAGCAAGGATTTCTTTACTTGCTGACATCGATGGTTCGACTGTTGATGATCCTGCTCAGATAGCAAACAAACTGAATGAGTATTTTGCATCTACATTCACACGTGAGGAATTATTAAGGTTTGAAAATGGCAGAAGGTTATCAAATTGTAGCAGGATACTTAATGATTTTGTAATAACTGAGAGGAAAGTGGAGGAGAAATTGTTGAAGTTAAACATAAGAAAAGCACCTGGGGTGGATGGGATCTATCTAGTTATATTAAAGGAGGCGGCAAAGCAACTAAGCAAACCCTTAGCCATAATTATGAGAGCATCCTTGGATTCAGGGGAGGTTCCCACGGACTGAAGGTGTGCAAATGTTCTGTTTCTGGTTAAATAATGGAGTCACTGGTTAAAGATGCATTGCAGGATCATCTAGACAAGAACTGCAGCAATAATTCAGACACAGCATGGGTTTGTTAAGGGAAAGTCTTGTCTGACAAATTTGATAGGATATTATGATGTGGTTACAAAGGAACTGGATGCAAAAAATAAATTTGATATCATATATTTGGATTTCAGGAAAGCTTTAGACACTGTTGCTCATGGAAGACTATTGTACAAATTGGAGCAGAATGGTATTAAGGGTAAGTTGCTACAATGGATAAAAGGATGGTTAAGTGGGAGAAGACAGAGGGTGGTGATCAATGGGTGCTGCTCTTCGTGGACTAATGTTATTAGTGGAGTCCCACAGGGTTCGGTGTTGGGTCCACTGTTGTTTTGTATATTTATCAATGATATCGATGAAGGTATATCAGGCTTAATGTCGAAGTTTGCAGATGATACAAAGGTTGGCAGGGTTGTTAATGACAGCAATGGCAGTGTGCTACTGCAACAGGATCTAGATAATTTGGGCAGATGGGCTAAGAAGTGGCAACTGAAGTTTAACCTTGACAAATGCAAAGTACTGCATATGGGTAGAAGTAACCCCAGAGAAACGTACAAACTGTGTGGTACTACACTTAAGGTGGTAGACAATGAAAAGACCTGGGAGTAATTGTGCAGTCAGATATGAAGTTTTCTGAGCAATGCAGACAGGCTGCCAGGGCAGGTCATGGGGTTTTGTCAATGATATATAGGAATTTTGCTAGCAGAGAAAAGGAGGTGATTGTCCCTCTGTATGAGGCAATGGTCAGGCCACGCCTTGAGTACTGCGTTCAGATCTGGAGGCCTAATTTTAGCAAGGATGTAGATTTGCTTGAGCGTGTACAGAGAAGGGCAACAAGATTGGTGAGGGGAACGAAGGGATCATCTTACCAAGAGAGGCTTAAGTTCTACAAATTCCAGTGGCTGGAGACTAGGCACCTGCGCGGTGATCTGATTGAGGTGTATAAGGCCTTGAATGGGTTGAGCACGCTGAATTCTGATTGGATCCTTCCACTTGTTCAGATTACGAACCTAAGGGGGCATAAATTCAAATTAAGAAAGGACATATGTAGAATAGATGTGCGGAAATTTGCCTTTAGTCAGCGGGTGGTTAATTGCTGGAACAAACTTCCAACTGTCGTTGTGGAAGTTGATAGGTTGAATAAATTTAAGAAGGAACTGGACAGGCATTTGGAGGGAATGGTGTGATTTTTTTTTTTTTTTTTGGCTGATGCTGCATAAGCTCATACACTTCCTTTCTTGCATCACATGTCACTACTACTATTATATCGCTTCGGATTTAAATAATTTAATTTTCTTCCAAAATATCAAGTGGTGGCGCTGTACGTCCTGAAATTTTGAATACGTCACATCCAAGTTTAGTGTTCATTGAAATACATGTATATTATTTTTGCTGCTTAGGTGGCTACAAAGATTCTCTGTTTCCTATACGTGTAATAATTTATACAAATGGTGTTTAAATACATTTAAACAATGTTAATTATGAAGTTTGAGTTTTTTTTAGTAATAAAGGGCATTTTCTAGTTCTTTTATTAGGCGATAATTATTCGCCTTTATTTACGCCGGTTTTTGGGAACATATATGATCTTCCCAGTGTAATGTTTGTTGAAACCGAAATTAGATATTTTTGTGTATTAGATAAATTAGATATTTAGATATGTATTAGATAAATTAGATATTTTTGCTTTTGAAACCGAAATTAGATATTTTTGTGTATAAATAACGGTTTAAATATATTAAATTTGTGGCAACCAAGCATAAATGCAATTAAAAGGATCTCATCTGGTCCTGCTAATTGCATTTTCCATACTGGACAGAAGTAGCAACCACCAAGCGCAATTTTGAAGCCACCCAGCTATATGCAGCTCTTGATAGATCAGAAGAAAATTGTGAGAATTCTCAGCTGGAACTTTGTGTCAAGAGTTCAGGTAATCTTAGAATGGATTAAATCACCTGGTGGCAGAGGAATGTGAAAAATTCTTGGCATGTCAGCGTAATTTGCTTTCTCCTAAGTTTGATGGTTGTCTTTTACGGATAATTAAAGTAGAAGGTGAAATTCGGGTTAACGTTGCAAGTTTTGATTAACTGGCTAATATTATTAGAAAAATGAGTGGTGATTATATTACGGTTTCTCATCGGGTATTTTTTGAATTTCTCATTTATCCGAAGACAGCAATTTGAAAGCATTTAAATCAAGATTTATTTTTTCATGTGACTTGTTCACAGTATAACTGCGCCTTTCGTTCTAGGAAAGTAGCAGTAGCAAATAATACTGGAGACAAGTAATTTATTTGTTAATAGTGATAAGGCTGCTAAATAAGCATCTCTGTGCTACAGTGACGTGACTGTTCGGGTTTTCAAGGACTCATTTATATGCGACAGTTTATAATAGAGCTCGGAAAATGTTTGGTTCACGAAGAACATTATCACTTTCATCAGGACGTCAGAAAAACGACAGAAAACACCAGACATAAGTTTGACTGAAGCATGAAAATTGTGAGGATGCTCAGTAACCACCCAGTACAGTTTTTGGATGGTTGCCTTGGCGTGTCGATCAGTGCGTCGGTTTGAATATATGCTTCTTTTTTTTTTTGCAGCAATTAATGAAAGAACAGCATGAGCATAAACTTCGCGGTGCTCAGATCAAAATGGACTACACTTGGTTGCTGTAGCTGAGTGATCAAACACGCTGGTTTGAAGTTGAACGTGGTTCAAGTTCAAGTGGCTGCTAAACATAGCGCTGTCCTTGTAAACTCCTCTGACCTTATGTACCTATCCCGCAGTATGAACAACAGATTTATTTTTATTTAGAAAAAAACAATAATGAATTCAGTCATACTAAAAAAAGTCCATTTAGACATAAAAAAAAAAGCATTATGTTAGGGCACAGAAGTTTATGGGGACTGAAATTTCTAGAGCATGTTCATTCAATTTTTAGACAAAGGTTGTTGGGAAGCAATCTGAAAAGAGAAGTAATGATATTTTCAAAAATGAATGACATTAACTATTAAGTTAATTTTCCGATTTTTAAATCTTGTTACGCTTGGGAATTAATAATATTTTTATTATTTTTAGCTTCAGCTTTTTTTTTTCTTTTTTTTTTTTTTACACCCAAAGGTGTTTCGATCTTACTAGTAAAAATACCAAAATTATTTCCTTGTGCTCAAACGTGCTACATTAGCTTCTCCGTTTATTCTCTGAGCAAAGTATTTGTACCATGTCCTATGCACAGTCACAATGCTATCCAATAAGTCACTTCCTTCTTCAATATCGAGTTGGATGCTGCAGACGCAGTCCCATTCGATGACGTTTCTGTCATAGTTGAAACACTGGTAAACATCTTTACACAAACCTTCCTGTACAGTCTGTCACGGATGATGGAGTAGGCGCGCCCATGACTGATCAAGCACCCTGGCCACATAACCAACTGTCGCACACCGATCCGCCCCGATGACGTTGTTTGCCAGGACATTTTCTTCCCAACAACTGTGTGAGCTTATGCTTGGGGAAGATGATCATTCTCGAGCAATACTTCCAGTGCATATAGAACAATCAACGTATCCGATTGTTTAGTAGAACCATTAGTACCTATCCATGGATCTACAAGAAGTTTTTTAATAACACAACTATCGCGTGGGGCGGGTGCAGTTTAATTTAAACAGAATGAAAGAAAGTAAAACAAAACGAAAGGCATTTGAAATGCCTCGTTCAATGCATGTGCATGATGATAGCAAAAATACAAAATACTTCAAAGTTATTTGATATATATCTCTAATCGAAGTAATTTTATGACGAACAAAATTGCCGTTACTATCCTGGTGGTCAGGCTTTCCATCAATGTGAGTTGAGTTAAAAAGCTTGACCTAACAAACCGTATATTCGATTCCTTGGGGGCAGAGACCACCACTGTAATATGAACTCGCGTTTGTTGTGACTGCGAAAGACAATCTCTAGAGCTTTTCCCATTACCGGTGGAGTAGTTTCCAAAGCCGGCATATTGGAATTATATATGAACTATATCTCACTCCACATTTGGTTTGGATAATGGTTATCCAATAGGACAGGCAGTCCTAGGATCTATTTGATGCGTGTTCTCAATTACGTTAACATTTTTGGCATTTTAATTGCATTTTCCAATTATTTGATGATCTAAATTATTAGAGTAGCGCCATCTAGCAGTTGGATTTACCATTATTTTACTAATTTCAGATATTTAATCGTTTTAAAAGATAAAATACATTTTGAAAATTAAATCTTGTTCCATAAATTCAGACATTGTTAATAAATGTTAGTTCCAAAGCGTATTACCATGAAATTTAGTCCTATAATTTACAGCAATTATTTACAGAAGGTACTCGTATATAAACAAATACTTTCTATTAAATTTCTTTAGTGCTTGACACCGTTTTTGTTGTTTCAGAGGCGAATTTCATCTTTTCCTCTGTTCGTCCTTTCAAAGTTAATTGTCTATCAATCCGTGAACTTATTTTATGGGTGATGTGTATTACGTTGCTTCCTTGCATGCTTTTTTGACAGATAATGTCATCTTTAGATTGTGCTGTCATCTCTGAGTCAGCAGATCTCGAAACTCTTTGACACGTCCGCAAATAGGTCGATTGTCATGGCACCATCTTGATTAACTGACTTCTGTGTTGTACTAATACATCTAACTTGTCCTTCTGGCTCCTATTGATCATATTTCGAATTTCGTGTGGGGAATATCCCCTTCCCCGGAATAAAATGAAGCATCTCTTGGGTGCTTCATTTTATTCCCATTAGAGGGCACTGTTTCACGTAAAAAAGATCACAAACTCGAAATTGGTTATATTTTGATAATTTTCTTGATTAATTAAAGCTTATTAATACCTTTTCTCCCGATGCAAAACCAATCACGTAATGTTGAGGTTCGTTCCAACTTAAAGAACTGGGAGAGCAAAATGATGTTTATATAACAATAATCATAAGAATTTGTCTTAATCTATGTACATCTTTACATCTCATTCTTGGCACGAATCGGCGTACATTGTGACTGCTAGCAATATATTACAGTAATATAGCTTGTTTATTCGCCTTTGAAGTAAGAGGATAAAATATTAAATATTCAAGCATATATTTATTCGTATTCGCAATATCAGTTAATTAATCCTGGAGCATATTTGCACTCCGGCTACGAATTTAGAATCCTGCGCCGAGTTGTAAACATAATTAATCTTAAGGTTTCATAAAGTGTACGTTTCGAGTTCTTAATGTTGGATTTTGAATTACTGCAGACAAGTTTTAATGTTGACTACAATCACAGAAGTCGGCATGAAAACTTCAAAAAAAAAAAAAAATAATAAAAATAAAAAATAACCGTCGCAAGCTCATCATGATTATTACTATACCCTGTGCAAAAGACATTTCCATTTCTAAAAATATATTTCTCGCCGTAAGGATGAAAATTATATCCACAGGGAAGGAAAAGCTTAACATCCCATAAGGCATCGGTCATTGAACACAGACGGGAGAGTCGGAAGATAGAAGAAAGAATGCCTACGTTGCCAATTCAGATTTCATACTTTGGCACATGCCTTAATAGGCTATACGTCCCTTGCCATGTATCTTTAGCAACTGGTACGAGTTTCAAAAACTTCCACTGTGAGTAGTAGTAGACTAAACATCGCTAATAGTGGTATGCAAACATCATTTATTTCTTTCAAAGTCTATTTTGATCAGGCATCGTTACAACTAGTTTTAGATAATTCAAATTTTTTTATTTGAAAGTTTGAAGTGTAGATTTCTTTATTTAAAAGAAATCGTGGTTGTCTTGTGTATCAAATTACAGATTGATATATTTTTCAAACAAAGTAATAAACAAAAATTCATTTGCAAATATGGTGCTTATAATTATTATAATAGCAAAAGGCGTTAATGTCCTAATCTACATGACTCGTAATTAAATTTCTGAAGACAATAAAATGAAAATAGAATGCAAATTTAAGTGGTATTAAAAATAAACTTAAATATTTAAAACCATGTTTTTCAAACTAATGAAGCCTTTCAATGTAATTTAAGATATGAAGTGTTAGTTATTTCAAATTCACTATACTTGAATAAAAATGGTAAACCTCGTATAGAAAGCCCTCTCCAAACAAAAGCAAAGTGCTATTGATTGATGCCACATCTGTGACAATGTTATCTGACACGGACTCACCAAGATCAACAATAAATGTAGTTATCCGCAAATGATGTTGATGCGTTGGTATGTAGTGACCCTCTAAACCTTTCCCCAGCCCAGAGCGGGAGAATGGAAGACCGAAACGCAAATAGATGATATCCTTGCGAAACAAGCAGCTGTCAGCCTGTGGGTGTGCACACATCCATTACACTATTCCAGAAAACAGGAAATGATCTGTCTGACTTGGACCTTGCCAAGTACACACTCGACAAATGAAACGATAGCCCCAACTACAGTTTCAAATCTTTGAAATCCCTTGTATGAAAGCTTGGGTTAAAAAAAAAAAAAAAAAAAAGAGCATGTACAGGGTCCTAGTGCGTTATATCACACCGTATATCTTTATACGGTGTGATATGACGCTATGTATCCACATTTCAAGTGAAGAACTCTGCTTTTTCCGGTTCATTCCTTTCTGGTACAAAAACCGTGAAGTGTTCCTTATTTTGTTAGAAAGTCCTACAGCTGTAATTTCTGCAGGTCTTCCATATTAGTACACTGCTTGATCAATTTATTAAAACCATGGAGGTTTGGCTATATGCAACGATCTATGCAAAATATGCAAATCGAAGACGTCACGTGATGTGCGTGTGTTCAAGAATGTTACATACATAGGTAGGAGTACTTCCGATATGACAATTCAATCATCAACCGCGCGAAATGTGTGAAATATTGATATGAAGAACACGAGGAAGACCTCAAGCATCTTCCTTGGTTGCCCTCGTGGGTAGCACAGTTGGTAGAATCGCCGTCCTTCCCCACGCCAGGTGGAAAAGACCTGAGTTCAAGTCCCGTTGATAACGTAAGGAATTTTTACGGGCCTTTTTCACGTGGCTGAGTTAGTCGGTCTCAGGAGAGGGTAGCATGGTTTTTTCCCCAGAAACTGGATTTTTTCTTCCAGCAACAGAAAATCGATCACGGAACACAGTTCACATAACGTATATACAGAGCAATAGGGCCTTAGTTGCCGATGCTCCTAAAACTCTATTACAACAACAACAATCCATTTGACCATCTACTCATTACACAACGTCGACTCTATTACAACAACAATCCATTCTCAATCCATTTGACCATCTGTGGGATGAATTGGAAAAGGCGTGTTCGTCGGCACCATCTTTTGCAAAACTCCAGGAATTGAGGACAGGTTTGTTATATGAATGGTCCAATACCTTGTCGCTTTTTACCATTTTGTTAGTTCCAAAGTGTGTTGGAGCTGTGATTCGGGCAAACAGCGTCGAACACTATTAGCTCATGCTACTAGTAAATTGGCCAATCAGTGTAGCTTTGAAACTGCTTATTAAGAAAGTGACTTAATGTAGTTTACTGACTCCTCCAGAATAACCCTGAAAGGCATTTTATTTCATAATTGTAACTAATGGCTTATGCTTCTGCTACTGTAAACGTTTACTTCTATCTGCATGAAAGTTTTGAACTTCTTAATTTAAAAGTCCGGTATAATGAGCAAGATAGAATAATACGTGGAAAGTTCTGTACATGCTACTTGGTCGGCAATAGTCTAGTTACACAGAATGCCACGTTTTTTGTGTGTGACTAGGACAGCGAAGGAAGGAAGGGGAAGTCGGTACTAGAAGAGCTCTGATCTCCTAGACTCAATTTTCCACCTGGTTCGAATTTGACAAAATATAAGGACCCAGTTCCAAATCTCATCAAAACTGGAGGAATGTTTAGGGGCTTTTTTTCATATCGTGGACAATGTTAATCGGTCTCGGATGATGGAAAACCGAACATAGAATGCATGAAATATACAGACAAAATACAGTATAACAATGATGCCTCACAGCCTTAACTGCTTTGACACAAAAAGAAACAAAAGTATAAGAAAATGGACTTTTTCATTTTTCAATTAAAGTACAAATGGAACAAAATTATTTTCAAAATCAGAATTCCCGAATTTCTGCAGAGAATGCTTCCCCCCCCCCCGATATGCAGACCGGCGTAATTTGGCCCTTATCAGATTGGCATCGACACCTTATTTGATGAAAGGAAATCGCGACAGCCTCTCTAGTCTGTCTGTTACTCGATCGTCGATGTGACAACTCCATTTTATTGCTATGTGGACGAAGGATATATCAGCAAGACATCTTCGAAGTTCTTTAAACCTTTCTACCGCAGAAGCAATGCGATACTGTTTGGAACCCTTGCGATCAATCAAAACCCATAAAACGAAGCTGGCATCTGCAAGAAGCAGCACTAAATCCGCTGCCGATATGTGACCTGTGAGCATTTTACGTGATTGGTCATCATTTCTGGCTGTGCCGCGGAAGTAGAGGTCAAACGAGCTACGGTTTTTTATTGCAAGGGAAACTGCAACACCCACAAGGGTATTAACCTTTCCTGTCATACCACAGATCATACACAGGAAGAAGTGAAAATAAATTATTAAAAGGAAATCTTCGAGGAATAAAATGCAAGTAATTTAGGTGTGTGCATCTATTTTTGGGAAGATAGTACAGGCGTATTGAATAGGAATGATATGAAAACAAGCGAAGTGGGCCACAAATGAAAGTCAGCTCAGAATAATCGTAAAACAGCTGTTGTCTGTTAAACACATTACGCGTTTTGAGTAAGGAAATGAAATCGATTTTCTTTTCCTTTTTTTTGCTTTTAAAATTGCAAATTGTAATTATTTTTCTTCTGCCAGATGGTGTCATATAAACATCTTTTTTTGAATTATATATAAACTTTAATTTTAAAAAAATTATAATTTTTAATTATTTTATATTTGAATTGGTTTAGAATCCAAATTTAATTTTTTTTCTTCTTTGTAATTCAATACCGGGTTATCTTTCTATACATTAAAATAATTTTCCTCCTAATAATATTTATTCAGCCAATGGGAGAAGACAAATGCAGTTTACGTAGTAATACGTAACAAAAGCTTGTTTTTCTGTGGAAAAACGAGCTTCTGTTTAATCGTGGTCACACGCCGTTTATCTAACACGACCACGCGGTACCATTCTTGATTTCCATATGTAACGTATTTATTTAAATAAACTAAATGCAACAGGGCATAATATTTTAAGAGTTTAAGATTCTATATAATATCGGTGTAGATACACCACAGAAAACTCTTAAAGAAAAACTATGATCGCAGTGTGAAAGGCACCCACCGATGAAAAGCCAACTAGCTTTAAAACGGTACTGTCTGGGTGGTGGTGCCCACCGAGAATAAGTGAAAATAGTCGCCTCTATTAGTAAAGCGTTACTTATGGAAGTAGTGCAATGCATGAAATGATGCCTTTCACACTACGATCGTAGTTTTTCTTTAAGAGTTGTATATAGTGTTTCTACACCGATATTATATAGATATAGTAACGTATTTATGTATTCATAGCTGAGGAAGAGACACACACACACAGAGTCGAAAGCTTTTGTAAGTATTTTATTTTATTTTATCAAAAGAAGCGAGCGCAGCCCCCTAGTAAATATTAAAAATAATTTTTCCATTTTATTTTATCAGTGTAGTGTGATATTACTGATTTGTATTCTCGCATTTAATTCTTTCCAAGCGTAAAATACTGTTGTTGTGGTAACGGCCAAACGACAAGTCCAATCAGCTGTTCATACGACAAGTCCAATCAGCTGTTCATAACATTGTGTCGCTTGGCAATTATCGGTCAGTCGGAAGTGTGTAAAGGTCAAACCTCGCTTAAATAACCACAACCGCTGATAGGGGAGAGAGAGAGAGAGAGAGAGAGAGAGAGAGAGAGAGAGAGAGAGAGAGAGAGAGAGATTCTCTTTCCACTAAGTTAAAACTTTAGTTGAAGTTGTATGGACAATGACTGAAGAGTCCTCTCCATATTTCGTTCATCAGCTGGTTATATCCTCGTTAGCAGACATGCGCTGTTTTATTTTTATTCTAAGCACTACAAGTTTTCAAAAGCTACTTGAGAAACATGATATCGAACTGTTTTTGTGTACTCAAAGAAAACATTAATTGAGACGTCATGAAACCACTTCTTTTCCTTTGTGGAAACCTCATCTGTTGGCCAGCCGCTATTTCTTTTATTTTTATTTTGTGCACAACACGTTTCGCAGGGTATGCATTGAATTTTTCATGAATAGTCGAGGTACTCTGTCATCTATTTAAGTTACAGTTCGTTTCCCTGTTCCGATTAAGCTTTGTTGCCATGTCAACCGGTTAGTTGCTCGTTTAATAAAACGTCACGTGTTGGTAGATGATTCCCAATTTGGGGTTGGGAGGAAATTGTGATTATTAACTCTGATTAGGTAGATTTTTTTCTTGCAACTGTTTCTAGTAAAGGATTTTCATTAAAAGTATTTGCCACAGATTAAAAGTTTATTTATTATTATTTTTTTTAATTTTCACGAATGCTTTTGTATACTCACAACAGCCATCTGATTTCGGGATACGAAGTTTTCTTATATTTATTCTCCAGTTGGAGAAACATGTCTTTCATCGTAGGTGGTCTCCAGATATACCTGACTTTCCTTTTAATTCTAAAAATATTCGTCATGGACTTAGCCTGACTGCTTCTTCCTTCAGGTTTAATATCTATTAAACAGAAATTA
Source organism: Mastigoproctus giganteus (assembly GCF_048544385.1). Taxonomy (NCBI): domain Eukaryota; kingdom Metazoa; phylum Arthropoda; class Arachnida; order Uropygi; family Thelyphonidae; genus Mastigoproctus; species Mastigoproctus giganteus. The sequence continues at coordinate 216,058,670 of NC_143581.1, forward strand.
ATTAGGGGAGACTTTTTTTTTAATATCCAGGATGGCCCTTACAACTAACAGTAAGAACAGCACTGGAAGCGTTGACGCCGTTGGCAGAAGAAATCCGTTTTAAAATTGAAAACTAATGAATTAAGTCAAAGGGCTGTATTTGAGCGTTATTAATTTTACGGATAGGGCTGTTGAAGATTCACTTAAGTCATTTTGATGGGGTATAAAGGTGCTAAAGTATTTGGATACATTATGCACGTATTTAATGCCAGTCGGACATCGCAGGTATCTGTTATTCAACACAATTCTCTAAGGCGCAGAAACACAGAGTTGGCAAGTATGCCTCCAGGGTAATAGAATTTCTAATACTCATCAAGAGAGCTGCACTTAACTTTACAGATTAAAAGCAACCTACAGGTTTAGATATTGTATACGCATCCTTCGTAAAGCCAACTGAGAGTTGTGGACTTTATTCTATGTTAGGCTCTTTTGGGACTGCGCAGTTGTATTGTAATAATTGTGATTTGCTCCTATTCTAGCTAAGCGAGAGAAAATTTCCAGAGGACAAGAAGGTAGAATAATTGAAGCGCTACAAGGCTGTCAGGTTAAGAGAAGTTGTGTGCACAAATTCAAAAGATTATTCATTGTCCATCATACTCACGTTTACTTATGTTTCTGAATTCTGTGGAATAGAAAGGGGGCTAATGCAATACTTTCAGTACCAATTTACGAAATAGAGCATATCCTATTATGGTAAAGAACCAACAATCAGATAAATATTCCATATAATCAGGAGTTCCACCTTTATCAACATCTTTCCTTCTGTCTCCACCAACTGCAAAGTCAAATACTTAATGCAAGTACACCACACTCTAAAATTTTACGCCAGTACTTTTCACAAAAATGGATGTTTATTGAATAAATTAAGATCATGTGGGTGTAGGACATAATTCAAGGATGAAAATGCTTTACGAGCAAGCACGAGATTATAGATGCAAATTCAAATGAAAACAAGTGTCTGTGGAAATATCTGTAGAAGAGACACCTAGCAGAAATTGAAGTCCGTGTGAGATGGAATGGAATGAATTTGCGAGAGAGAGACTCGTTGATAACAACAAATTGGGTGCCGTCCCATTAGAGTATTAGCTGAAAGAGATTAAACTGATTTTCACTGAAAACAGTTGCACTTTTAGAGATACGGACAATGATGGAAAAATATGGATCATTATATTAATTGATATGGCATATTTACTGGGAGATAGTTGGTATCTAGTTGACAAAGTATCCTCTATGGACGGAATAAGCCAAGAAGAATAACAGTCCAAACAGCAATTTAAATCATATTACATAGCAACTGCGAAATATTCAGAATGGAGACCATTCAAAATAAAATGGTCTCCATTCTGTTTTGAATGCCAGAATTGAGTTTGAATGGAGAATGGAGACCTGATAAGGCGCTGCTCACGAAGATAAGAGTTGAAGATAAACAATCGATACTCCTATGATGACTGTAATTACCGTCAAGGACACCACAGGTAGCAAATGTGCTTGTAAAAATAGAAACAGTATAGATTAGCCATGATTTCGTGTGGTTCATAGTCGAAATCTCTAGCAATAACCCAATTTAATATTGTAAATTGGTCATATACTGCTTAGAATTACACAATAATATACTGTGTAAAGAAGTTTGCTCTTCTCCCCCCCCCCCATTCGGACCATAGGTGTCGGTACAACTAAATTTGACATGACCTTTTCATTTAGAGCATGGTCGAGGCTACGATTTGGTCCAAATTTTAAGCTGTGAAGCATCATAATGCTAGGTTGTGATCCGGCAATTCTTTAGAATAAGAGACTTCTTCTGTTGGCTAGTCGAGGTTTTGTTTTCAACTCAAATTTTGTTCATCTGGTTTAGTATTGGGCAGTAATCCAGCAATTCTTCTGATTAGTTGTTCACCAAAAATGCGTTTCAAGGATAAAAAAATTTTTTTTAAGGTGTGTAAAAAAAAAAAAAAAAAGGCGTGTTCATTGTGCAATTTAGAAATTATTCAAAACATTCATCCAAGTGATTTTTTAGAGCGCTATGTGTCTGCGTTACCAAAGTATTACTTATATAATGATTGAGTTTCCCCTGGCAACGCCGAGGACAACTAATAGTATACAATAAATTGATCAATATAAAACATACAGTGTAGCATGGAGGAAATGAAATCAAAAAATCAGAATAAAATTAGCCCTTGAGATACATCGTCATACGGATCAATGTGGTTTAATTATCAGCCGTCAGAGGGCTACGTTGGCTGGTTGATTGTTGCTTCAATGATTCTTTAATTATTTAATTCTTTAAACCAAAGACAATGTCTGTGATTTCTTCAGAATACTTAGACTAGGAGATGGTCGAACAGATGACTTACACCAATAAAACCGAAAGTTTCCTCAAGCCCAGGGTGATCCGAATAAGATGGCTCCGGCTGTTACCAGTGTATCTCTTTTCATATTAGGCGACCCCATAACATTCCAGCACCTTTTATAACTTATTGTAACAATTGCAGATGACTGATTACTAAACACCAAAAAAAAAAAAAAAAAAAAAAAAAAAAACAGCTGTTTATTTGGAGCACTCTGTAGGAGAACACAGGTACACAGTAGTGCCCAAGAAGCATTCAAGAAGGATACATAACTTTTTCGATTACTGTTTTCTATAGTTATACTCGTTAATTATACTAGTTATAAGTTCTTGCTAAGTTGTTCTTAGTGTAATACATAACTTTTTCGATTACTGTTTTCTATAGTTATACTCGTTAATTATACTAGTTATAAGTTCTTGCTAAGTTGTTCTTAGTGTTTTCATCCACACCACAAGCAAAATTGTTTGACATCAAAATGTATCTCATTTTACGAGCCCAACTATTTAAGATCAGACCATATTCCTTCTTTTCGATCAATAAGAGATGAAGTTATAAAAAAATTTTCAACTTATGGCCAATCGATAAAAGGGCTTCCTGGGTACCCGCAGAGATGAAATAGAACTGATTCTCCGGTAACACTTTTCGTAAAGTACACAACATAATATGGCCGTTTCCATTCACTACACCGAGCAAATAAAGACTCGTCCACACTCCTCTGGCCAGGGTGGAGAAGAGTACAGTATAATCTGCTTCTGCATTTCAGTTTTCACGTGAAATATCTCCGTACATTGTAAGAGCAGATTGTGCTATTAAGAAAGCAAAAGTTACAGAAACCAAGTTTCCCTCCTCCTCCTTTGATACATATCGTAGAATGATAGTGTGTCCACCAAACTTTTTTTACCATTTATTTTTACCTTTATAACAATACACTATTTCGGGAAAGATGGAAGCAAGAAATAGTGGATCAATGTACTAAAAGAAGAAAATAATTCAGATGGCGTAATTTTCCATAAACGAAACTAAAGACGCTCTGGAACTTTAACGTTAGTGATGGAACGTTAACATTAATGATGTTAACTTCTGGAACTTGAACGTTAGTGATGGAACGTTAAAATTAGTGATTTTAACTTCTGAAACGTTAAACATTAGTGATGGGCATAATCGAAGTATTCGATTATGGGATTATCATAATCGATTATATGAAAATTAGTTGATTATGAAATTGAGAGAAAAAGAAATAACATTAGACTGAATCCTTCCGCTATCGTTTTTTCCCCATTTTTGTCGATTTAATAATCGATTAATTTGGGTATAATCCATTTTTTAGATTATATGCAATTATAATAATTAATAATTTAATAATTAATTAATGCCCATCACTAGCGAACTGGGGTGTGTGGTTATTTAGCTCAATCAGGAACCTGAACAAATGGGGAATTACTTTACGCTCCGATTAGTCTAGTAAACAATTGATATTCTGCACAAATCCAGAAGGTCAATATACAGAATCTAGAAGCAGGATTCGGATGAGGAAAAAGTGTAGTGTTTTCGTGTCTAACGGCATCAGTAATTTTCATCATCTCCGCGTATTATACATTGTTGTGTGAAACAGAACACTGTTTAGACCAGAGATGTAAAAGTGTATGGGTATGAGATAGCCTTTTCTGTTTCAGTATGACTCTATGTCATACTGCACAGCCCGCCCTCGTGAGTAGCAGAGTCGGTAGGATCGCCGTCCTCCTCACACAGAGTGGAAAGACCTGAGTCCAAGTACCGTCGATGATGGGAGGGATTTTTATGGGCCTTTTTCACAATGTGGCTGAGTTAGTCAGTCTCAGGCGAGGGTAACATGGTTTTTTCTCCCAGAAACTAGGGTTTTGTGTTCAGAAAAACAGAAAATCGACCTCAGAGCGCAAGCAATTTACAAACAACATACACAGAACAATAAGGCCTTAGTCGCTGATGCTCCTAAACCTTATTACAACAACAACAACTGCACGCCTCAGATGGTGTGAGTATCTCCGCCAAACTTCATTGTTAGAACAACACGCTTTAATAATGTTCTTCGGGCATCCGTCAGACCCAAACACGGTCAACGGATGGAAAACAGTATACCATGATTCGTCACTTCATAACATTTCAAGAAAATCGACGCTGTGCATTGTATGCTGTAATGTTTGGTTTGGCACTGCAGCTGTTCTGTAAAATCCAATGCTATGCAATTGCCTACGTATTGTACTTATATTAATATAAGTTCCTATGGCCTCCCTGAACTCTTGATTGACAATATTCGATTAGGATTTACAAGATCTATGTACCACTCTTCTGAGCGACCTCCAGTGTCTTTGCCTCAATTTCTCCCGTCTACCCGAACGTTTTCCGACTGTAGTAGCACAATGATGTTTCCATTTGGTGATTACATCAGCTATCATGGACCTGGTTGTTGTTGTAGGGTTTTAGGAGCATCGGCGACTAACGCCATATTGCTCCGTAAATATTGTCTGTAAACTAACTGTGTTCTGTAGTCGATTTTCTGTTTGCTGGACAAAAACCTGAGAGCCATAGTATCCAGGAGGAAAAACCATGCTATCCTCGCCTGAGACCGAATAACTCAGCACGTTGTGAAACAGGCTCTTAAAATTCCTCACGTCATCGACAGGACTTGAACTCAGGTCTTTCCTATCCGGTGTGGGGAGGACGGCGATAACTTACAAAAAACGCAAATTTTGGGAGCTGCAAAGTATTATACAGGATGATTTAAAAAGCAGTGAACAGAATAAACAGCACAGCAGAATATAATTGAATTGTTTACGCCTAATAAATGAATGGCTCGGAGAAAATATTTGAGTTTTTCATATTTATTTTACTCAACACAAAATGATAGCCATTGATCCCCGACCTAGGTTAAGTTTTTGCTGCAATGGCTTGAACAAACTGCCAATATGGCATCCTATGTTAACTCTCCTTTAGAAATAACTCAATGCGCCTCAACCCATATACTGTATTTCGTTGAGTTTCTTACTTCTAGTGTGTATACAGCTCCTTTTATACTTATTCCTGACACATGGATTGCGACATGGTTTCCATTTTTCCCAAATCCTAGCAGTATCCTGATACTGCTGCCTATTTAGAGATATTTCTTTCTACATGTGTTCGTGTTTTGAATATATTATTAATTTCAGAACATAAACAATGTTGAGATAATACATTTTTGAGACAAAAATTATCTCTGCAATACCTAGCTTATATCATTCTTCAGTATTGTTCCATTTCATCCTCTACTAATATTGACTACATAGCTCTAATGAATTCTCAATACATGGCTACAACATCTACTAAAGCTGAGAATCCTGTAATAGCTAGTACATCGGGCTAGTACACCGCCCGAAGTGAATTCTCTCATACGCCTTCTGTTTTATTCTGTTTATCCAATCCTACTTCCTAAATAAAATCCACGAAATGTGTTGTTACTGCAGGAATCTCGTGCTGAATTTACAACGAGTCTTTGTTTCTTCGTAGTAAATTTTTTTATGAAGCATTCGTAATCATTGCAAATTTTCCCATATCGAAAAACGCCACACGATTTCTTTTACCGAAGATTTAGGACAATGTTTGCCTGGAGGCAATCGAGAAAGCAACTGCTCGTTCATGAAATCAAGAAAACTAGACGTCAATGTGTCGCTCACATTCCATCTTGAAGGGGAACATCTTCTAATACCGACAAAAGCTTCAAAGTGGGTCGCGTTTGTCGCTGTCACATGAGGTTGCTCGAGGAATAACTGCCATACTTTTAGCAAATTGGCAACGGTCCCACATCTAGCTCTCCAGAACGCTAAAAGTAGCGACCAGACGCTGGACGAAAGTTACACCACCTCCCCTCATCTAGAAAAACACAGCTGTGGCAATGTCCCTGTTTTTTTTTTTTTTTTTTTTTTTTTTTCCTGTTAAAATGTTGGGAAGAAAAGTTTATTTTAAGAAACTTACTGGATACATAGTATATAGCAGACCTTCTTTTTTTTTTTTTTTTTTTTTTTTTTAATTCTCCATTTGTAAGTTTATGAAAATACGAAACGCATAAAATAAATGGGCTAAAGGGTTAAATTATAAAATATTAATATTTATATTAATAATAAGTTGCATAATTGCTATTATAAATTGTCGCCAAATACAGAAAATGCATAAAAGGATTACTTTAATATACGCAATTAATCACGCGCGAGCTACAAACTTCCGCTTATTAAATAGCCAAACGAAGAAATCTTTTCCCTTCAGGCTATTTAAATAAGCAGACCTTTCTAGCTGGCGTCTGAAATGTATAAAATATTCATTTTACTAAAAACAGTAGATTTTACTGCATACACTACGTTTAAAATTTATAGACTGCAACAGAGTGCCCCATACATTTTTCTTTCAACGTAATTAGGATTTTACATAAATTTATGCTCATACAACTAGTATATATTAAAGTACCCTACGGATGTTCGATATCAATTGCTTTGTTTACGTTATTCTTAATTCATCGTTTGGATTTGCATTACGACCTTTTTTGTGTGTGTGCAATATTTCGTTTCTGTTAATATTTATATTTATAAAGTGAATATAAAGATACTGAATTTTATATACCCGAAGAAACGTGAACTTTATCCATTTATCTAATTCTGAGCTGTGGTAATACAATAACGTATTGTTCTTGGTAATGTGTTTTATCGAACTAGAAAAATAACGAAATTTGAAGTGTTCTAAGCAAGAACAACCCTTTTTCCCGTTTTATCGTTTGTCTTGAAATATGAAGCTGTTCGAACATACTATCTACACAATCTGCCGATGTGCATTTTCTTTATCTTGAATATTTATATTTTGTTCGCCGTTCGTAAGCTACTGATAGATTTGCATTATCTTGTATTACGGCTTTCCCACAGAAATTGTGTAGCATAGTTTCATTATCTTTAAAATCTCTATTCTTATCGCATAAGGCGAGCCTAGAAGGGCAAATTCCTCTTTCTCAATTTTTATTCTTTATATCTTGAATAAAGCTATTCGAAACACATTTGTGTATGCTGTAACCAATTTGCATAATTAAGTTCATCTACTTTTTTTTTTGTTATTTTTAATTTAATAGATTTAATAGATAAATCAGTCTTTATTTGCTTCCATGACTTATTTTTCATGGGGAACTGTTTGGAATACAACTATTTAATGTCGTTTTAAGCGTAATGAGGATGATTTATGAATAAAATCTAATAAATAATTCTGTCACTAAAGGTGAAGCTATGTTGAACGTTATTTGGTTTTTTTTTTTAGGAGCATTAGCAACTAAGGCCATATTGCTCCGGGGATATGCGGTGGTCATTCCCTGACCTTTCCGCATCCTCCGTATTTGCTAGTCATGGGCTCGAACCCCGGTCTAATCAAGAAGCGTGTGGTACGTACTGCTGCTCCTGCCCACCTGGCTACGGAGGCGTCTATGGTGAGCGTAATGAGCTGCATATAGTGTCCCAGGTGTGTCACTCCAAACTTCGAAAACAAGACCTCTGGGAATACAGCATATTACATTTATATTTTTTGAAAATATTATGCTTTTATAAATTTGAAGCCGTTATTTATTTTAGAGCCGAAATCTTTCTGGCCTTTCATACTGAGAATTAATTTTAATTGTGATGGACCGAGTTCAGTCTGGAGAGAAAATGTAAAGTTGTACTTCGATAACTGTATTTATATAAACGGAAATATGGAATGTAAATAGCTTCATATTATAATCAATTTTAAATTATTTCGACCATTCCACCATCAACGTTACGAGTCCACCAGTGGTGGCCTCGTAATCAGTAGTGGACACAGCTTAAAAAAACAAAGAGTAGAATACAAAAGCAGAAGCCACGAAAAAGAGTACACACGCTGTCTAAAGAGTACGTCTGTTAACCCAAACCACACACACAGACAGGAACTGGAACTGACAAATAATTTCCTCTGATTAGGTAGTGTTACAATTGAATGGACATGCAGCCGTTACCAAACCCTGACCATCGAAGAGAAATCTGATGATCTCTACGAGGTGACTATTTCGACATTATTATCGTGACCAGAGTGGCAATCAATTTGAATGGGTTTGTTTTGTTACCATTCTGAAGTATAATTAGTAAAATTAAAATATCTGATTTATCTTTCCATTTTGTCTCGATCTCGGTCCAAACGGCAAGGTGGGATTTCTGTGATACCTGGAATACTGAATAAAATTTTAATTCAACTTTCCAAATCAGAGCCATCTTAGAGTTCAGGGAACACGGGTGCACAAAAAAGGGCAGCAAAGAGGAGGAGCTCTCCTTGCCTGTATTGGGACAAGAAGAGCTCCTCCTTTCCCCGATACAGGCACTTTTCAATGCAGGGGGCAGTTGCAGCTCACCTGCAGTTTGCTCACCTCGTTTCAAAGGACGGCACCCTTCAAAATGTCAACCAAAGGCAAGGCGTCAATTATTTAAATTCACATTTAAAAATTAACTCATTAAGTTCGGGTTAACTCATAAACCCTATTCCTGGTTGGGACTCTTCGAGTGATATATGATCTATCTTTGTAGTTGCGAAACTCGACCAATATATGCAAGAACAGTTTCATAATGTATAACAGATTTCGTATTAAATCATGAGTATTCATACTAGCATTAATCTATTTGTTTAATAATTAAATTCAAACGCATGACACTAATTTCTAGCTTAAACGCAAGTCAAAACCAATTGATTTTTGGTATTGCTAATTTTTGTTCGTAAATCCAATTAGACAACTTGTTCACGTGAAACAATTTCATTTTCTCACAACAACGTCATTCAAAATTAACTGAAGTCCATAGACTCGAAATCTCGTGCAGACGATTAAATTAGAAGAAATTTACACGCAGATGATAAAATAATTGTTTTCGCTTAAAGAAGAGAGTGAGAGCAGAAGATTTCTCATTTCATAATGTAGATTTTTACAATATTCCGGATATTCGTTTGTTTGCAGTGCGTCACTTCCTTCTCTTGAAGATAGACAGGAAGCGCGTCACTTCCCGTCTATCTTCGTAATGTGGACATGTGTGGACATGTGTTTATGTAAGGGGCGGCTCCTAGAACGTCAGTTCAACTCCGCCTCGTATCTCTGTGAAGAACAGTATCACTACAAATGGGCCAGATATGTGTGTGACGTCGGTTTTTGTGTATTATGTGTGTGTTCTGTTGTTATGTTCTGACCGCTTGACTACCCAGAAGCATCGGTCACCTGGACAGATGTTTTTAGGTACTCGTCCACACCACGGGAAGGTGGGCCAGTTCCAGTAGATGGGACACCTATGGTCTCAGAGTATGAGACAAAAAAAAAAAAATTTTTTTTCCCCCTTCTCTGGGGCCCACTCCAGAGGGGAAAAAAATCCGAAAGGAAGAGAAAGAAAAGAATAAAAATAATTAACTAAGATAATAATTAACTATAAAAAAAAGTAAATAAATAAATATATATATTAAGTATATATATATATTGGTTTTTAGCATATATACGCAAACATACATACATACATATATATATCAAAAAGTGAAAAGGGAAAAACCAAGGGGGGGGGCAGAAAGAGAGATAAAGAAAAGAGTAGATCTTCCAGTTGTGCAACCAGTAAGAACGGCAGCATCAAAACACTTCGGTGCCTCCAGCCAGATTATCTTCGTAATACTGAACTTTGTGTTAATAGAAAGTTTAGGTGACTATAACCGCAGACAATGTGTGCATTTTACTAGACTATGTCTGAAACAACCGCCGAGTGGTTTATCAGCAAGCAGAAGAAAGTGTTTGAGAGCTAATATCGGAGTTTAATGGACAGCCAGAGTGATCCTTTGGACAATACATCCTCCGAACAGGCAATTCAGCTCACAGCTTGATACGCTTAGTACACGCACTTAAGCGTGTGTACATGAAACGGGAAGACGTCGTTAAAAAAAATATTTCACAGGTAGAGAGATACACAAGATAATACTTTTGGGTCTGAAAATTCTGGGGAACTAATAAATTTAGTTTTACTATATAAATTCATGGCATGGATAGGAGGAGAGAATATTTTCCTTCTTTCTGTGCGATTCGTAAAGATTTAGTTTAATAGTAATGTTCTTGGATAGTATTTTTGCCTATTGTTATTTATAAAGGTTTCTGTTTTGTAAATATAAAACTGGCAAACCACGTAGTGCATATATGATTTGTTTATGGTCAAAAAATACTTATTTTTGGTGGGACTAATTTCTAGCGCGACACGACACATTTCTCAGCAATACTGTGATATCGCATTCTACATGTTATTTTTGTTTGTTTTTAATCGATTTTATTTAGAAAAAACGCCTTATTTCATAGTTCTCCTGTAATTGAGTATCTGTTATCACTAAATTGACATAAAATTCTCAGCAGAAAATACTACAGTGCTTAAACGCAAAATCATTGAACAGGTAAATTAAAATCTTCCTGAAAATGGCAGCTACTCTCAGCTAGGATGATGCCGGAGGGATTAATATTAGAATAGAGGGATTAAACCTTTTAAAATTAAGGCTTTGCTAATCAATCAATGTTAATTACTCGATGTCATTAATTAATAATAATTAATGTAATGTTAAATAATAATAAATTAAGCAAAGGAGGTACGTGGGTTCTTTTTTTTTTTCTTTTTTTTTTACTGCTCAAACTTCCAGTGTTTACCAACGTCATGATTTATTCTTTCAATCATCCTTAGGCTTATTATGGGCATTTCAAACTATTCACGGGATTATACTAACCATTCCCGATAAGCAGTTAAAAAATCGGAAACCGGGATCATTTCTAAAGTTAGGTAATGACTAGAATCATTAACAAGTTAGAAAGCAGAATATAAATTTACCAATTACAGGTTTCCGACGGAAAGTTAACGGCTTTATACTTCAAAATGAGAATTATTTTCTTTTATGAAGCAACGTAAATTAATGGGTACAGTCTCTAAAATAATATTTTAATCGTGCAGTACAAATAAAATCAAGGATGTTCATTTTTGAAACTCTCAGGAATAAAATAATCTAATTATTATTTATTTTAAAAAACATTTGAAAAAAAGTAATATTCTTTTTATAACAAGTTTACCAATTATATATTATTAGCATATTTGTTTTAATAATTATTTTTAATAGTATTTTTTTATTTTATTAATAAAGTCATAATTCTATTAATATTTTTTAAATATCAAATTAATAGTTACATTAATTATTAATAACTATACTGCATCTTGTATCTAATTTTTCTGTCTTTGAAATTTATTTTTTCGTTTTAAAAGAACTTTCTTATACTGCTCGCATACACCTTTTGCCTGTTCTGTTCTTCTAACGCATTGAATAGTCCATCTCATTTTGGAATGAAACTCAGTCAAGAATTTTAAGTCCACTTCCTGGATGTAAAGCAATTATTATCGGGATCCTGTTATTCTTGGCAGCCATTTTTGTTTTGCCAGTAATTTAAATTGAAAATCTGACAATTTGACAATTTATGGTGTCAATTCGAAATGCACTAGTAGTTATTCTTTTTGTTATCGGACACCCTTCTAACTGTACCTTATTCCTTGCCTTATAGACTGAAAAACAACCATTTTTCTGAACTTCTTGATCCCAAATGGCCACATGCCTTCATCCAATTTTAGTTCGCATTGACACTTGACAGTTCTCCCGTGCACACTAAAAATTGATGTTTAAAGTAGAGTGTCCGAAGATTTAAAAGCTCTTGATTTTTATCCTTAACTTTAACTTCGTCAGCTCCTTCGATAATAAGATGTCAGCAGAAATCCGGTGCTTACCTCCATTAACTGTAGCCTTTAAGTTCTCTGTGTATTCCTCCCCTCTTGTCTGATATTTGTCAATTTTTTTTTTTTTTATTCAGACTGATCGGGTATCAGCTAATTTAAACTTTGAGGAAATTTAAATTATCTTACTAAACAAAGTGCGATGAATGAGAGTCTCAAACTTTCCTTAATCGCCTGCAATAGCTCAGCAATTAATGGATCATTAATAATAGTACGGCCTCTACTAGGCATATAATTAAAGTTTATATTTCAAGAAACAAAATCATTTTGTTTGTTTCTTTAAATATAAACTTTTTTCTTTTCCAATGCAGATGCGTTTTGGTTGATTGAATTCTAATTTATTTTGTGATGACGTCATTAATATCCTCTGTCTTTTTAATCTATTTAAATACAAGCCAAATAAAAAAAAGTGGGTTTCATTTTAAAACATGGAATACTTAATGTTTAGATTACTAAAGTAATTTATTTTTTAAACAAAAATTATTTATTTTTTAATATAATGCTTAGATCTCACAAACGAAGGTCGATAATAGCGGCATTCATTCATCTAAGAAGTACAGTGTGGCCATCTATCGAGCACATATAGCACTAATAAAAATGTCGTTATTTCAAAAGTGATAAATTCACTTCCTCCCATTGTAACTAACTGAGATTTTTGCATTTCGATAAAGTGATAAAACTTTTATCTGGGACCGCTTATTGTCTTCAATATATTTAAGTATTACCGTCGGAAGTCTTCTTTTAAAGTTTCGCTTTAATAACAAAACTTTAAAAGAAAAATTTAGGGTATAAAACTCATCGGTTGATGCTATCTATGGTAGTCTGGGTCTTTGCCAGAAGTACGTTATTATTCTTCCATGGTAGCGCGTTAGTTTAGCGTCTGGCTGTATTACTGTCAGCAGCCATAAGTTTTAGGGGATTGTTCTAGTTTTATTTTTCGCTTTCACTAGAATAAATCCGTACAGTACTGATAAATTTCCTTTTGTATTATGACTTCTTGTAAATTGAGTTATGTTTTTTTTTTCTGTTGTTGTTGTTGTTGTATTTTGGAATACCGCGTTTTGTTTTCATTGCTTCCAACATGGAGCGGACAAGAGAAAAGATACAACTTTCAGGCGCATTGATTTTTTACATCCACGGACAAATCTGGTTTATATCTTCTCCTATAGTTCATCGTGTTAAAATACAGTGATTTTCTTTTTTTTGATTTTGTAACTTATATGGAAAGGTAGGGGCAGCTTTAAAAATCTCGATACGCGATGCAAAGTATGCGAGACTTCTTTTATTAAAAAAAAATTAATAAAGGAAGTCTCGCATACTTCACAGAATTTTTAGGGAATGAAATAAAATTTGTTTTTGAACTACATACTTTTTTTACAACTACATAAAAATATCTAGTTGTAAAAAATATATGAATAAACAAATAAATCATACATTACTTTAATACAGTTAGGAAAGGATGTCACATGGTGATTTTCTACGAAATTTATCTCTCTAAATAACCACTATTACTACTTGAGGTTTTTAAGTTAGTTTATTCAGCCTATTGATAAAATACACTATACAATTAGATAACGTTTCGGGAATCCTACTGAAACCCATCATCACACCATAATAGAAGGCAGAGAAACGAACTGTAACAACTAATTATTAGTGTGTTAATATTTGTAAAATAATAAGAGAAATTTACCTCAATATTGAGGTAAACTTCTCTTATTATTTTACAAATACTGATATCAACGTAGAATGTATTGAGCATTACAGCTCTGGTTCTTACTATTTAGTGTGTTAATATAAACATCCAATTTGAGGGTTTTCCAGAGTGAGAGTCATCTTCCAAACTCTCGCTCTCTCGTTTAGCGCACCAATAATTAATTGTTACAATTTGTTCTTTTGTCCTCCAGTACAACCAAATATGATCTGACGATGGGTTTCGGCAAGATTCCGGCCTACTAATATTATAATTTATATTATATTTAGTCAATAGACTGAATAAACTAACTTAAAAAACCCATGTGGTATAATAGTAATTATTTAGAAAAATAAAAATCATATCGATTAAGGAAAAAAAAATTCTCCCAAACATACTTTCAATATTTTTTTCCGAATTCTTTTTTTTTTTTAAATATAGGTATGAAAAATATTTCTAGAAAGCGCGCAGCCAATATAAGAGCAAGGCCAGTGTTGTCGCATCGTTCGCACTAGCATTAAGTTGGCCCCTGTACGGAGGTCTCCACATAACGTCATCGACATGTTCCTGGAAAACGCGATGTTAAGTGAAACGGATTTTGCCATAAGCGCAATGCTATAAGTTGGGTTGCGCACTCACACAAACTGAAACAAATGCTGTGGATAAATATGGCTGAAAAAAAAAAAAATAATAATAATAATCATTTACAGTAACAGTAACCATTTACGGTAACAAATATTTTAAAACTATATAACTGATCTTCCAACTTTTTTTTTTTTTTTTGAAAATTGAATATTGTAGATGTTAAAGTAATCACACTTTATTTGAACATTAAAAAATTTGGTTGCATATAAATTTCTAAATTTTCGCTGATACTACTTTGAACCAGCGTTTGCATTGGAATAGTAAGCGTGATTATTTCTTTTAATGGGAGAATAACAAATTATATTTCAAGAGGTTTTAGAAATGAGAATGCAGCAATTTACTTTTATTAACTGAATTCTGAAAGCACTTTGATATTATTTTGTAAATACTTTCTATTCGCGATTCGATCGCCGTTGATGATGCTTTAAGTTTCGACAGCTAATTGAAAAATAACCAATATGGTTTTCGAATAGTCGGTTTTATCGTACATTAATCTCTAAAAAACATAACAGATTCGTCGGAACAAATTATAAATGCTTAATTATTTATTGTTATATTATGCATTTTTGCATAATAAATCACTTTTATCCTCGAAAAAATAATATAAAATCAAAACATTAAACCCTAAGCAAGTCAAGAGATAATTCAGAATAATGGTGGCCATAATAAACAATCTGTTAAATTACTTATCCCTTGTGGATCCGGCTAATAAAATAGTTTTTCTTTTAACAAAATTGGAAAAAAAAAAACGTGGATTACTTCCTCATTTCCCTCCTTCGTTTACTGAACTTCTTCTCTTCCTAGTATCTTAAAATATAATTCCTGATCCCATATTCTCGTTCCGCTGACAGTAACAGCGCTTGTTTTAGTACACGCATGCGTAGTAGTGCCCCTAGATCGCCCTCTACAACAGAATGCGGATCTACTTTGGTAAATCTAATTTTTGGTACGAAGCCAATAAATCGACACACCTCAGCTTTTATGGCCGATACGGTAGCAGCTGGGGACTTGACCGCGTTGTACGTTGACAAAATTCCATAATACTCCGCGAGCGACAGATGCCAGCAGTAGAACTACTGGAGTTGAAAATACGCATTTTGGGTTAGTCGACATCTACGAGATCAACAAAGTAAGTGTTATACTGGGGTGGGGTTTATTTATTATACTTCTTGCTTGCTTATTAATTACTTACTTTCGTTCGTTCGGACTTCTCTGGACAACACATCTGTATGGCGGGACGTTTTCCTTCCTTAATCATTTGTTCAATGATAACCCCAGTATACTCATGTGATTGTCTAGTGGTTTTTCATATTAGGACAATGGTCTCGGCCCTCGGTAACCCTATTCAACGGCAGGGAATAGGAAAACTGCAGCTTTGACCAGGGCGTTGTGTCAATACCCAAACTCTTTCCAATTCTAGGCAGAAATTCGAGTACCCGCAATAAAAGTTCTATATATAATTCTTTACTTACTCATTCGTGTGAATGGAGAATAGGCTTGAGGCATATGTTTAAAACAAAACATAGTTTAATGCAATCTATTACAGAAATGGTACATATTTAATAACTACCGCCCTAGTGGCAGTGACAAGCAAATCCTAAATCATTTGGTTACAATAATATAAATTGATTTTTATGGAAGTATTTAAGAGTTCTTAGCACTATTGATATTTTGGAAATTAATGGGCTCTTCACATAGGTGTTCTTCGTGTGGATACTTCATCTCAGGCAAGAACTGGCATGTGACATAGTTATACAAACGTGATGGGTGTCAATACTAAACTATCGCGCATAAGATGTGTTTTAACTTATTGTGCACTATTTTATCTATCGTTAATTGTGATAGACGACCATCTAAATGATGTGCTATTTAAGATAGCGGTATTAGGACATTTTACAATTTATCAATGCTAACATAATTAATTATATTATTGAGGAGTAAGGTTTATGTATAGCTGTGGGATGACTTACCTAAATACGGATGACTCATTCTACGGGGGGCGGAACTCGGTGAGGGGATTCCGTGCTTTCGCAGCCTTCCTTCGGGTTCTGCTATCTTCGCTCGCTCATTCTGTATCTTCTTGCGCTGTTCTTCAAGCTTCTCTCTGTACAGTCATTCTGTAACGTAATTCCCGTTTCCAAAAACTACTGTATTTTTTCACTCTCTCTCATACAGACTAACTAACCGACTGCTTCTACCAAAAGCCACCACAAAACAACAACCTTTCGCTCATCGTCCACCAGGGTATATGCTCCTTATCGCATGAACTTTCGCCTCACACCGAGCTTGAACTAGGGTGGGACACTTTTCTCACGCGGTCAACATCAGACACACTGACCAGTATTTGTCAGGGAGAGCGAAGCTCGTATTTTCGTGGACTTGTGAACTTACTTCTACGTAGCGACTGTTATCTTCAGTTAGGAAAATAATGGCAAAGGGAATTTATAACTGAGAAAGCAACTAAGTCGAATTTTACCATTCTATATTTGACAAGAAACTGATAGCGGTTACTCATGTACGATTGGCATTTATATTTTCTGCTGAAACGGTCAAAACAACTCTTTAGCAAGAAGGGGCACAGCAAAGGGGGAGGGGAGGGAAATGCATGGGAAATATCTGTAAATTAATATGAAAAATGTGGGCATTTTACACTCCTCGCCACTACCGCTGAGGATTTCAGTCGGGGTACACAACTAAGACTGAAATTCTCGACGTACCTACTGGGGCTTTGACTTTTGTCAGGGGGGGACAACATAAACATTCCTCCTCTTACAGTATGTAAAAGAAACTTAATTACTAACATATTATATGGATATAATCAAATAAAATACAAGACAAACAAAACAAAGCGTATAGCACTTAGTTCACTGTGTGGACTTAATGTATTCACACTTCTCAATGCTGTTCGCTCTCCACATGGAGGCCATTGTCTGCACCCATCTGTTGAGAAATTGTTTTTTTTTTTTTTTCTCACCACTAAAGTCCGTGCTTCAGTTAACAGTTTCCCTGGTTTAAATAAGTGAGCATTTTGAAGCACAACAGAAAACAGATCTGGACTTCCAGGCTGAGGTTGTCAGGCAGTAAAAGAAAAGTTCTTCCTTAGTTCATGATTCGGCGAAGTCTTTCTTTGGCAGGCTGGAGACACACTAAGGGAGCTTATCCCTCCAAGGAATGTTCTGGGCACTGCTTCTGTTCATAGTCCTCACTTGGCTCACAGACATGACATAAAACATAAACAATCATACAATTAGTAACTGTCCTTAGGTCATGGACACAAAGCATCTGAAGTTAATTAAGCAAGTACATTATAATTGTATACATGTAACTAAACATCACAATAACATAGACATGAACTAATAACTAAAATGGAACACTGCAACATACATAAAAGAAATATATATGTAAAGCTGATAAAAATATTAAAGTTAGGTCTATAAAATATATATATGTATATATATAATTTTTCTTTTGAATATTGTAGACCTTAGCAATCTCCTTACACAGAAATGAATGGAATTACAATCTCTTCTGTCTCCACGTTTGGCCTTGTCTTTCTTGGCTGTTAACACATGGCCTTGTGGTAAACCACTTTCACTATTCAGTTCTCAGGAAGAGCTTTTCTTGCCTTCACTAGACCGATGAATTCCAGCCACTGGGTGCAAAGGTTCACTGTGCGGACTGCACAGTGGTCTGCCAGGTGGTTCCAGGGATAATGAAAGGGATTGTTTCTTGCATCAGGCAAGAATTCTGGATCGGGACAGGAGAAGACTTTAGCATCCACCACAGTCCGGAAGGGAAGGACTTTTTCCAGGCTTCGTGCCTTTCTTTCTCCTATAGCTATGATCGTTTGGTATGGCTTCGTAAGGATGCTTAACCATGATCCGAAATGCTGAGATGCAAACGCTCCTGCCTTTGGGGTTGATGCAATATACTGATGGTCCCAACTTACTAGGGCAATCTCCTCTACTTTGAGTGCACTTTCTTGGTTACTGGCAAATAGAAAATCAATGACGATCCACTTCGAGAAAGGAGGAAGTGATCCAAGGGGGTGTGTCGTTGGTGACCGGGGAAGGGCAGGTGTGCACCAGGTTGGGCGGACAAAGCGATTCACCATCCCAAGTCTATGTTTTGAAACCTGCACCTCACCTTTCCAATTTAGGAAACTTCTCGTGCCATGGTTCTCATAGTGGCAGGGAAAACGCATTTCCAGGGCTGCCTTAAGTTTCCTCCTCATGGGTTGAGACCGCCTTACTTCCTTTTGTTTCCGCTCTTGCTGGGAAAGCTGCTGCGGGGTTAGAATCAGCTCAGCTCCAGAAGACTCCTGACAAGGACCTATGGATTGATTAGGCGCTGGGATCTCCCTTTCTGTGGTGGTCACCCTCTGTATCCAACGTAAAGGTGCTAGGAGGAAGGTCAGCATTCTAGCGATGAGGCATCGTACAGACCTGTGAAACTCCACCATCGCGACTAAACAAGGACGGATAAACACGACTAGTTAGTGAAGAAAATACTTCTGTTTATGCATTCCATCCATCCTCTCTTCCATACTAAAGATTTGCCCCACTTACACATCTTTTCCTCCTTATACTTTTGAATCCCGGGTGAGGGAGTATTTGGTACCATACATACTCCGCATTTACCTTTCATTCATTCTTCCTGCTCTCACTCACAACCTCAAATGTCACTTTCTTGGTTTCCTTGCATACCTCTCCGAAGACGAATTACTCAATTCATTTGCAAAATCAAACATGCCATGCATGGAAAAAAAAATAATATCCCCATCAGAAAACAAAAACTTTAGAAATCATTCTCTTATTTTAAAATAGCCCTTGATTCTCCTAATTAGCACAATGTTTTGTTTATCAGCAGTCTGGATTTTTGAAGGCACGAACATGAGTACACTACTTCAGCAATCTTGTTTCTGTTTTTTTTTTTTTTTTTATAGTCAATATTACCTATATGTTTTGTTCTATATTGACCTTCTTACATTAATGCACTATCACTTACTCCCTACTGTCATACATGATGAAGTTCTCATTAGTAGGTAAACTTTATTCAAAAAGAAATTATTGACGGAATTAGAATTCTGATTAATATTGTTTTGAGGATTTCTTTCCACAGTAAAGTTTTTTTTTTTTTTTTTTTTTTTTAATATATATTATTTATATATATGTAGTACAAGAAGATGGATCCCAAGTCTAGATCTTGAAGTTCAGAAGTTACCTCCTATTCACTTAAATTTTTTTTTTCTCTGGAAAGTGATAAAAACAACTAGTGACTGGGAGGAACCAGCCGTCCCCAGGCCAATTGCCCTATCCTCTCTCCAAAAGAAACCAAATATTATCTCCCTCTTGTTCTCCTTTTTTTTTTTTTTTTTTTTTTAGGATCCTCTCTCTTGACTTTTGGATTTCGATGTGCAATGAGAGAGAGGGAAAACAAAAAGTGACTAGGGGATTTCCGGACATTCCCTCAGCCACCTGTATCCTTCCTCTCTCCATTTTTATACCGCATAATTTCATAAAGTCTAGATATATTTGGTGGAGAAAGGTGTTTGCTTTAATAGTATTAGCTCAATGGTCATATTTGAATAGAATTCGGATACAAAATCTCTGGTTTTTTTTTTTTTTTCAAGGTTCATTGGAGTGGTTCGTGCTTCTGTGTGAGATTTATAAAGATAAATTAATTCTATTTTCCTACTTGTGCCATGTCATTCAATTTGCCATCCATTTATCTGGCTGCTGATAAAACACACTGCCAGAATCCAACAAAACTGATCAATTTCTTCACCTCTGTGGTCAGTTATGTACTTTGATCCTTTTCTTATCATAACTTCGCTTATCCCCTCTCTCTTTCTCTTGAAATAACACAAGTGTTTTTTTTTCACATTAGTACAGGAAGATGATCTACTTATCTAAAATCTTGATCTCCTGATGTCATAAATTTTTTTTTTTTGTACTGGTAAAGTGATATGTAAATTAAAAAGAAACCTTTTCTCAATGGTCCTACCACAGTTTAAGCAGAAATGCAAATTAAATTCCCAATCATTCCTCATTCTCTCCTAAAAAAAAAAAAGACTTGTGCTTGCTCTTCACATCTGCTCCTATAGTTCTCAGTATTCTCTGTCCCTTTCATCTCATGCATTATTATGCAGGGGATGTGTATACAGGTGTATATCCCTTCCTCCTTCCCCGATTTAGCTATTAGATACAGATTCGGAATCGAACCTTTTGTACATTGAATGCCTTACAAGAATGCTAAAAAGATTTTTTTTTTTTTTTTTTCTCTCCTTTTTTTTTCATATCTTCTCTCTTCTGTGTTTCCACCTGTGCCATTTATACTTCTCAATCCTTTTTCCCGCTTCCACTTTCTGTCACCAATCTTATTATTATTATTATTTTTTAAATTTTACTGGTGCTGGTTCTGAAACTGGTCGTTCGGTGTACACAACTGTCTTGCCAAAGCATTCACTTTGCTAGTAACTGTAATTATGGCTTGTTTCTCCTTGAAACCGATACACATCACTATCCTCACTTTAGTCTCTCCAGGCATCTCTCAGAATACCTGCCAGATCAGAACTACTGCCATCGCTTGGTCGAAGGTATCTCTCAGCAAGATGTGGACCCAATATCCACTGAACTGCTCTTTCTATCCTATCTGGTGGCTCGCTTTGGCTTGTGTTTGCTTGAGTGTTGTTACTCTGATCTGGGGTGACAACTCTTTCTGCTTCAGCTACATTGCTGGGAGTGTCAACCACTGTATCTGCTCTTTCCACTGAAGCTGTCTCTGGTACTAATTCCTCAGTTTGTGACTGGGACACCACAATTTCCTTTGGTGGGGCATGAGTTACTCGGTCGCGACTACGTAAATTATATCCGTGGGTCTGAGTAGGTGCTTGCACAGCTCCCTCAGGTCTCACTAACTGATCTGTCCTTGGTTGGCCCTCCTGATTTCTTGGTGGGAGGGATGACAACGGGATTGATACGGGTAAGCTGGTCGGCCTGGACATAGTTGGACGGGGAATTATAGGTGGGATAAGATCACAATCCTCCACTAAAGGTTCATCAAAGATCCATGTCTCTTTGGGCACTGATGTAGTGCTTGTTTGGTCTGGTGAATTGCTATCCTCTGATTCCTCTGACTCCTCTACTCTCAGTTCGGGAAACACTTTCCTGTCAATAACCTTTGTCAGTCTGTCCACGTGCACAATTTGTTTATCTTTAGGGTTATACAGGTGCTGTATTTCATAATTCACTAATGATGGCTGACTGATCACACGGTAGGGACCTGTGCTCAAACGAGCCAATTTCTTTGTAGTGCCCGGTTTTATCTTAGGGGTAAAAAGATAAACAAGGCTTCCTACACGGATGGTTTTGTCTACTGCAACGGATGCTCTACGATCCTCTTGCCTCTGCACTGCCTCTTCCAGGTGCTGAGAGACGATTTCATAGGATCTGCGAAGGCGTGCACACAATAGTTCTGCATAGTTTTCCAAAGACGCATATGAATGTCTCTCTTTGGAATGCCATAAGTCAGATGGCAACACCAAATCTCTGCCATACATTAAAAAGTTTGGCGATTCCTGTGTGGAACTATGGGTTGCCGCGTGGTACGCAGCGATTGCTAGTGGGGCCATGACATCCCAGTCCGTTTGAGACTCGTTCACTACATGAGACAGGATGTTTGCCAAGGTGCGGTTTAGACGTTCGACCTTTGCATTGGCTTGGGGGTGGAAGGAACTCGTATGAAGCTGATGAATATCTAGCTTTTTACACACCTGTCGTAACAGTGATGACATGAAGTTAGTGCCCTGATCTGTTAGGATGTATTTAGGAATCCCATGTCTCGAGATCACATTGTTTATGAAAGCTGTGGCCACTTCCTCAGCCTTCTGGGTATAAAGCGGGCTTACTTCTGCGTAACGGGTAAAATTGTCTATTGCCATCAGTAAATATTTGTGCCCTTTCAAAGTCATTGGAAGGGGTCCCAAAATGTCCAAGGACACTCGGACCCAAGGTGAGTTCTCATTAGGAACTCTCATCAGGGCTGCTTTTGCCTTAGGGTTATACCCTCTACGCTCCAAACACGATGGACAAGTCTCCACATAATTCTTGACGTCGCCAAAAAGGCCTAGCCAGAAAAAGTGTTTTCTAACCTTCTCTAACGTCTTGTGTAGGGCCAGGTGGCCCCCGCTGAGAAAACTGTCGTGACAGGACTTCAACACTTCTGCTTTCAAGCTGGTTGGAACTACTAACTGTTCACAGGGCTCTGAGCGAGTAGCTCCATGGTCAGGTAAAGTGTAGTGATACAGTATCCTGTCCTCACTCAGATAGAAGGAATCTGGGACTTTGCTTGTTGCCTGTAGTGTTCCTTCTAATTGCTCAATTAACTCCTGCAAATTAGGGTCCTCCCTTTGGAGATTCCTAATCAAAGTTCTGGTTTGTTGTTGCGGCATGATCAGTGACTCTATGGTGGGATTTGCTGCTATAGGAGCAACTAATTCAGCAGTTTTGGATTTCTTAAGCCCCTTTTGTCTTTCCTCTTCCTCTAACACTGGCCTTGAAAGGAAATTGGCATTTGAGTGAAGTCGACCCGGCCTGTATATGATTTTGAAATTGTATTCTTGTAGAAGCATACTCCAGCGAGCTAATCTGGGGGATGGATTCTTTAAGTGAAGAAGATAGCTTAATGGTTGGTGGTCTGTTATTAGTGTGAAACTGGAGGCTATTAAGAATGGTCTGAACTGTGATACCGCAAAGACTATTGCCAAAGCTTCCTTTTCTGTGGTACTATACATAGTCTCTGCTTTCTTTAGTAGTCTGGAGGCGTAAGCGATTGGCTGTCTTTGATTTTCGTCAACTTGTTGCTCTAGCACAGCCGAGATTGCATAATTAGATGCGTCAGAGGACACAAAAAATGGTTTAGAAAAGTCAGGGTAAATCAATAGGGGTGGTGTGGTCAAAGCGACCTTCAGCTTGTCGAAGGCCTCTTGGGCGGCACTGTTCCAGAAAAAGGGGGTGTTCTTTTTTGTAAGTTGGGTTAGCGGCCTGACTATCTCTGCGTACTCTGGGACAAACTTTCTGTAAAATCCTGTCATCCCAAGAAACGATCGCACTTGCTTCATTGTTCTTGGCTCTCGACACTCTCGAACGGCCTTCACGTTCGCTGGATCGGGACGGACACCGTCCTTATCAATGAGATGACCTAAGTATTTTATTTGCTCTTTTAGGAACTCACACTTCTTTGGTTTCAGCTTCAGATCGTACTTTCTCAGGCGCTGGAAAACTTTCTCAAGCTTCGAAAGGTGTGAGGACCAAGATTTCGACACTATGATTATGTCATCTAAGTAAGCGAAAATGGAATCTCGTTGTAAATTATCCAAGACAAGCCCCATTGCTCTCACAAAACTAGATGGCGCGTTTTTTAACCCAAAAGGCATGCGCCGGTATTGTAGCAGCGATTCCCCTGTAGTAAAAGCTGTCTTGTGGCGGTCCGCGGGGTGCACTTCAATCTGGTGGAATCCGGCTTCGAGGTCCAAAGAGCTGAAGTAGCGCGCGCCTCCCAGAAGTTCAAGTATCTCACTCATGGAAGGGATCGGGTATGCGTCGGAGATCGTCTTGGCGTTAAGTTTCCTAAAATCAATACATAACCTGTATCCCCCACCTCGCTTCTTCACCAGGACGATGGGCGCGGCATACGGAGAGCAGCTGGGTTCAATAATGTTTGAATCTAGAAGTTCTTGGACCTGGTTGCGAATCTCATCCTTTAGTAAAAAGGGGGTTCTATAAGCATTCTGTCTAACAGGAATGTTGTCTGTCAATTTAATTCTGTGTTGGATAACTTTTGAGTTGCCTAGTTGGGCTGGTGATTTGGCAAACACATCCCAGTATTTGCGTAACAGGTCTGATAATTGGTGTCTTTGATCGGCAGTCAGGTGATCAAGCTTAAAGTCCTCTATGGTCACTGGAGAAACTTCCCTTTTGCCTCTTTCCTGGCTCTTAGGGTTAATTGATTGAGGATTCAGGTTCTCCAGACACGCAATACCCATGCCTTTTGGAAGATGCAGCGGTTCCGCTGTTAAATTGGCGACGAGCACAGATATTTTCCCACTTTCGTCTACCTGGTCTACCGAATATTTCACTGCTAAATCATCCCGGCTTAAGTTTGAATTTGGCCCTGCTAATACTAGTTGTTTGGGAGGAGCAGCAAGCTGGTCACAAGATACTGTTACCACCTGTTCTGTGCTTGCTGGGAGCACATGTTTACATGTAAGCTTAGCAACTGTGGGTGTGGAATTCACCAATTGTTGCCGAATATCCTCTTCCCTCAGGCAAATCCCTAATGGAACTGATCGTATGATCCCTTTACCTAAGTCTAGGCTGAATGAAAACTTCCTTAATATGTTCAAGCCGAGGATGATGTTATATTTGCCACTAAAATTTTTTGAAGTTACCAAAACTTTCTCCCTAAAAGTTGCATTACCTAATTTAATATTGACAGTTACTGTAGTGTGTATAGGCACAATATTTCCTGAAACTCCGGTTACAGTTAATTCTGGAGGTCTGAAATCTAACGATGTATCATTTTTAATTTTATTAAATAAATCTGCACTCATTAAAGAAACGCCAGCACCTGTGTCTAAAAGAAATCTAGTTTTAATGTTTTGTACAGAACCCAATACCACAGGTAGTTTAGTATTATCCTCCAGAATGTAAATGCCATGTTGTGTTCTGATGTCTCTGACTTCTGGCTTACTAACTTTACTAAAGTTAGGGGTTGGCAAAAGGGTTTTATTACATCGCGAATCCTTCTTATTAAGTTTAGAACCCCTTTTTAGTCATAAATTTCTATCTCTATCTCGCCTGTAGCTTCCAGTATTTGTATAATTATTTTGTCTGCCCTGAAATGTTTTTGGCCGAATTTGCCCCTGAATATGCTCATTCCTATATGTTCCTCTCCTTATCCTAGAATAAGAGTCTATATTACTCCTATTATGATCAGCATAATACATTCTATTGGCAGCTTGATCTCGATTTTCATTAAAATTACAATATTGATTATTAGCATAGGGCGTCCTAATTTTTGGGGATGCAGTGTACATGTCCGTTTCGTAATTTGTGCACGGGCGACTGCGGAAAAGTTGAGTGGGTTGATGGAAGCTCGGACGGTCGTCAAAAATGCGTCTTTCCCTTCGTTCGCGATTGTTTACCATATTTCTGGCTGCCTGCTGCCGGCCGTAGTATGGCAAGATTATGCGTCTTTCCGGGCGGTCAACGACCTCTGGTCTGAAGGTCACGTTAGCGTCGGTTAGCGGATCTACTGCGCTGTCTGAGTGGAGGTAGGTAGCGCCTAATGCTGCTTGACCGTGGGGAGGGGAAAATTTGCCCACCTTCATAGTTTGCATCTGCTGACTCAGGGCGGCTATCTGTGTCTCTAAATTGTTGATTGTTGCGTGATTTATTGATAATGAACTTAACGATTGTTGTAAGTCGCGTATTTGATCTTGAATGGGTTCAAGAATGTGTTTGGGATTGTTTTCCTGTCGCTCCCGTTCATTCTCGGCCCTTACAGGACTATTAATAACATGTACAGGGAGAGTTTTTGTGTGAGTAAGTTGGTCATTAATTTCCTCTCTCTTCGAAATCTCAATTGCCTGTGAAAAAGTTAAAGGATTGTGTGTGAGCACCATTTTTCTAATTTTTCCCGTTATTCCCCTAAGGAATTGGGCCAGCATTGCCTGGTCTAAAATGTTTAATACTTCAGGTGTCTCTCCCTGAATTTTGAAAGCTGCCCTTGCCAAATTCCTCACGCGCACGCTATAACTCGCAATGGTTTCCGAAGGTTCTTGCACAGCACTGGCGAACTGCTGAAGGGAAGTGATAATTGGTTCCGTTTTTTCGAACTGAGCTAAAAAAGCATTCTTAAATATGTTGTAATTCTTTTCCCCGCGTAATTCAAAAGATTGGGCTAAAAAGTCTGCTGCCGAAGAGCGAAGTTTAGATTTCGAGACTGCCAACAGTTCTCTGTGTCCCCAGAGTGCTAATTCTCCAACACTCTCCAAAGTTTCGAAAAACAATTGGACTGAAGGGCCTTCATCATTTTTGCCAAAGAATAATGGCACAAGACTTAAAAAACCTGCGATATTTGCTGAATGCGGTCTGTCTGGTTCTGGGGTGGGTGGTGGCTGTTGTGTTTGAGGTAGGGGGGATGATGTTCCTGTTGTTTGAGGAATCTGATCCTCCATTTTTTTTTTTTTTTTTTTTTTTAATTAAATTTACTAGGAATTGGGAAATTTAATTGCTAATTTTGGGCCCCTGTCTTCCAAAATAATGTGACTTACCTGTTGCTGAAACAAAATTATGATGTTAGTAATCACTTATTTAAAACAAGAGTGTGTTATAGCATGTAGTCATTTGTTTATTAAATCTAATTATAAAAATAGCAATAATTTATTAATTAGTGTAGATGTCCTGTGTTGTTGCAAAGGAGTAATGCCTCCTACCTATTCTCTTAGTGCACGAAATCAACAATCTTACTACTTATCAGTAATCCCTTTAGATTCTTTCTCTTTGTGACTTCTTCTTCTGTGTAGACAGTTTTTCATCCCGCAAAATATTTAATCCTGGACACAATTGGCACAAGTGTTATACTGGGGGGGGGGGTTATATATACTTCTTACTATTTATTATTATTATTTTCGTTCGGACTTCTCTGGACAACACATCTGTATGGCGGGACGTTTTCCTTCCTTAATCATTTGTTCAATGATAACCCCAGTATACTCATGTGATTGTCTAGTGGTTTTTCATATTAGGACAATGGTCTCGGCCCTCGGTAACCCTATTCAACGGCAGGGAATAGGAAAACTGCAGCTTTGACCAGGGCGTTGTGTCAATACCCAAACTCTTTCCAATTCTAGGCAGAAATTCGAGTACCCGCAATAAAAGTTCTATATATAATTCTTTACTTACTCATTCGTGTGAATGGAGAATAGGCTTGAGGCATATGTTTAAAACAAAACATAGTTTAATGCAATCTATTACAGAAATGGTACATATTTAATAACTACCGCCCTAGTGGCAGTGACAAGCAAATCCTAAATCATTTGGTTACAATAATATAAATTGATTTTTATGGAAGTATTTAAGAGTTCTTAGCACTATTGATATTTTGGAAATTAATGGGCTCTTCACATAGGTGTTCTTCGTGTGGATACTTCATCTCAGGCAAGAACTGGCATGTGACATAGTTATACAAACGTGATGGGTGTCAATACTAAACTATCGCGCATAAGATGTGTTTTAACTTATTGTGCACTATTTTATCTATCGTTAATTGTGATAGACGACCATCTAAATGATGTGCTATTTAAGATAGCGGTATTAGGACATTTTACAATTTATCAATGCTAACATAATTAATTATATTATTGAGGAGTAAGGTTTATGTATAGCTGTGGGATGACTTACCTAAATACGGATGACTCATTCTACGGGGGGCGGAACTCGGTGAGGGGATTCCGTGCTTTCGCAGCCTTCCTTCGGGTTCTGCTATCTTCGCTCGCTCATTCTGTATCTTCTTGCGCTGTTCTTCAAGCTTCTCTCTGTACAGTCATTCTGTAACGTAATTCCCGTTTCCAAAAACTACTGTATTTTTTCACTCTCTCTCATACAGACTAACTAACCGACTGCTTCTACCAAAAGCCACCACAAAACAACAACCTTTCGCTCATCGTCCACCAGGGTATATGCTCCTTATCGCATGAACTTTCGCCTCACACCGAGCTTGAACTAGGGTGGGACACTTTTCTCACGCGGTCAACATCAGACACACTGACCAGTATTTGTCAGGGAGAGCGAAGCTCGTATTTTCGTGGACTTGTGAACTTACTTCTACGTAGCGACTGTTATCTTCAGTTAGGAAAATAATGGCAAAGGGAATTTATAACTGAGAAAGCAACTAAGTCGAATTTTACCATTCTATATTTGACAAGAAACTGATAGCGGTTACTCATGTACGATTGGCATTTATATTTTCTGCTGAAACGGTCAAAACAACTCTTTAGCAAGAAGGGGCACAGCAAAGGGGGAGGGGAGGGAAATGCATGGGAAATATCTGTAAATTAATATGAAAAATGTGGGCATTTTACATAAGACATAACTATGCAGGGCCATCTACTGTCTTTAACACGAAATTAAAGTTTTTAAACGATAATTTTTTACATTAAAAAATAAATTCTATTTACGTTCAAATCTAAATAGGACTTACGGAAAACTGATATGTACTCATTATAAAATTAGATGGAAGAAAACAAATCATAACTTTAAATTGATATGTCGATTATTTGTGAATTCTCTCCCGTGTTGGATATTGATCTTTCATGAGACGGTGTAGACTTAAAGCATCGTCCCGTTAAATCTTAGCTGTTATTGATCTGACAGGAAATACCAGGAGGTCCGTGTGACTGACTAAACTAATCGCCCCTGAAATCAATAGACATTGATTGAACTTCAAGTGTCCTTGAAAATTTTCTCTAAAACCTGCACCAGTTGCTTCCAAAAAGGAATCTATATTCGCTAAGGTCACTTTTATTATTGCAAAATCGTCTGTGAAGGTGATTACTAAATTTATTTCATATAAAAAATAATAATTTGAATTTCGAGTCCTGATTTTTAAAATCAGAGTCCTGTTTTCTTTCTTGAATTTCTATAGAGACACAAGAAATGACCAGTCTCGTTTTGGGGATATAAAATTATAAATACCAGACGAAGTTCGTATACGAAACCAGCTAATTACTACCATCAGAGATATACTGTGCAAAGTTAGTTTTTAAGAAACAGATTTAATATCAAGATGTGGAATATATTATTCAGCGAATTTAATGTTTTGAAACCAAAGGGTGCTTTAGAAGAAATGACGGAATGACTGTGATTTCAATTTGTCTACTTAAAAAAAAACTAAATTCAATTAAAAATAAATTTTATCATTATTTAATTTACAAGTTTTTCATGATGAGAGTTTTTTGATGAATATTTCTTATCGTAAAATATTTTTTTATACAACGTACTACTTATTTTACCACCAAATGTGATTTTCATAGGAACTTACATTCGAAGAACAGACAGAATAAATTAGCAACCTCATTCATTCCTCGATATCCTATTAAAATTGAAAAGAGTTCAATTTTTTAATTAGCATTAGAACTGGAAGCAATATGATTTCATGTAATATGTGCTTATACAGCAAAAACCACAAAAAAAAATTACCCACCTCATTTGTCAATAGATATAGTCCTTCCTAAAATGAGTCTTGCAAACCTGTATGCAGTACTCAAGGTACAGCCTAACCACTGCCTTATATAGCTGGATAACCACCTCCTTGTTCCTGCTAGCAAATCCCATTAACAGAATGGAAATTGAGTTATCCTAGCAGTCTGTGTGCACTCTTTATAAAATGTCATGTTGGACTGTACAATTACCTCTTGGTGTTTTTCGTTCTCCACCACCTTGAGTGCGGTACCACCAAATTGGTATGTTGTTATGGGATTACTGCTACTCTTATGCAGTACACTGAATTTATCAATACTAAAACTCAATTTCCACTTAGCCGTATAGCATTAGCATTAGCATTAGCATTAGTAGAGGCATTTGATGCAAGAAAGCAAGCTTATGCAGCATCAGCCAAAAAAAAAAAAAAAAAAAAAAAAGTAACATAAATAAATAAAAATAACCACTTCCACTTCACCCCTCTGTTCGTTCGAAATACCTGTCCAGCTGAGCCTTAAACTTATTTAGGCTATCAACTTCCACGACAAGGGATGGAAGTCTGTTCCACCCACCAACCACCCGCTGGCTAAAGGCAAATTTCCGCACATCTATCCTACATCTGTCTTTCCTCAATTTGAATTTATGCCCTCTCAGGTGATTTTTCTGAGCTAGAGGAAGAATCCCATCAGCATTGAGCATGCTCAAACCATTCAAGGCTTTGTACACCTCTATCAGATCACCCCGCTGGTGCCTAGTTTCCAGACACTGTAATTTGCAAAACTTAAGCCTTTCTTCGTAAGAGAACCCCTTTGTCCCATTCACCAATCTAGTTGCCCTTCTCTGTACTCGTTCCAGCAGCTCTACATCCTTCCTGAAATGAGGCCTCCAGGCCTGTATACAGTACTCTAGGTGTGGCCTGACCATTGCCTTATACAAGGGAATAATCACCTCCTTATCCCTGCTAGAAAAATTCCTATATATCATTGACAATACACCATGAGCTACTCTTGCAGCTCGTCTGCACTGCTCAGAGAACTTCATATCTGCCTACACCACCACCCCCAGGTCCCTTTCATTCTCTACCACTGTCAGTGTAGTACCACAGAGTTGATACGTTGCTCTGGGGTTGCTGTTTCCCATATGTAGTACTTTACATTTGTCAATGTTAAACTTCATTTGCCACCTCGAAGCCCATCTGCTCAACCTTTCCAAATCCTGTTGCAGCAGCATAGTGTCAGTAGTGTCCTTGACAACCCTGCCAACCTTCGTATCGTCTGCAAACTTGGACATTAAGCCTGATATACCATCATCAATATCATTTATAAATACAGAAAACAATAAAGGCCCCAATACTGAACCCTGAGGGACTCCACTAATAACATTAGTCCACGATGAGCAGTGTCCATTGATTACCACTCTCTGTCTTCTCCCCCTCAACCACCCCTTTATCCATAGCAGCAACTTGCCTCCAATGCCACACTGCTCCAATTTGTGCAGCAGTCTTCCATGTGCAACAGTATCAAAAGCCTTTCTAAGATCCAAGTATATAATATCAAAGTTATTCCCTGCATCCAGTTCTTTTGTGACTGCATCATAGTATCCAATCAAATTGGTCAGGCAAGACTTCCCCTTAACAAAACCATGCTGTGTCCTAGCTATAACTGAAGTCTTGTCTAGATGATCCTGCAGTGCTTCTTTCACCAGTGCCTCCATTAATTTTCCGGGAACAGAAGTTAAACTCACAGGTCTATAATTACTTGTGTCAGCCTTTGATCCCCCTTTGTGAATTGGGGTCACATTTGCACATCTCCAGTCAATGGGTACCTCCCCTGAGTCCAAGGAAGCTCTCATAATTATGGCTAAGGGTTTGCTTACCTCCTTTGCTGCCTCCTTTAATATAACTGGATAGATCCCATCCACCCCAGGTGCCTTTCTTGTGTTTATCTTCAACAATTTCTCCTCCACTTTGCTCTCAGTTATTACAAGATTCTCTAGCTGACTGCTAGAGTTGAATACACCTCTGGCATTCCCCTCGCTGAATAACTCCTCATGTGTGAATGTCGATTTAGTTAGTTATTTTTTAGTTATTATTATTTAGTTATATATTATTATTATAACTAACTATTTTTTAGTTAGTTATTTAGTTAGTTAGTATAGTTAGTTATCTAGGTCTTCTTAAAGTAGCATATCCGGATTTTTGTCATTAACCTTTCTGCCAACATCTGTATCATCCACAGACTTAGACATTAAACTTGATACGCCCTCATCAATATCATTTAGCAGTGAGGAGCTCAACGCAAAGCCCTGCTATCTGTCTCCTATATTTTAACTATCCTTTCGTCCACTAGTATCTTGCCACGAATGCAAAAAGTTATGAACAGGACGTTCATGAAGAATATATCAAAGCTTTGCTAAAATCTGTTGGTCCGTACAAGCCACTGCTCTCTTCTCTCACTCCCATTCACTAACTATCGGTTTCGCACCAGATTTTATTCATACTGGTTGTTTCGCCGCTTTTTTTTTTTTTACTGGCTTTATATGTATTATATTGTACATACACGACAGTATTGCCAAAATGTAAGTTGGAAAAAGCTCATTAGACACACTGTTTCGGAAATGGAGACACTTCCTACCTTCCACCAATAATAATCATGCCTTGTTGAAAGTCCGTCTCATCCTTGTAACAAGCAACACCACACCAGCTGTACACATACTCATGCATTGAATGCTCACTACATTATCCAGGGCCGAGCTTTTATTCCAGTGGTCCACTTATTTCCATTGAGTTAGTCCTATTTCGTTATCCTTTCAGTGTATATGTACTACATTAAATTTATGATAATTACTACATTAATTATACACCTACAGTATTACATAAAAGAAAATTAATAAAGAATTATTATGAATAAAATGTTATTTTAATTGACATAACGCTGTACGTGTAATAAAAGAAAATTCCTGACTGCCTTTTGATTAAAATAATAACTTAAACCACATATTTAAAACAGAAAGATATCGAAAAACCACTAATTCTTTTATACTAAAACAAACCCGCTTAGATGAGAGAGAGAGAGAGAGAGAGAGAGAAACCTAGCCGACACTGCAGACCGCACAAAGTGAATAAATGTACAGTAGTTCACTTTAAAGCATTGGCAATTTCTTTCTCATTGAAGTATGCAAATTGTGGTAATTGCTTTCGTATAACAGCATATTTAATGAGCTTACTGTAGCAGCCTATCTATAAAAACTTCCTGTTTTTTTTTAATATAATTGCTTTCTTATAAATTTACAAAAAAAAGATAATTAACTTGATTTTTTCCTTTGTATCGAACTTCATATTATATCAGGGAGTTGCTATTTTTGATTTATACCGGTTAAAATGGCTTTGTTGTAGCTGTATACGTGGCGGCTGTAGCAACACAGGAAAACAATATCGAATGATCGACAGGTGAAGCCTGCTGATAATGACTCACCTGCCAACTGTTTTTAAACCCTCCTTATCTTCATGCAAACGTGAGCATCAAACTTCCCGTCACAAAATGAAAAATTCTATTTTTGAACTTAAATGAACAAAAAGCCACTTGTCTCTAAAAATATATATAGTGTATATATTTTTTAATGATTTACAGAAAAAAATTATGGACAACTGAACTTTTTTACAATATTTTATTTAATATTTGTGTGACTGAACAAGAGTCCACAAAGCCAGAATATTACTTGGATGGCCGACCGGGCTAGCCGAGTGGGTAAAGTACCTGCCCGGCAACCCAAAGGTCGCGGGTTCGATTCTCGCCTCGGGCTTGGATCAAAGTACTGCAAAAACCTTGGGAGGTGCAATATGGCCACAGAAGCCGATGCGCCAATAACTACCAAATCAAAAAAAAAAAAAAAAAAAATTACTTGGACAAGAAGCTTTCTGCCCCTGGATATTTCAAAATGAATTTTAGCTTGCATTTATTTTCAGTTTAAGTTTAGGCAGAAAATGAAGATGGACATTAATGCTAGTTTTAATATGGGGTTTTCGTATCCGGAATGGCCAAAGCATTCGTCCGGAAACCAGTGAATGGATAAAGCATTTGTAATTTGCATAACAATGATTTCAGCGGTGAGTTCTGAGCAGGTAAGCTCTGCAGATTTAAAATAATAATCTAACCAAAGATGGAAGAGAAATTGCGGACACCATTCCAAAGAACTCTTCTCAAATGTTTTTCCACGTGGAAAATATATGAGAAGAGTTCGACGATTCTTTCCTTTTTATTTGCTCGTAGTGTTCCAGATTTAGTCCAGCTAAAGAGAAAAAATCTTTTCACATAGTTTTAAGTTTCTCCTACCGATTCTGACCATTCACTGTTACGAGTTGCCTGAGTATTGCACTCTCTTTCAAATAAACTGTATTTTCTTCCAAAAGGAAGCGTCAGCTATTTATTTTTGATTTTACAAAGTAAAACTTTGAAAGCTCCATGACAACTGTAACAACTGTTTCTTACAAGTTTGCACTAACTGATGTCTCCCCTTCTGACAATAACTTTTAAACATCTCGCACAGGAACATCTTTTAAATGTATGTATGGTGTGAAATTATTGGTAAAGGAAAGATGATAATAGTGGTTTGAATTATTTCTCGAATGGGCAAGCAAGTGCGATTACCTTATGATTGGTAACTTTTACTCACCTATTATTGACTTAAAATAGTGTACCAACAATACGCCAATTGAGTCAGATTTTTGAACCAACTGGATAACTATTTTCCAGCATGTCAGAGACGGAACAGAGAACTCTAACATCTTTGACTTGGCTCCCGCCAAGGATTCCGAAGGGCCGTATAGGAATCGATGGCAGAGTGTGACTACTATGTTATAATGGGTAGCGTTCAAAGAAAACTCAGTGGTCAAAGGAAAACGTGAGGACTTCTTAAATTTCAATAAAGGAGGAAATATAGTGGTTTGAATTACTTCTTGGGTTCTACTAACAGGAGACACCACTAAGTGTTTAAAGGTTTTATCTTAGAATCGGTTAATGCAATAATTTCAGAACAGAAGAACGACAAAGTAAAAACGCTCAAGTTGATAGCGACCTGAAATATTTCAATGGGGAAATGAAAAAAAAGCATGGGATAGTGACAAACTCTTGCGAAATACCGTTTCATATGATAATTATAAGCATATTAGCATTAGTAGAGGCATTTAATGCAAGAAAGCATATTTATAACAAAACCCCTGATAGGGTAGAAAAGGTGAAAGATTATTACGATAAATCCCTGGCAAAGAGAGTATATATTAAAAAAAAAAAAAAAACTAGGATAAGGAGTTCCACTCATATGCGAATACAAAAAAGAAGGGAGTAAATAAGATAAACGTTTTACAAGTTGGAGTTGGTGGAATGGTATTTGCAACGATCTTTACAATCAAAGGTGCATTTGAACAATGAAGTACAGTCAGCTTGCTATAAAATAAGTGATTAACAATCTCTGAAATGAAATAAGCCTCCAGAGATTGACGATACTTCCAGTTAGACTAAAAAGGCGGTATATGAGTATATCGAACTCTTAATGTCATTGAAATCATCATTAGATTCTGGGACGATACCCTTAGAGTGGCTAATCTCTCTAATCCACAAAGGAAGTGCGAAAGATATTCTGGTAAACTACAGACTGGCGAGTTTGACCTCCGTGGCGGACAAAGTCATGGGATCTGTGGTTAAGGATAAGAAAAGAGACCATTTGGATAGTACCGGTATCCTTAATAGATCATAGTATGGTTTTGAAAAGGTCTTCTCTGACCAGTCTGCTATGACGAGGTCATAAAACATTTTGATGCAAAAAACAACTTTGTTATTATATACATACACTTTAGTAAAGCTTTTTGGTACAGTCCCGCATGTAAAACTGAAACGAAGTGGGATTACAGGCTTAGTTTGATCGGGGCTGGCTGAAACGTAGGAAACAGAGGATATTCATAAATCATCAATCTTCAGAATGGATGGTCAAGTAGAGTCCCTGAGGGCTCGATGATGCGATCCCCTCTGTTGTTTCTGATCTAAATTATAATGTTGAGGGAGTGAGAGCAGGGTGAGCTGCCAGGGTTTTATCTTGATTTGAAGGTATGGAGGGTAGTTAATGACTGAACCAAACTCTGTTACAACTTAGGTACGATGGCGATAACACACTTAGAATACTGTGTTGACTGCAAGCCGTATCTAAAAAAAGATAAGAGAACTTCTAGAAAGGATTCAAAGAAGAATAAACAACATTGGTAATAACGAGCACTAATTGTTCTTCTTAGAGGAACGCATTAGAAGTTACAAAGTTTGGCAACTAGGCATTTGGGGTAGGGGACGGTGCTGATTGAGGTGGCAAAATGAGTAAAATGAATGAAAACATAATTTGACTGATAGAAGAGACAGGAACGGGGGGGGGACAAATATCTTAGGGAGCAACAGCTAGTTAGATTACTGGAATAAGTTATTCTCCATGGTAGCTGAGACGGAGACTTTCATAAAGTTTAAAGTTGAATTGGATAATCACTTTTTAGCGATGGGGAAAATATGAGTGACTGGGTTTTTTTTTATAGAGGCAGAACTAGAACTAGTCTGCTTCCACGCATCATTTGGCCATTCTACTACTAATAACACTGAACAAGTTAATGAATGTACGCAGCGGGTTACATTTCAGGAGCATTAACTCCTGACATGTAACGCACTGTATTTCAAATAGTAATAAATCATGATCAGCAAATAATGCGATATAATTCGCATTAGCAAATAGTAATAAATCATGATTAACAACAAAAACGAACAAAACGCAAAGCCTTTTATGCGCAAACCGAGAACATTTCGTTTCTGCACATTCGCCATACTGCCTATTCGTTCCTCTAATCAGCCGATGACAGTAAACATAATATCCAGTGTTTCGGTTGCAATATACACTGAAGGGACAGAAATCCTGGGATACTTACCTAGCAACGGGTAGGCCCACTTTCGCCAGGATAAGGACAGTCACACTGTAAAGCATTTAGTTCACGAGAGAGTTCCACCGGTATTTCCATCCATGCTTGCTGCACCGCTGTCCATAATTCCGTCGCATTACTGGGTGGAGGATCCAAAGTTAGAACGGACCTTTCCACAGCATCCCAAAGGTGCTCCAAAGAATTCGCGTCCGGTGAACGGGAAAGCCATTCCATGGCGATAAAATCTTCGGAATGCTCTTCGAACCATGTTCTAGTCATCAAGGCTCTGTGGGTGGGGACGCATTGTCCTGCAGGAAGAGTCCATTGCCCTGTGGGTGCACGATGACCATGAAGAGATGCAGATGGTCTGCAAGGATGGACACGTAACCTGGACCGTTCAGAGATGCATCTAGACGTATCAGAGGTCCCAACGTGTGTCAGTTGAACACGCCCCAGACCATTATTGACCGTCCACCTGCCTGAACAGTTCCTTGTTGTCATGACGAGTGCATAGCTTCGTGCGGTTTCCGCCAGGTATGCACCCTCCCGTACGCTCGTAATAGCTGGAAACGGGACTCGTCGGGGAGACCCGTCTCCAATCATCCAAGGTCCATTGCCGATATTATTTCGCCAAATTGAGGCGTAGAGTCCTGTGTCGTGGTGTTAGCAATGGGACTCTTGTGGCTCTGCAGCTTCCATAACCTATTGCGGCTAATGATTGCCTGATGGTCTTGATAGAGACGTTTTTGACACCTCCCTCGTTGAAGTCGGAGGTGATCTGTGCCACTGTTGCTCTCCGGTTGGCTGAAACAATGCGAGACAGACGTCGACTGCCACATTCATCCACCACCTTTCTCCATCCACATCGCTGTCCATAATGAGATGTTATACCGGAAATAGCGTATTCCCGATACACTCTTGATACTGTCGAACTGGGATAATGCAATTTCTGTACTACCTCCGCGATAGAATTCCCCATGCGTTGGGTACCCACTATCATCCCTCTTTAAAAGTCGGTTAACTCATGATGTTTATCCATACTGACACTGAATTACTGTCTACGTGAATGCAGTGATGAAGTGTACCTATATACCTGCCAAGCGGTGGGTTCATCCACTACCGAGAGGGATGACAGCGTCGCGTTGCCCAGGTACCAGGTATCCGATGAATTCTGTCCTTTGATTGTAAGTATATGGATAGCTTATGTGGTATGTATAGAAAAAATAATAATTTTCGGATTTCTATTGGTCCGATTTAAATGAAGTTTCGGATAGCTCGACAAATTTTTCCCACACATCCAAATATAAAATTTCATAAAAATCCGTCCACTCGGAATAGAAACGAATTTCCAATGTTGATAGAGGAATAAAGAAATAATACTTGCCATACTTCTATTGGTCTGATTTTGATTAAATTTAGGATGGCTCAGCGATCTTTCTGAAAGAGCCAAATATAAAATTTTGTAAAAATCCATCCAATAAGAGCTGAATTTAGTACGGACGGACGGACAAAGAGAAAATAATGAGCGCTTTACGCTCTTAACACGCCTAATATTAGATTCTTCTGCACTTTAGATAAAAAATGGTGTTTATTTGAAAGTACAGCACTGCAAAAGAGAGGTGATTCCTTGTGAAAAGGGCTTTTGCCTTTACATTGCCTTTTAATTCAATCTTAGTAGGCCAGAAACAGATAAAAAATAATACAGTTGTCTAACTGTTCGTACAGTCTGCCATAAAACAAATTCTTAAATTTCAAATCGCTAGCTGATATTTCTTGAAATTACAATTGTTTTATTTATTGCGAAGTTTAAATAATTGAATATATTTTAAAGAGCGCTTCGCAGCACATCATGGCGGTTCTGGGGGATTCGATTAGTGGAATGTGGATTATCTGAACTAGTCAGGAAAGTAGACAAGTTAGTTAATGTATGTAATGCGTTTCATTTCTGGCGTAGTAACTAGTAATAATTCACGATTTCCAACAGGAAACAAAAACCAAAAAAAAAAAAAAAAAAACAG
Organism: Mastigoproctus giganteus; assembly: GCF_048544385.1. Taxonomy (NCBI): domain Eukaryota; kingdom Metazoa; phylum Arthropoda; class Arachnida; order Uropygi; family Thelyphonidae; genus Mastigoproctus; species Mastigoproctus giganteus. Next base: position 216,097,431 of record NC_143581.1, read on the forward strand.
TACGATTCATATCAACGAGCAAAAGGAATGACTTTATGCACGAACTGGGAAAATTTCGTTTCTGTGCACCCGCCACATTGCTTCTTCATTCCTCCAACTAGCGCATAGCAACAAACAATATCCAGTGCTTCAGCTACAATACACAGTATGTATAGCCTATGTGTGATATATATGAAAAAATAATAAAAATAATTTTCGGATTTTCATTGGTCCGATTTTAATGAAATTTAGGAATGTTTGACAAATTGTTCTAAAAGAGCGAAATATAAAATTTCACGAAAATCCATTAGCTGAAAGTTGAGTTACATGCGGACGAACATGGTGAAGAAAATAGCATATTATGCATATATACTAATATGCCCAAACACAGTGTCATCCATATGTGCTATACGTATACCATATAAATATTTTAATAATTAAGCAAATTTAATTTAAAGCTTAATAAGAACCTGGGTTTGCTTGATTTAGTTTCGTAGAATCAAGGACTTGAGGAGCCGATGATGTGTGTCTGTCTTTTTTGAATTTTTTTTTTTTTTTTTTTAATACAGTACTGCATAATAAATGAATTTTATTGTTCCTGCTGGTATACTGCAATTTATTATGGGGTCAGTAAAACGTTTATTGATGTTCGCAATTTTGCTTGCCTGAAACTCTGCCTTTTGCACAACATTGGCGCTATCCTCTCACTCATGATGTATTGTAACATTTTATCTGATTTCCACGGTTATAAAAGTGGTGCAAACTGAAACAACTCGTGAACGTGGCAAGTGCTCTGTATGATTTTAATGAGTGAATGTTTTTAAGGTTAATATTTTTATTATGAGGAATAGACAAATTAGAGTCACTTTAAGCAAGCGCCAGCAAAGTGATGTTATTAATTCATCTCTGCAACTTAATGTAAGATTACATTTGTTATCGTTAGGTCTAAACAATATCGCAAAGTTTTATCAAGCTAATTTAAACAAATAATATACCGGGCTTATCAGTCAATTAATCTTATTAGATATATTTAAGTGGTGCATAACTCAAGTGAAAAAATATATCACTAAAAATTGTCTGAAAGAAATAATGTAGTTTGCGATAAACTTCAGTACAGCTGTCTAACGATGAGATCACATCTAAAACTACGGGGAGTTTTGCTGCTATTTATGGGACTCGTAAACAACAATCACTACCGAGGCGCATATTTGGTGTAAAAGCAATCCCTACTTATACGCTCACTGCATCATCAAAAAAGCTCGATCTTTCGCAGTGACGATTCAATTATTCGCTTTGTTGTAGATAAGTCGTTATCTTTCTTTCTACTATCTCAGAAATGTCCTTGGCCCGAATTCAGCCTCTTCCGGATGAAATGATCGGTTATATCTCCATCTAAAATACCTGTTGTATAATTTGAAGCGAGGAACAGAGCATAAAATGGCCTTTAATGAGTAGCATACACTTTACTCTTGAAATCTCTATGCATGGGCAAAGCAATTTGTTTTCTTAATTGTTTAACAAGGGAAGATTAGAAAAACAAGAGAAGATTAGTTTGTCACTACGCATTATCAAAAGCGTAGTGACAAACTTAATTACAAGTATCCTGTTCTTTCTTTTTCTTCTTTGGATGTTTAAACAGACTGGGCCCTCTTTGTAGCGCCGTTTGCAGTACAGAACCCTCTCCCATTTTGCTGCTGCCCATTCCCATAAGAAGCGAGAGTGTGACCTACATATCGATTGCAGAGACAAATGTCCTGTCTTCGATTCTGGTAGAAAGCATTAAGAACTTGCAGCTGCAAATTCCACATTCTTGTTAAGCCTTTGTTTTCCTGCAAGTGCCTTTGTAAGACAAAATAAAAATTGAACTTTTTTCCAATGTGCTTCGTAAATTTTAATGTCCGCCTATATTAGGATCATTATCAAGTGTGTTCCAGTACTTACTTCAATTAATTAATCAGTTTGATGAAAGTGGAGTAAGTAGTTGAACTTTGTCAATTACCATTTGGGAGTTCTGCTACTATCAGACAGGAATGTTAGTTCTTTACAGTAGGCGAAGGTCTATTATCGAGACTTCATTCCGTGATAGATTTGCTGAGGCCTTGTTACATGTCATGAAGAGATCACAGTCGGGGTCATTTTACCCAAGTGCTACAAGAAAAAGACAGAAAAGAATTTCGAAGCGAAATGTTTGTCGAGTTGGTAAAATAGATTGGCTTGCTCAATTGGACTGAATCTTTTAGATTTAAAACAAATTGGGCTCGAAGTAAATGCTAGAGTTTAAAGTTTAATTATATATATATATATTTTACTAATGGAAGAATCTATTATACGTTATCAAAGCCGTTCTTCAACAGTGTATATGATACTGTTCTCGATTTGCATCTACAAACATAAATTATATATGTTTGTACAAACATCTACAAACATAAATCACATATATCAATCGAAAAGTTTCAACCTGGAATGGAGTTTATGATATTAACCAGAATTTGATGAATGAATTAACTGGTGCGTTTGCACCAATTAATTAATTCATTCAATGTTAATTAGTCATTTGCGTAAATGACTAATTGACATTGTGAATCTGGCTATTATAAGCAGAACAATACCAATTGAACCAGCAGCGTGGTAGGTAAAGTTGTTTTAATGTGTGTTTTTATTAATTCGGGTATACGTAATTAAACCCAGAAGTAGGTGTTAGTAACATTCAACGCGTGTGCTGGTTGAATGTTACTAATTAGTACCATAGTTATAAATTTAATATTCTTAAAAAAAAATCACATACGAAAGCTGAATGGTCAAATGCAAAGATACAACAGCACACGCGTCTGTTGATCACTATTCTAGCTAACATCAATATTATTTATCAATGATATTGATGAAAGTATATCAGGCTTAATGTCGAAGTTTGCAGATGATACAAAGGTGGGCATGGTTGTTAATGACAATAATGGCAGTGTGCTACTGCACACTGCCATTATTGTCATTAACATGATCTAGAAAATTCGGGCAGATGGGCTAAGAAGTGGCAACTGAAGTTTAATATTGACAAATGCAAAGTACTGCATATGGGTAGAAGTAACCCCAGAGGAATGTACCAACTGTGTGGTACTACACTTAAGGTGGTAGAAAATGAAAAAGACTTGGGAGTAATTGTGCAGTCAGATATGAAGTTTTCTGAACAATGAAAACTGGTTGCCAGGGCGGGTCATGGGGTTTTGTCAATGATATACAGGAATTTTGCTAGCAGGGAAAAGGAGGTGATTGTCCCTCTGTATAAGGCAACGATCAGGCCACGCCTTCAGTACTGAGTACAGGTCTGGAGGCCTCATTTTAGGAAGGATGTAGATTTGCTTGAGTGTGTACAGAGAACGGCAACAAGATTGGTGAGGGGAATGAAAGGATCCTCTTACCAAGAGAGGCTGAAGTTCTGCAAATTGCAGCGGCTGGAGACTAGGCACCTGCGAGGTGATCTGATTGAGGTATATAAGGCCTTGAATGGGCTGAGCACGCTGAATTCTGATGGGATTCTTCCACTTGTTCAGATTACGAACCTAAGGGGGGCATAAATTCAAATTGAGGAAAGACAGATGTAGAATAGATGTGCGGAAATTTGCCTTTGGCCAGCGGGTGGTTAATTGCTGGAACAAACTTCCATCTGTCGTTGTGGATGTTGATAGATTAAATAAATTTAAGGAGGTAGTGGACAAATATTTAGAGGGAATGGTCGTGTATTTTTTTTTTTTTTTTTTTGGCTGATGCTGTATAAGTTCATCCGCTTGCTTTCTTGCATCACATGCCACCACCACTACTACTACTGCTACTTCGTGACTAAATATAGTGCTGTTCTTGTTTAGTTCGTTAAAAGGTGTGCCATTTTAGTAATTTCAGTGATACAAACAGATAATTGAGAACATTAAAATGTCAATGACCCAGGCAGCTGTCAGACAATTAACTGACCCAGGCAGCCCATTGAGCTGGTATTTGAATAAGTGCTAGTCATGAATTCTAGGAACTATAATTCTGTGGCTACTATATTACAATAATACTGGTAGAGTGAATTCAAAAGTTTCGGAACCTGAAGTAACTACCAATGAATGCAGTGCCTGTATATATCAAATCGGCACATACAGGTGCGAAATACACAGACTGGTTTGACACGAGCACTTATATAAGTTTGTGAATGGAGGGAAAAGTAGACACGCGTACTCTCTTCCTCAGAAGTTTTTCTTCAGCCAGAATCATGCAATAACAAGCAACTATCATCGTGTTTCCTGGGTGATAGTGGTGATGTCCACATGATGCTTGATGTTTCATTTACAGATCACACAGAAAACGCCATGTTTCATTATTTGTAATGACCCTGTTCAGAGGTCAGATCCACACCAACTGTCAGAACAAATGCTGCAGCTGAGGTCATCCATAGAAGCTTAGCCAAATTTAGGTATGTATATGAAATCTTCTCGCTGTCACCTATAGCCTAGTATTATTTTACATAGTTTCGAGCCTAACTATTCACAGTTATAACCATTTAGCGCGCACTAGGCGTTTTATCTATCTGTTGCATATGTTCAGTCAGCAGGATACATCACTATCTGCCACTCGTGTGTTCGATTCCCATAACTATGGATATAACAGTAAGACATAACTATGGATATGAGTGATAGCCCTGGTGCCATTAAACAATTTGAATTTGAAGTGTCTGTCATATATATCTGTTTAGTGTGGATACAGGCTAAAATTAGACAATTCGAGAGTCGAGCATTCGTTAGACAACGTTTGGGGTAAATCTAAACTGATATCGCCGGTAAAATGAGGTAGTATTGACTATTGGTTATAATACGTTGAACATACACTGTCTTCTTATCAATTACCAGGCTTATATTTCTCATTTAAAATTAAAATTGTTAATGCAAAAACAGCGGAAAAAGTGAGAGACTAATCGCTTTCCAGATAATTTTCATTTAGGAATTCGAATCCCGTTAATAAGGCGAGGAACTTTTATGGCCTTTTTTCACTCCGTGGCCAGTTTGAGTCGGTATTTATCAGGACAGCAATTTTTCCTCCTCCAGACGTTTTTCGTCCAGCAAAACAGACAAACCGACCAGAGAACACATACTTTATGAATATAATACATGGTTAATGAGGTTGTTTTGGGGTAACCATAATATGACAATTTTTTTAGGACTTGTCAGCGAACAAATAACAGCATATACTATTATTTGCTATTGTACGGTGTTCAAGTTAACTTCTCCATTACTTTCCTTTAATTTCTTGAAAAACTTCATTTGATTTTTTTCCGTAATTAATTTTTGGATGAATAAGTCGAATAAGACTTATTTCACTCTGAAAAGAAACTGTTTGCTGAGATGTCTCCTGTGTGTGCTTTGAAGTATGACGACAATTTCCTAGCTCTTTTTAAAATAATGGCGTCTTTACACCTGAAATACTTTCCATTTAAGAAAAAGCTTCTTCTGTAACCTGCATAAGAAGGTGTTATTGAAATCGTATCGTGAACTACGCTTTGCCGAGTGCACTTCGCTATTACTGAAATGAATTATTGATTGAATAGAAAATAGGCAGTGAAAAAATAAATAAATAAAAGGAAAAGATGAATACGCACATTACATTTCTCAGTACTATTTCCCTTCATTTTTGTAATGTTTCATCTTTGTTGTCGATAATTCTAGGATATGTTGCAGTTGTTTGCAGCAGCATAGAAACAGCAATAAAATAAAAATCAATACTTCAGTATACAATGAACAGGACATCACTCAGTGAAATTATGTCAAGACTTCATTAAGTTCGCTATTTGTCATTAATGCATTAGTATGACGAGAAAACTGTCACTAGCTTTTATTCAAAAGAACTGGGCTTGATTTGGGCTTACCTTGAATGCTACAAAGTAAATGTGATAATGAATGTGTGCACGTTTCATCTCCATGGGGAAATGCTGAAACTACTCATTAGTGCCTCAAAGTTTGGTGGTATCGGAAGAGTTTAAATAAGGTTGCGTGATTTGGAGAATTTTCTATGGTTCGGCTAAGTATCGACCCGTACACTGCTGAAAATTGAATGTTGCGACATTAATACGATGCATGTTATTCACTTTTGTTAAGAACAGAATATGCCTTTATCCAGTTCGGAGAGCTAAGATGTACGTATAGTTTCATATTTCTTGCGTCATTAAACACTTGATGAAATGAGGATAAAGGTTTAGGTTAAACTAATTGTTACACCGATATTTCATGGATAATTACATTTTTTCATCATCAGAGAATTCACGTTTGAAGACTTCTAAACAATTCTCAACGAAATTAAAACACTTGAGAGAAATCTGTAACTAAAAGTTCTCTGATGATAGAAATACGTAATTACTCTTGAAACGTTGGTTATAATAAACATTTTCATAAAATTTTATATTTGTGTCTTTTAGAACATTTGTGGAACCATCTCGAATTATCTGTAAATGAAAGCATGTTTTGGACGGTCAGAAATCTAGAGAAATGTGTGTATATAAATGAAAGAAATTTCCATTTCTCGGGCATTATGTGAGAAGGAAAAGTGTGAGATCCATACCAAATTTTCTTTGCATGTTTCGTTGGCCTTGGGAAGGTTTCAGGTTCAGTTCCGATTCCATATCCTCCCTTTTAAAGAAATAATGATAACATCAATGATCCAGAAATTTTCCTGAGGATGGAGGAGAGTTCCATTCCCTTCCTTACAGATATCGAAGCCAGGCCTTTTACGTACGGTAAGGAGTCGATGTGAAAGACATAAAAATAGTAATACAACGGTCATGGAGCGATCATGTGGACAAAAAGCACTTATGGAGAGGGACTGGCGATCAATGAAGAGCCAGTTATGTCATCTCGACATTTGCTAACGTCAGCTACAGTCGACCTTGAAAGATTCGAATGGACTGCCGTAGTACGCTACGATAGATGACTGACGGTGCTCGACAATTAAAACACTATGAAACAGCGCACTGAGACTCATACTGACTGCTGCTTATATTTGTAGTCTCCCGTGTAGTCTCATTGATGCCGAAGGTGTCCAAATACTTTTGTGAGGGCAGTGTAGATGTTACTGTGTTATACCATTTTCATTGTGTGTTTCAATTATTTAAATTCGTCTGTTGGTTTCTACCACAGTATTACACAAAACTAATTTTGATCTGAAAGCAGCCGATTGATGAAATTTGGCCGATATTACTCCGTTTATTTAATTAAAAGAGTCACGTGTGCAGGAAATGAATTCATTAATCTCGATTAAGTGAGCCGAACCAGCGCTTCTTTGAATAACTGAATACTCGTATAATGTGGAGTACTTCAATTTTATGGTGAAATGCGAAGCCAAAATGCTGGTTTAATATTGTAATCATATCAAGAGAAGGTTTTCTTCTGGCAGTGATTTTCTATAACGAGTTTTTCTACACCTAATCTAATAAGGAAATAAATAAAGAACCTCTGACTGAAATTCGGATAATAAAATCTCTACAGTCCATTCGACGGCTGTTTCTTCCTCTCGCTTCAGGTGTATTCAGTCACTGACTATAGCTGAGATACGACTGTTTTGTTTACTACATCTCTCAAGCGAATATAAGTCTGCTACAAAGTGCTTCCACAATTTTCCGGCAATTAGGTGCGTAACAAAGGGAGAAAACATTTATCAGTAAGCGTAATTCGCTTTAAGTGCTTTCAGAAACTGCGATAGTTGTCGTCATGCAACCAGAACAGGCAGTCGATGCTTCGAAAGCATAACTCACAATTTTACTGTGCGTAAATGTGGCCAAGATAGTTTTGGTGGTGGTAATAATAATGATATCATCTTACCACCTGTATACCAACAGTATCAGCATCCCAATTAGCGAAATCGTGGCTTTCGTCGGAAGAAAAATTTTATCCTAATTCTAAAAACTAAGGATGTTATTCCTTGAAGATGCTGACTGTCTCTTTAATAGTTATGGCTGACAGTACCTTCAAGGAATAACATCCTTAGTTTGTAGTAATAGGAGAAAATTTTTCTTACGACGTGACGTTTACCTTGCTTATTAGCGTTAAATTCTTATATTGCCAACTTTCCATATCAGTCTGCTAAAAATATATTGGAAGTCTATTGATAATTAAACTTTGTAAAAATTAAAAGCTTTTAAATTTCCATACGCGAGTAATTTTTATCTACACCTTAATTTAATTATAATATATTAACTATTATTAGCGTGCCGAAGCAAAATCGAAAAGGCACAAGTTTTCTGTATCGACTTCAATAAGAAACTAATTACTAAATGCTCTCCAACTAACACTGAATGAACAATGTGTAGAAACGATGAACAAGGTTAATGAAAAAAAAGAAGGATCCACATTTTACAATGATTCTTGAAAATGCTGGCTAAATTTCAATGGCTGAGTTCTAATATGAGCTTCAAGATTCGTTTCTTTACATTATTATTATTAGCCATAATATGACTAATAATAATATAATATGGCGGAAGGAAGCCTCAGATTTACGCTGCACCAACTTCCTGAGTTACCCTGAGAGAGACAGACAGACAGCGCTCAGGACCCTGGGTGTGCCAAGCCCATACTCACCAGTTTGGATTGCCTTCCTGAAAATCTTGGTAATGTCAGCAAAGAACGAGGAGAAAGATCTCACCAGAAGATTAAAGCAATGGAGAAGAGATATCAATGAAGGGAAATGCCATCGTAATGACTAATTACTATTGGTCACTGAGAAAAGAGATCTTCGGTGAAACACGTAAAATACAAACAAAAAGAGTGTATTTAATCGCATGTAACTTGGTACAATACTTGTACATTTCGTTGCTAACAATGGACTGTGCTAAAATGTTAGTTGATAATGGACTAATATCGCTCTGCGGAAGATGTGTAACAATCTTCGAAACGTCACTGTTATTCAAATTTTCTATTATGTATGTTGCGGTATTCTTTTAAGTAGTCCTTCAAATAATTATTAAATCTTGGTTAATACTGCAATAATGGTATTTAAATAAGCTCCGTGCATTGCGTTCAATTACGTCAACGCCAGAAGCACACGTGTTAAATTTTAGCCGGAGAAAATGACCGTTCACGTAGCCGTCTCCATAAGTAGTTCTACATTCTTGAGTAAATTTAGTGGAGCCCTGTTATCTTTTATTGAGCAAAGAATAGGACTGCTTTTTTTATAACAAAGATTTATATGCGTATGAGATCCTTAGAGGGCATAATAAAAGTAGGAAATGGCTATAAAATTATAATGCAGAAGTAAAATCTTGTTGAATTCTATTATTTATTCAGTGATGAAGTATTAAAAAAGTCTGATGTCGGAGCACTTACGACTTGTTTTGTTTGCTTGTTTTCTACATCATTAATAATAAGCTTCGGGTATAACATCTTATGAATGTACTTTTTTTTGTTCCCTTATTAAATGATGACTATATAAAGCGCCATCTTAGAGGGGGAAAAGCGTCTGGATAATCTGTTTATTAACTATTAAAAATATAAACTTAAATTTCAGTTTTTGCAATTAATTCTGAACTTGGTTTAAATCCTCACATGGTGGCAGCGATACCTCTTATGTAAACTAACTTTACCAATGTGTGTAGCATGTACCTCCCCCCCATTTGACGGAAATAAGCACGCCAAACTTCATCAGGTATTTACAATTGTATTTCCCAAAATGAGGTGATAAAAGATAAACATAAAATATATGTCCATTGTGACTCATACACTGCGCTCACATTGTGTAAGTTCGTTTTTAAGAGGTATCGCTGACGCTTCTGTTATGTAATAAATTTTATTTACAAAAGTTTCAATTTTAAATTAATTGTGATAATATGTATTCTTAATTTTAATAGTTACTAAATGCAAAATAATTCGTTACCCTATCTGTTTTTCTAATATGATAACTGCAAAGTGTAAGATGAAAGATGGTATTAACTGAAGTTCGTCAGTTTTTCTAAAAGTGGTGGCTGTGTGTCAAATTAAATAAAATTACCGATTAACAAATTTCTGGTCTTAATTTTTTATTAAAATAAAATAAAAATCTATTACAAAATAAAATTATTTAATTTTAAATTTCCGTTGCTCCAGTTTTTTTTTTTTTTTTTTTTTAATTTACCGTGATACCATACTTAGAAAGCCACGAGAGTTACTCATCCATCCAAACCGGCGTAGAATTACCAATTAAAAAAAATGCAATTCTGTAAAATGCAGACATTGTATAAGGGTTGAGTGTTTTTTTTTTTTTTTTTTTTTGTTGCTTTGGGCATTTTATGAGAATATACGATATGCCAAATGTAGAGGATAACAGAAAAGTAAATGCCTAAAAACTCAGTAACTATTTCAATCTGCTTTACCTTTTGAGGTAGCAGAATCTCAGCTCGCCTTAAGAATTCAACATTCACCAGAATATTTCCATTTAATCCTTGCTACATAAACTCATCCGTTTTTTGAATTCCTAGTGGTGCAGTAGGCTGGCATTTTAGATATCGGTGAAATTGTATTTTGCTCCGACTTCTAAAGACATATTCCCGCTGAAGGATTCTAAATGTGGATACAATATTACTTCTTGTTGAAAGCCCCTTCTGTGACTGGAAAACGTTCTACTGTTAGGGCCACAAAACAATCACTGTAAGGTCCATAAAACGGATTATTTTTCTTTTTTTTCTTTACTCTAAAGGTTCGGGTAAAGCCTACAGGTAGTTTTAAAGCCGTAAACGGAAATTTGTTTTCTGGACGGTATATGAGGTAATAGACCAAAATGTTTCTGCTGTTAATTTTCGTTCTAAAAATCTATTACAATACTATAACATTCGCTACTATAAGTACTGTAAATTACCAGGTGAGGGAGCCACCGTAAAACTAATAATTTTCAACTACTATGCTGTACAGATATGTGAATCCTATAAATTCTGTGTAATACAAACCATTGTAAACACAAAGTACATTTTTCCCAGTGTTGCTTTCCAACTTGTGGTAATAAATGATTAATTTGATCTATCACTATTTAAAGCTTTTACCTATCCATAAAATATGAACATGATCCTTTTAATTAAAATGCTTTATGCATTCAGATAGTTCTGAATCGTTTTATTAAACAAAATTGAAGAGTCTCTTTCTTCTACGTTAATTAAAACCATTAAAATAACTCTTTAAATAATAATTGATTCACTAAAGCGATAACTCAAATTATTTAAATTATTTTAAGTAATTAGAAATAATTGTCGATTAATATTTAATTAACAAAAATAGATAGCCAGAAAATTACTTAATAAAATTTATTTTCAATAATAAATTTAAATAAAAGGTTTTACTATTCGTATGGTTCATTGAGCAATATTTTCTCTGCTTTGTGAGAGCAATACTTTACATAATCATATGTTAATAATATCACCATGTTATATTAATTTTTTATTCATATAGGCAGTCCTTGACATGGAATTTCTTATCTTTAATCGAAGCATAACTGAGAATATCACAGCATCAAATACTTAGTGTTCTTTTTTTTAAATCCACAATAATTCTCACTAAGAGTCTGCGCCAATGCAACGTGCATACATTTGACACGGATTGAGCTTTCCTTTTAAATGTCTGAACTAATAACTAAATAATATGGTTATAGACCGGTACAGTCTCGGCAGATAAAAATGCGTCTGTTTTATCGATCATGAAACAAATGTAAATGACAGGGTTAAAGCATTCTTCGATATACAGTTGGGGAGAATCGGACGAATGCACTTCATTGGTTTAATGCAAATGAGATAGACGGCAAATCGAAGTAAAAAATACAACCGATCACAACGAATGTTTAGAAGGAAGGAATGAACCACTAATACAAAAGCAGACTGCCTTTTTTTTTTTTTTTTTTTTGCCCCTTCACCAAAACAAAAGAAGGAAAAAATCAATATTTTACTAACTAGAATCCGAATTACACTGCAAAACACCATCTCTTTATTTTGAATTTCTATTTCTTACATTCGTTGACTGGTTTAAGTTTTAAACATGCCATTGTCCCTTTCCTGTTTTACGTTTATATCAACATATCGTGACATACTTCACGTTTTTTATTGTCATTTCTAAAGATTAAAACAAAATTACTTATTTTTCATAACCATCCCTTGGGTTTTAGTCCAATCTTTAAAGATTTATTGTATTTTATTCTAATCTAAAAATATGTTTGGATTTTTTTTTTTTTTTCTACTTTACAGGGAGTTCTTGTATACCAGCTCCCTCTTTTGGTCTACAGAGGAAATTTGACGATCACACGAGAGATCATTCATGGAGGTAAGAAAAATATTTCAGTTTGTAGCATTTTCATTATAATTTTTTTTTTTTTAATAACAAAAACTCATGCTCCTTCTACGGAAGGAGAGGGGCCTACTGATTGACCGCCTTACAGAAGTTATTGTTTGTCTCAAATCTAGGATGGCAAGTACGGCTTTCAGACAAACTAAAACTTTTAACACTTGTACGAAATTTTTACAGTATCCTGTTCGGAGATGCAATGAGACTGAAAGTTAAACACCGTACAATCATTTTTGTATTACCATCGCCGTGTGCGAACTCTCATTCAGTCAATGCAAACATAGCTGATATTCGGTTTAATCACTCTACCATAAAATTAAAGGGCAACTCATGGTTGAATTTGTTCGTATGAAACAGGCCTTTCAGCCCCACAAACTGTACCAATAACAATAGCCGGCTGACTATCAATAAAAATGTTGCTTGAATCACACTGATTCTGCAGATTCTTGACAATTACAATTTGCAATCACACTAACCTATTTTATCTTTATGTTCATTATGAAATAGTGATCGAAGTTAGTAATAAACGTAATGTAACCTTTATTTCGTCTATTTTATTGCTTAATCAGACTAAATTTAATTATCATTAGTATAAAATAGCATAATGATGCAAGGAAACAAATTTATTCTGGTTCTGACGAGGGAGGGAACCTTCGTGTTACCCCATCGTCAGAAAGTGCATATCCAATTCTTCCTTGAATTTTTCCAAACTCTCCTCCGCCTTGGTCACCCTTAAGGCCGCTACAAACGTTCAGGTAAAGCTGTCAGTTATGCCTGCGCAGGCACGCCTGTACAGGTCTACCGGAGCGTGTGGATGATAAAACTGCACAGTTAATTTGACCTGCACAGGCGACCGGAGGAAATATGAAAATCATTCGATTTGCCTGAACCGGAGTGACCTGTGCAGGCAGACCGGTGCGTCTGTAGCGACGTGGCAAGCGCACTGCCATGGTCGGCCGACTGAATGAATGAATGCATTATGGGTGTCCGGTAGGACCTGTACAGGCATGCCTGCGCCTTGGTGGCGTCCGGTAGACTTGTACAGGCGTGACTGCGCAGGCATAACTGACAGGTTTACCTGAACGTGTGTAGCGGCCTTTACAAGCAACTCGATCCAACATTCCGCAGCACGCTGCCCAAAGGTAAACTACTATATCCCCTTAATATTTTATAGATGCGCCCTCTCGTTTTTGTGTCACTGACCAATTAGATTATCTTTCCCTCATTCATTTTACTAATCCCCTCACAGCTTTCACGTTTTATTATAGATTTCTTTTGTTAAACCTATGGCAATGATTAATAATTTAATTATTTAGTCATAAATAACCAATAAGAAAAATAGTTAGTTTACAACATATAAATCAAGAGGTGAACTGTATTGCTACACTGATGTGCAAAATTTAAGGACCAATCAGGTTTTCACCTGTAGCTTCTCATAGGAGTCGCCTGGATATGGAAAAGGCATATCAAAGGAACCTCGTGAGGTACAGAAATGACGAAGGAAACAACACCGACACAACAACGGAAACAAAACGGTACAGAGGGACTTTATTCAAAAATGGCAACATAGCACTGGCTGCCATGATACAGATGGATCACTGCCAAAGATGTGACAAAGGGAAGAGGTGGTCCTCAGTGGGAGATATGGCCACTCCTAATGTCGATGCAGGCTTTGCACCGCCTGTCCATGCTTAGAACAATGTTTTTGATAAGTTCTTGCGGTAACATCGTCAATTCCTCTGTCAGCACCATCTTCAGCTGATGAACATTTTCTGGTGGGTGTGGACGTGCCGCTAGGCGTCTCCCCAGAGCGTCCCATATGTGTTCGATGGGATTTAGATCGATGGAAATGGGCAAACCAATCCATATGAACAATGTCCTCACTTTCCAAAAGCATATCAACAGCTGCAGTGCGATGGGGTGTGGCGTTATCATCCATAAACACGAACTCGGGGCCAATGGCACCTCGGAACAGACGCACATGGGGAAGGATTACCCCAGTACAGTAGCGTGCACCGGTTACAGTACAGCCTTCCAGTATCTGAAGTTGTGTACGTCCATCCAAGATAACGCATCCCCAGACGAGAATACCTCGACCGCCATACGATCCCTTTCAGTGATGTTTGCAGGGTGATACCGTGTGCCAACCTCTCGCCAGATTAGCTGACGTCCAGAATCGCTGCTGAGACTGAATCTACTCTCATCAGTAAAGAATACCTTAAGTAAAGATTTTGTGGTTGTAACCTTTAGAAATAGTGTTGGTCCTTAAGCTGTGCACACCAGTGTAGTACTGGTCGATCTTAGAAATGGTCGGTCTTAAGCCTCGAGGATTCAACTTGGATTACATCCAATGAAATTTGACCCCGTACCGCTCTATGCATCTGTGCGCTGGTCAGTTGCCTCCTCTGCTCAGCTCAAGAGATTTCTTGGGTCGAGTATTGGCTCCTGAGATGGCTAAACAGAGCGATGGGCCACTCTTTTACCATCTCTTGGAGCGTGCTGCTGTACGCAAACCTCTGCATGAAACTATGGGGAAACCATCATCAAGGGGAGGAATCTGTACACCTTGGCACAACTCCTTTGTGGCCGAATGGATTTACCCGATATCTGGGAAGTGACGAAAAAACCCTCGGACCACCGAACGAACCCGGTGCAATGCAACAACTTTCCTTAGATCTTCACTACAAAACTTGAAAAGCCTGAAATGATCAGTGTTTCCAACGAAGACGTTCGGACCGTATAACTTTGATGCCTCAGCTTTCTGCAGCTCGAAGCAGTCAGGACACCCTGAACGAAGCATATAAACTAGGACCACTGACTGTACCACCTTCAAATTTTTGAAACTTCAGTGGCTATGTTAGCTTACTTGTAAATACAATGTTTTCCCATTTTTTAAATTCAATGTAATCGCTTTGAATATTTATAATGTACACCCTTCTAGCCGAACCAGGCTGTTCCGGGGGTGCCGACCGATATGGAAAAAAAAAAGATTTTAATAATAATAATACTATTCTGGAGGAATTTGTCAAGTCTTCAATCGAGGTTATAGTTAGCTGATCTCAGACGGATAGAGTAAGATTTTCGAACATACTTCTACAGACAAATACACGATACGTATATCCCTATAAACTGATAATTTCAATTTATA